>NC_080408.1:31868382-32184264 GCF_030265065.1 Corythoichthys intestinalis | reverse complement strand
TTTTTTTCTGCTGTAAGAAGAGAGTCTAATCTTTCTTTTGCTGGGTTCCATGTTTATATAGCAATAGAACAGAATTTTTTGTGGGCCGTGCAAAATCAGTCAAAATCCAGTAAAATGGCCGGGAGCGAAGGGCCTTGCTCCGGTGAAAATGGCTGGGAGTGAATGAGTTAAGCTTATTGTCCCAGTTCATTACAGAGTTTGGTTTCCACGGTGGGAACCTAACAAACTCAAGTCTGAATGTGTTGTAACTTACATTGAAGATAAAGTTACAATTAAAGATAACATTGGTATGAAAAAAAAACATTGAAAAATATGAATTGGTGCGGGTAAAATGCTGTCCTTTTGCTACATGGAGAATTATATTCAATTACATTTGGGGCAAACTATGCGTGCATGTGTTCTATCAATCCATGTCAACTTGAATATAAGGCTAAATGGGGATTATTAATGTCTGTTATTTGTAGGGTTGGGCATCGAACCGTTTGAATGTTTAAATTTCAATTCCATTGTTCGATGCCCTGACCGCCAAGCAGAAAAAAATTGCTGCTGAAAACCACGAAGCAGCAGTCACAAGAAGCGTGTGTTTGTGCATTGCAACTTGAATACAACCATGGACACGGTGAGGCGGCGCTCAAAAGTATGGCTTAACTTTACAAAAAAAAAAAAGACCAGTTAGCTCAGTGCAACATTTGCAACACAACTATACAAAGGTGGCTGCACGACCAATTATGCACGACCGGCTTCATGGAATACAAGTGCTATGAGCATAGTTAGCTGAGTGCTACATATTTGACACGCTGCGCCGTCAGAACCAGGTAAGTAAAACAATACATTACGTCTGTCTTCTGCTGTCCCAGCGACCAGACCTCCGATTAAGCAGCAGATGGAATAGTACGAGAATAAATCTTATTATTACGTCGGGCTAAAGTTGATATTATGTATATACAACTAAATGTGAAATGACACTGCGGTGTTAGATCATGTAAAGAGAACTATATGCGAAATGATAGACTCGCTGGCGTTCGTAAACAGCTGCAATTTTAAAGCAGTATAGGACTCCGTTATAATCAACAGTATTAAAAGGATTTTTGTTTTACAATCTGGTGTGTTGCTTATTTAGAAAGATGCAGCCATATGAAGCATTCGATTACATTTTTATTGGACTCGTAGCAGTGAAAACATAGCATCACATCTCATAGCATCCTTGACGCTCTCATCTCTTCTTCTCCGCATTATAGGTACACTCCTACAGCGCCTCTCACTGGCGTAACTGATATTGTCACAACATAATATTGCATGTGTCGGTAAACACAACAGAATCGGTTTCTACAAATAAGGAAACATTATTATTTTGCCTCATCTACATGAAATTATAATCAATAGCAGAATTTATACTAATGCTTTGTCGTAGCTCCCAGATAAGGTACATGTATGGCAAAAGAAAATGCGTAAATCTTTTCTCCGTGAGCTTTTGAAAGATAAACATCTTTGTGAAAGTGCACTCCTTTTGGAAAGAAACTTCATCACATTAAAGTCCAAAGACTGATATTTATATACAAGTTAAAAATATCCCTGTGAAAAGTCCATATAATTCATAAATTTCATATTGTGTCAATAATAATGAAAACAATAAAATAAAAATAAATTTTCATATAATTGAAAAAAATCAGGAAGACATTAATATAAACTAATAAATTTCTAAACTATAAATTTTTTGACCCTGCCGTGTTTTTTTTTTTTTTTTTTTTTGACCCTGCCTCTTATAAGAATCGGAATCGAGTATCATTTGGAACCGGAATCGAAATCGTTCAATTTGAAACGATGCCAAACCTTAGTTATTTGTATACTCTTTTTGGAAATCAAAACATGATCACCCTGGAATGATGTACAGCCAACATGTGTGGTCATTTGTTTTGATGCTTCTGCGCATGGGGGTCAGTTTGCTCAGCGTGTGTCGGACTGCGAATTAGTGCGCATGCGTAATACTTGAACGGGCTCAATGGACAAAGGCGGTCTGAATGGGCACGCCAAAAAAATACATATGACAAAAAAATCGGAATTTGAATTTGTGCATACCTGCAGTATGAACCTAGCCAACTTGTAAAAAAAAAAAAAACTAGACGGTCAGCAAGAAGTTTTGCTATGTTGGAAGCATTTTGACCCCGGACCGGGTTTGTCTTAATAAAAGCCTTGCTATCAGGCTCCTTTGTGTCGGTGGTGAAAAAAACCCATAGTATTGTACTAGTACCTTTAGCACCATTAATTATCACAAAAAGTAGTTCATTTTGAAACCTAATTTGACACGGCCATAAAAAGTGAGGAGGCCACCATACCTATGTCAAATAATTTAGCTTTAATAATTTACACATTAAGGTGGGGTGGACCTAGAATGGATGTTTGTGGAACACCACTCGTTTGTTGCTGTAACCCCAGACAATTTTGACATGATGCGCATAATTTAAAAATCTGCATCTATCAGGGTACAAAAACAAGGTTTATGAAAAATGTTACATTTCTACAGCAGCGCAGTGAGCCACATTTTCTAATAGAGCGTTATGATGTTTTTACCTGGGACGTCTTTGCTTGGAACCCTGTCTCGGCTGCCACGATCTCTGCTGCCTCGGTCTCGGCTGCCACGATCTCTGCTACCCCGGTCACGGCTGTCCGTCATGCTGGCCACGCGGCGCATGGGCTCGTTGGAGGGCCGGTTATCACCGCCCCTCCCGCCACGCTCCTCCGTTTCTCTGCTAAAGCTCCGCTTGGTGTTTTGGCTTCGGGTACTGCGGTCGTCACGGTCCAAACGGTCAAAGCGCTCTCGATCCCGATCCGATCGCTCCCTATCACCGCCTCGCTCGCGGCTGGAGCTCGACCTGCTGATTTTGACGCAACATGTAAAAGGCAGCGATTAAATACAGGTTTTTGGGCAGAGATGAAAACGATATCACGGCAGAACTCAGAACACTGCCAACCTCTGAGAAGCTCTACGATCAGAGTCAGAGGACAAGGAGCCGGATTGCTGCAGGGCACCGAAGCGGTTGTTGCTGGTGGTTGGGCGAGAGTCTAAAACAAAAGGACAATGTTTAACCCTTTAAATAGCAAGTCACTATTTTTTGGGTAATTTAAGAGACTATGCAATCAAAGTCAACATTCATAAATTTTTAGATTGGACAAAAGAATCTAAGTAATTTTACCCTGGTCTGCTGTTGCAGTTTTAACCCCCATTCCTCCGCTACTCCCTTTGCCCCAACTTTTGCCAGAAGGAGCCAACCGTTGATTGTTGAGGTCCAGATTGTCGTGCTAAATGTGAAGTACATGAAATTAGGTTGAGGGATTGAAAACACTGGCTGTAAAAAGCAGCCAATGGCTTGATAGAGAGGCGACTCCTTGGCCATACCTTAGAGAGCTTGAGTCGGGAAGAGTCGTAAAATCGCTTAGAGATGGGCACCGTGTTCCAGCCTTCATCCTGGGGCTGGCTGCCCCGGCCCCCTCCCGGTATGTGAGGGCCTCGACCGCCCATACCTCCTCCCATCCTGCCTCCGCCTGTGTCCTTTTTGGACATGAGTTGCTGCTGGACTTTGATCTGCTCCCTGTGCTCTTCCATCTCCGCATCCTTGTGGATCTGGTCAATGGTTTTAGGACCCTGGTCTCCTCTACGAGGCACCCAGTTACACTGCGGCACATGTTAAAGAGGACAGTTATAGTGGGATGACACTAAAAGGTGGACCCCCCCCACCACAGAAGGATTGAAGGTTTACCTTTTTGAGGTCCAAGACATCTTGTAGCATGAAGCGGATTCGGGATGATGTTTTTCTCTCTTTGATGATCTTTTCCATCTGATTAAAATACTGATCCATACGAGGCTAGATTGGATAAAGAAACATTTGCATTATGAAACCCAATAGTAAATCAAACTGTACAATTTGCAATAGAATGCACGCGCTTGTGGCTCATAACGTACACCAGACCTGGTTAATATTGACAACTGAGCCTGCTATTTTGAAGAGGTTTAAAAAAAAAAAAAAAAAAAAAATCTTTCCAAATAGTTTGGACATTTAACAAAAAAATCTATCTATATGGACATTTGTATTGTTTTCTCTAATTATAAAATGCACACACAAAAAAATGTTCCAAGTCTAATTTTAAAAAAGGTATTACAGTATTTATAATAAATGCATTTTTAAACAAATTTCAAAGGGTAGTTCTCTAATTTTATGTTTAAATGATCCTTTCCAACAAATCAGTAGTTTTGGATTTTTGAATATCATTTCCTTCTCCCTTTTTAAATTGTATTTATCAGTTAATTATGACAGTTTCAACTAGAGATGTCCCAATCGATCGGGATCACGTCATTTTCAAAGTATCGGAATCGGCAAAAAAATATCGGACATGCCTTTTTTAAATATATGTATATATTTTTCAATTAAATCGTTTTCTAATTGTATTTAACGTTGCAGACATAATGTGTTACACTCGTCCAGAGTCTTTAGTTTAAGCTTAAGGTAGGTTTATCAAATTTATCGCATTAACGGCGAGAATTAATGTTTACTACATTTATCACGTTGCAATATTTAACGCAATTAACCCATGCGCTGCACGATCCACTCACACATTGTCAAGTTCAATCTATAATAGCACCGCTTTAACCATACAGTGTATAGAGCTAAAAGGCAATGTAAAATGAGTAGAGGGAATTTAGGCCTTACAATCCCGCTCTCAACATTTAGAATAGTCGTGGGAAGCAATGTGGGGAAGAATGGTAGTAGTTAATCTTTTACTTAACACCCTATGCTATTTCCCAACTTAGAGAAGATATAGCAATTGGTACCACGACGCACAGTCATGGTTGCACTTCCCATCATGCATTGGGGCAGAAGTTAAATGGCTACAGTATCATTTACTGAAAGCTCAACAAATACACTCGATGGCAGTATTTAGTCACAATACACAAAGTCACATTTATCCTTTAAGAATTACAAGTCTTTCTATCCGTGGATCCCTCTCACAGAAAGAATGTTAATAATGTAAATGCCATCTTGAGGATTTATTGTCATAATAAACAAATACAGTACTTATGTACTGTATGTTGAATGGATATATTCGTCCGAGTTTAATTCACTTTTTTCTTAATGCATTGCCAAAATGTATATGATCGGGAAAAATTATCGGGAATGATTGGAATTGAATCGGGAGCAAAAAAAAAAAAAAAAAAAAAAAAGCAGTCGGATTGGGAAATATCGGGATCGGCAGATACTCAAACTAAAACGATCGGGATCCGATCAGGAGCAAAAAAAACATGATCGGAACAACCCTAGTTTCAATATTTAGTTGTAAATAGTTTAGTTTAAAATTTCATGGTTAAAATACAACGCTCTTGATAATGCTAACATTTGGTGGGCTTGAATCAAGTTCATATGTCATGCTTTGCCCTAAGTCAACATTTTAGCTATATTTTCATAGAACACATGCGTCCAAATAGATATAATTGTTTTATTGCTTCCAAACCTTGGCTTTCTCAAAGTCCAAGTCCTTGCCAATCGTGGAGAGAAGCCTGCAGAGGCACTCCAGAGACTCTTCATCATGATTCTTCAGTAGTTTCAACACACAGTCATGCATGATGGCTTCCGTCAGCATCTTCAGTTTGAAAAGTTCACCGATAAACTTGATGTTGCCAAGCGAGCGGCGCCGGGCCTTGTCGCGGGCTTCCTCCAGCTCTATGCGCATGCGTTCACGTTCTTCCTCCTGCGGGCGCAAAACTGGTCAAAAGTTGCACGGTGAAGGAAACAGCAGCGGTGAAGCTTTCTTACGTCTTTAGCAGCCTCCATCTCTTTTTGCTTTTTGTCCAAGAACTCGTCATCATCCTGGTCCTTCTCAAACTCTTTCTGGCAGCGGTTGAGCAGCAGTTTGCGGAAGGTCACAATGTGACCGGGTTTGTCTGTGGTGGGGACTTTTAACTGAAGACAAAATAATTGCCATTTTGAGGATGTTAGGGTAACGATTATTGATTTCCTACAGCTACATTGAAGGAGCAAATTTAATGTTCTCACAACATATAGCCAAAATAAAGCAATACTCATCCACATTCTCTTAAAACATGTTAACCCATGTTAAACAGATTTGAAAATGACTGGGAAGGGCTGGCAGTGATCAGATATTTTGGGTTGGCAGTGAATGACCACGACTGGCCAAAAAACATACGAAGAAACAGAGGGGCAGGGTTTTAAAAAAATGCTATAACGTGGGGCAGAAAGGTTTAAAAAAAAAAAAAATAAATAAAAAAAACAGACGGGGATGTGAAGAAGTAAGTTGAGGTACTAGAGGATGAGCTCATTTTGACATTTATGTAGAATGGACCTTATATCGTGACTTGTGAAACTATTTTCCTCTTTCCACCAAATCACATCCAATCCATTTTTGAGCCCGCAGTTCAAATGGATTAGACTTGAATATTAACTGAACATTTCTGTGCTTGACAATGCAAGCAATACAGAGAAGGAAAAGGAGAAACTTGGTGGACACACTTCAACGAAGTATATTTTCTTGCACTTTAACAGTGATTCGTCACTTTTACTACTTTCATGCCTTTGGCTCCATCTTGTGGTTTTTATATACTAGCAGAGGAAGGCTGCCACAGGAAAAGCAGGCACTTAGCAAATACTGGATTGCAAAAACTTAAGATTGTTTTGTTCTGGCATGTGGTACAAAATTGCACTCGTAAGTGCAACTTTCCGAGCTCGGAACCAAGTGCCACTTACCCCAGAAAGACACCGGCACATGTTAGCGTAGGCCACGGAGAAGCTGGGCTCCAAGATAGCTTTCTCAAAGATTAGGTCAATGGCGCCCTTCAGTCTCTCCTCGGTGTCTATGGTCAGCTCCTTCACCTGATTCATCAAATCCTGGAACTTCTGCGGCGTGAGTTTGTTGAGGATACTGCGCAATCGCTTCAGGGTTTCTTGCGTTATGGCTTGCTCGGGGGTAAGCTCTTCGTCATTTGATCCAGTCCCATCATCCTCCCCTCGACCTCTGGCGGCCTTTTTCGTCGACGGCTTCCAGGCCTTCTCCGCCTTGTTTAGCTGCACGTCGTCATTGAGCGACATGCTGGTGATGATTTTGCGGTGCTCCTTCCGCTGACCCTGCTGGGACCGCCGTGGTCCGGGGATCTAAAGAAGTAGAGCAAATTCTACATTACCACCACGGCCGATAGTTAATCTGTCTATTACTTTTTTTTATTGAAATATCTTGGTTATGGAATGGTGCAACCAAAAGAAAATACAATGGAACTGTTCTGGAATTCTTTGTGGTCGAATTGTCTTTTGTGGCCATTAGAAAGAAATTGTATTCACTGCTAAACACTAAAAGTCGATGAATGAAATTGTGATTTTCTTTTTATACATCAGCCTCATTTGTTTCTGTGTGCATCACAACCATAATAACGTGTACTTAAAGGAAAAATAAAAATAATACTTACTGGTCCACGCATTCCTCCCACTGATCTGCTGCCCAGATTCTCCACATACGAAGGGGTAAAATCTGTCCTGACATTCAATCGACCTGTATCTGCAGGCCGCAGTGGAGTCTTGTTTACCTGAAAAAAAAAAAAAAAAAAAGATTCCTTCCTTAATTCAAGCCGCAACACAAAGAAAGTTTCTAAGATTGCATTTGTCCCAATAACATGGTTCAAATTGGGTTTGAGCTGGCAAACACAATTACAGTACTGTTAACCCTTGGCAAAGATGGAATCTACCAATCTCCATTTCACTGAGATCAAAAATGATTTCTTGACATTTGATGTCATATGCCCGATTTAGGTGTCATAAAATATCGTTCGGGAGGTGCGACAGTAAAGGTGAAGTCGACAGTTTCGACAATTATGGAGTAATTTTGCCATGTCGTCCTGAATAAGTGCATTTTTATTATTTCATATTCCATTTAGCACAAGGCTGTTATTTGTCATGACCATGCCATTTATTTAGCAATTGGGGAAAATACTTGGATAAAAAGAATATCCTGTAAAAATATTGAAGAGAGAAACAATGACATTTTGCAGCTCTCTTCGTTGCGTTTTCCTCGTTGTGAATAGTTCCCCCTCGACTGGCTGACTGGTCCTTCTCAAGCCATTTATTTAGCTATTGAGGGAAAAATACTTGGATAAAAAGAAAATCCTGTAAAAATATTGGAGTAGAGAGACTGAAACAATGACATTTTGCGGCTCTCTTCGTCGCGTTTTCCTCGTTCTTAATAATTCCCCCTCAATGGGCTGAATAGTAAAACTGATGAGCCCAGTCTCCCGCCGACGTCATCCACCTGTTGGGGACGCTAGAGCCCTATAATGGTAGGCGTGGCTAACCAGCAGATTAAAAGACTAATTTCTCGTCATCTGCGCTTTGCTAAATTGTTGTATATAGTCGAATCGTCTCAAAATATGATTCTAATTCACATAACAATGCTATTTAAGACTTTTTTTCTCCTGTCATATGCTCTTTAATGTCAATTGGAACTCTTCAGAGATAAATTTACATTTTTAAAAGTGATTTATTCTCGACATGGATAATCAATCAATGATATAAATATGTTTATGTACTGTGTATGCACATACCAGGTGTTAAATTTATTATGTTCTGTAATAGTACGTCTCCCTTACTTCTTCCACACATTTAGGCCATGTTTACACGTAGCAGGGTATTTGGAAAAAACTTTCTATGGTTTGGCCTATCATCCGCACACACACGCAAATTTTGGGCATTGAAAATGAGGGTTCTTGAAAACTTGGTCCAACGTGAAGATGTACGAATTCTGCATTTGTGGCGCCATCATGTGGACACTAATGACCAAAGATTTAACTGTGGAAACTTCACTGACCGTGACAAACTTTGTTCCTACATCACACATGAGACCATTGTTTACATTTATTAGACAGGTTATTTTTGCTTCCATTTATTTACAAACTCTTGCAGTGCTTCATATTAAACACATGTGAAGTAGTGATGTTGTCCAGTGTAGTGCTGCAACGATTAATGGATTAACTCAAGTATTCGATTAGGAAAAAAAAAATTGAATTTTGCTGCTTCGAGTATTCCTTTAATTAAAGTGGCGTTGTAATGGTTTGTATTTAGTTTCATTGATTTGGGTGGATACACTGCCCTCTAGTCTGCCTCATCTTACATGGCCAAATCCAGCTGCTCCCTGTTAAGATAGGTTTTTGTTTGAGCTAATGTTTTTTTATGCATTTTTTATTTAGTTTAAAGGTATATTTCGCCAATTTTTGTGGGAATATGTGTCCGAACCATTTGTTAAGAGCATTGTTATAAAAAAAAAAAAAAAAAAAAAAAAAAAAGGTGGTATTTTATAGCATATAAACTACTGGACTTTTGCTATGTAAGTTAGTGCATTGTTCTTTTGTTGTACATATGTAGATCCTAATTTATTTATTTTTTTCTCTCCGTTTGAGGCCCAGCTCAGGTATTTTGATTTTTTTCATGTTTATCGGATTACTCAATTATTCGAACTAAATAGTTCATCGATTAATCGACTACTAAAATAATCGATAGCTGCAGCCCTAGTGTGTTATCAAGCGAAATGAAATTTTGAGGTATGAAATAAGATTTAAAAAAAAAAAAATAAAATCTATAAATTTTTTAGTGAAAACAGTAAAAAAGTTTTTTTTGTTTGTTTTTTGGTCACTTCTGAGAGGCCATTGTTGGCTGTTTACAACAATGTATATCGAAAATAAAGACATTGATTGACTGAAAATGGTTCAATATTTGATGAAATGTCTTGTTTTCTCATGTGTATTTATAATTGCTTCTTACCCCATGTTTTATCCGATTACTCGATAGAATTTTCAGTCGAATACTCAATTACTAAAATATTCGATTATTAGTGTGACGATTACACGCAGGTCCGTCGTTTGCGGTGCGTGGAAATATCAGTTTTGATGCCTTCAAAAGGATACGATGGCTTTAACCTGTTAGCATAGTGGTCAAAGCACTCGCCTTCAGTCGCACCTGCGCGCACGACGTGTCGACGAGTCCTGGTCTGAACGTGTTGAACGGATCGCGTAGCACAGCGCAGCTCTAAGAGCTATGGATATTTTATAAACATTTTTTTGGCAGGTGAAATGTCGCATTTGTACTTTCAACCTGTCATATACAAACAGTAGCCACCTCCTCAATGCTGAAGCATTATTGGGCCAAGCATGAGAATGAAGTTCCTGATAATCCCAACATAAACACAGGTATAGAGCCATTCCTTTACTTTCCCACAGTATCTTTTTTGGTAATTTATTAGAAATCGGTAATTAAGCTATAATTTATTTATTGCCCACTTCCATTTTTTTTCTGATGGGCTATGGTAGCACTTAGAGGACGAAGGTGGGAGTCAAGGAGGCAATGCAACTGTAGATGAAATTGCAAACGTGCAACGATGAATAGCTGAGCCGAACATGGCACGCAATGCAGATTTTCTTCAATACTGGAGGAGCCAATGGACATCTTATCCAAACTTCTTTCAACTGGCTAAGAAATTCTTGTGCATGCTGGCATCGTTGGTTCCATGGAGTGTGTGTTGTCCACAGCAGGTGAAATTGCTTGTTTTAAAAAAATAAATAAAAAGGAACCAACTAAATTTTAAACATAAAAAAAAAAACGTTTTGAATAAAATTTTATCAGAACAAAAAGTCCACAAGCATCCTCATTCACCCATTCATGATTACTTACATTTTCACATTATATGTTCACATAATTTAAAGATATGGAATAATGCAATATGAATGCAAAGACTTAAATGATTTGATTTTACTATGTTGTCAATTCAGTGTCAGTCTGTCAAGTGGGTTGCCTGTAGGGATTTTTTATGTCCAGCAGGTGTCAGTATTCAATGACACAGTGTGTCACTGTGTCGACACGCTTCATGAGGTCTCACGGACCCATCATTAATGTGAAGGATGGAGGTATTAAGGATAATTTTTTTACGCAAAATGTTATGAATGTACTTAAAAACAAATTATTGTGGCTGGCCACGGAAGCCCCCCCCCCCCCCCCCCCCCCAAACGTAATGGTCTAGGCCATGAGTCCAAACCGGTCCTCGAGGGCCGCTGTGGGTCCTGGTTTTAGTTCATACCGATCAAGCACAGGCCTTTTAACCAGTGTGGTTTGTACTAAAGCAGTACCTGACTGCAATCAACTGATTATACTTATAAAACACCAGATTGGTGAAAAGGTGTGGTCTTCTTTTGTTGGAGTGAAATCCTGCACCCACTTCGGCGCTATGAGGAATGGTTTGGAGACCACTGGTCTAGACGTAAGTATTTTTTCAGGATGTATGGGGGCAGGATCCTCAGTTTTTTAAAACAAAAACCCTGCTAGTTGTAGACATGGCCTTAGAGTCAACCGGATTATCTAAAAAATAGTGGGTCCACTTTGTAGATTAGGCTCAACTAGTTCAGCGTTTAAATGCTATCCTGTTTTGTACGGAATACACTGGAATACACCCACCTTGTCCAGAACCACATCATCGATAGCAGGCAGGCCTTCCGGCTTGTTCATACTGGCACTGATGAACTGGAAGCCCAGAAGGAATTTTCGGTCGTAGCGTTTCTTCTCTTCGGGGTTGATAGGCTTCCATTGTTCTGATAGATGAAGGAAGACAGGTTCAATGGGGTGTAGGGAAACTGAAACAGCAATATGTGTTATGTATCTTCTCACCAGACTAAGGAATGCAAAATAAATATAGAAAAAAAAAAAAAATACATAGAGGAGTTGGTGACATCCTGGTAGAGCAAAAACTACATTCCAAAGTTTAACCTCTGAGTAAGACCTTGAAAAGGGCGGACAATTTTTTGGGGAGTCGTGAATCGAATTTTGAGCAGATAACTCTCCACACGTGTTGTTTCCAAGGCAGACTTATATTCGTGAGAAAATACAGTACAGTGCGGCTCACGGCTCTAAGCAAAAATTCCCCTCTTTGTTAGTAAAGTTCAGACATAAACCTATATACATACCTTCCTTGTACTGATATTTCTTGTCAGCCGTCTCAGATTTGGTCTCCGGTTCTGCATTCTGCTTGTCCTCCTTCTCCTCCCAGGTCTCATCTGCAACCTCAGCGGGAGGTTCAGCAGGAACCACGGGGACAGGTTCAGCTGGAGTGGAGGAGGGCTCTGGGGCAGGCTTGGCAACCTGCTCCTGGGGTGACCCCCCCACCAAATCAAAGAAAACAAAGTTGGTCTTCCAGAAAACTCCATGTTTCAAATTCAAAACACAACAAGCCCAAAAAATGTTCATGACATTTTTTTGCTGTTGTTGCAGATACAAACCTCTGTGAAGGCATCGAGGAGGTCTCCGATGGCCTCCTTTTTGTTAATTTCCTTCATATTCCTCCTCTTCTTTGGCACAGATGTAGCAGCTTCAAGAGGAGGAGATCATGTTAACAAGCCTTTTTTGATCACGGTTTATCATATTGTCTCGATTCGTTTTGATTTGATTTTTTTGGGGTACTTCTATTCCCCCCCCCCCCCCAAATTGGTACCTTATGAGAATCCAATACTAGCAAGTAGCTGAAGACTTTATTCATAAATGAAATAAATATAAAAATTAGCAGCACTGAATGCTCTGCATCTTGCAAACAGAAAAACTGCCACATTTTCCAGGTAGCATGACTCTTTGAAATGCACATCATCTTCATTAACTATATTGACATACAAAGCCAATAATTCTCAATGCAACAAAATATAACGACATGATATGCCTTGAATTCTATTTCTGTTGTATTGACTGTGTGTCAATACAAATTGTAAAGAGACGCTAATTTTCGTAAACAAGTGAATGACGTCTTCCATTGTATGTTAGCATTAAGGTGGTAAAAAAAAAAAAAAAGTATCTTAATGTGTAATATGGGTCTTTTTCCATGATACATTTGATGACAGCACATTTTTAGTCAATATTAAGAGATACGTTGCCAAGTTGTTGTGGCAATGCCAAGCTATCATAGGACGGGATTGTCTGGTATGCCAATCTTTCGCCTCGAGAACTGGACTACTGTATTTTCACGACTCTAAGGAGCACCTAAAAGTCAATCATTTTCTTCAAAATCGTGAGTGAGCCTAATAATGTGGCGCGCCTATTGCGTGTACCGAGTACCAAAATGTATGTGTCTGATCAATTTTTTAAAAGACTGGCGCGAGTGACAGCCGCATGGGAACCTTAAAGTGAGAAAGTTGCGTGTAAAAGGGGGCGTGCCCTCAGTAGCAGTAACATTCCAGTGTGTGCGTTAGGATAAACAACATTGGTTTGGCAAAGGACCCTCGAAAATATAATTAACTGCTAAGAGACATGCTTACAAGGCCCAGTTCAAATTCAAGACTATCACCTACGCAAAACAAAAAGAACTGCCACCTATGGTGATTTTCAAGCGGAAGACGCTGCCTAACGAAAAGTTGAGCTATCGTGTTTGATGGAGACCTAGCCCAGCTCTAATTCGAATACAGAAGATGGACTCTGATGGACTTGTGGATTAAGATTGATGTGAGGACTTCATTATTTTTTTTAATAAAGTACAATTGAACTTAAGTTTTGCTCCTGCTGACTTTAATGTGGTGTGCCTTGTGTTAAATATAACAATATCACCCAAAAATGACACTACGTCTTTTAATACGGTGTACCCTATAGTCACGAAAATACGGTACATGATTTGTCCAATAGGTATGTCAATCATTCACACAGGATGTAGCATCAGAAAACTACTTTTAGGGGCTGTTTACATGGTGACGTTCCAAGAATACGACAAATTTCATGTTTGCATTTATATGGTTCCGTCTCCATTCGAACGATGTCGCAATTATGCGTGAAAACGATGTAGTATTCATGACAGGCCCGAGAAGGTAATGCAGTCTAACAAGGCGACAGCCAATGATGCACTTCCTTAACAACAAAGCTCCTCAGCCCGGAAGACAACATACCCGCCCACACCAAGTAATGACATTTTTTAAAATTATTTTTCTCCCCCCCACGTTTTGTTTTGTAGTTGTAGTCATGGTTAATTTTTCATATTTGTTGTCGGTTTGCCGTTCTCCACAAGTTTAATTGTATGACATTGCGTGTCAAAAAACAAAAACGAAGCAATGGCTTCCATGCATTTTTTCCTCTTGCTTCAAAAGGCACAAAAACTATATCCAAGTTAAAAATATTATAAAACCGTAAATTAAAACTGCCATTTCTCCATGTTTGTTGTTTTGAATGTTTACTAGCAGCGACTGTGACGTGTGCGTGTGTGAGGGTTCCATTCATATGGCTGCGAAGCAATCCCCGCAATCGAATCCTTCCGCTTTGGAGCCCGGAATCAAAAGTTTGCGTCTTCGCCTTCCGTTTTCACCATCATCATATAAAGACGAGGCCATTCCGCAACACAGTTGTTGTGTCAGTGTCACAGCGTCACCATGTAAACGGCCCATTAGTTTTTACTAAAAGTGCCGTCAACACAGCAAGGAATGTGAGTAATTTAAATTCTTGAGATTTTGGGAACAGGCTTGATTGCACTTAGCGACTTTGAAAGATGAAAAACCATTTTAACTTTTGTTACCCAAAAAAAAAAGTGAGGCCTTTAAATCTTTGTCCAGCCTTATTTTCGTGGATTTCTACATTAGATGACAATAACTTAAAAAAATTACCTTGCATAGCAGATTCCTCAACAGGACAGTTCATGGAGATGGGAGCAGGAGAAACTTCCTCACTTTTTGCCACCTTCACCACTTCTTTTTTCTGTTCCGCCACCACCACCTCTGTCTCCTTGACCTCCAAGTGTTCCACAACTGGCACTGCAATTTTAGCCACAGGTGTGGATTCCTGAGATTGAGAAACTTCTGGCTGATTGCAGGGAGTAGTGTCTTCTTCGCCAAGTTCCTCCATGTCCTGAGGAAGGCCGTTGGCGAGAGGAGGCTCTTCCTGTTTTTTCGGGGCAAGCCGGAGTTCGGGCTCGGGAGCGGCAGGCTCTGGCGGCGGAAGCTGAGGCGCTTCAGTTATCAATTTTGGAGGCATTTCCTCTGGTTCTATACAAACAGGGTTTACTGCTTCTGCAACTTCAGCAACAGGCTCCGCCGATGCCATCTCTGTGGGCCCTTCCTTTTCTTCCATCACCTGCATTTCCTCCTCTTGTCGCTTCTCTGGCATCTTCTCGCACAGAGCCGGGGCAGCCTGTGGTTTCTCCTCTTGTGCCGTCGGAGGTGAGGGGCATACAGGAGCATCAACTGTGTCGCTGACAAGGATGCCCACTTCTTCAACCTCCGCCACAGAGGAGGGCGTTGAAGCAGGAGGGGTGGAATTTGGATCTGGCTGGTCCTCTACCATTTGAGTGGGCACCTCGGGAGCCAGGTCAGGGTCCACAGGTTCAGATTCCTCAGCCGGCACGTTCTGGTTGTCCGCTTCCAGTGTGGCCTCAAACGTGGGCTCGGGGTTTGATGTTGAAGGAGGTGGTGGGGTCTCGACACTGGCAACTTGCTCTATATTATCGTCTATGTATGTAGGGGCATAACGAAGATTAGTGAAAAATGTGTTACGCATAGTTCAAAACTGTAAAACTGACCTCGTCTTGTGACGGTCGTAGCAGGCGGAATGACTTCACCATTCGTCTGTGCAGAACCGCCTTCTGTGATGTTGGCCTACACACAAATACCAATTAAATGCTCATAGGACATAGGATCCTTCGGACATCATACGTAAAATTTGACTTATTTTTCTCAACATGTGACATGCTCGGAATACGACAATTTATGACAGCATCGCAATTTCATTGGTTTACCGTAAGAAGGACGCACGGCGGATTTTCTCACGAGAGAAACAAACATGGGCCCCAAGAAGGTTAGAGCAGGTGGTGTAAAAAAGGAGATGCGTAGCATTGAAAGTAAGATGGAAATGATAGAAAAATATGAGTGTGGCGTGCGCGTCGACAATACAGCCGGGATGTGTCTACGATTTCAACGGTCCTCCTCCAACTTCTGTGCGCCAGTCTTGAAAGGTAGTAATTATTATTATCTTAATAAACATCGGCAAGGAAGTTGCGTGCTTAGTCAGGTTTTTAATCATTTCAAAACTTCCACAATAGAACCTCGACATTAGAACCCAATTCGCCATTATTCTGATTTGCATTTATAATTTGTTTTGCTATTTCTTATTGTACCAGCTGTAGTCATTAAGGATTTTGCGTAGAGTTTTTGGGCTGTGGACCGAATTAATCGAATTACAATGTATTGTTACGGGAAAATCCCACTCGACATACGACCATTTAATCTTACAAACCAGGTCCTGAAACTACGGTAATTCCAATGTAACGGTACCACAGTACGTAATCATAACAATACATCTGACAGAAATTGTATTTTGTCATTCAAGGTATTGAAATAATAGTTTATATGTCTTGTATGCTTTTATGACTGATGTGTGATTTTGACATGCGTCAGCCATGTGTTTTTTTTTTTTTTTTTTTTTAAATGAATACAAATTTGTCTTTTATTATTCAGAATCAGAATGACCACAAAATCAATTGTAAAAGATATTCCTTGGCGAAAGAACCGATGATTAGCTCCATGTATCCTCCACAGAAATATTTTACCTTATCTATAAAAATCCAATTGAGACCTTTTTCATGGGAGGTACAGTCAAAAATATATACGACTGTTGATTGGAGGGTGCCTCTTCTCATCACACTCATTACCCAACAATCCACAGTATGGCACATTGGAGAAGACCTAAAATTTTGTTCTCTTCAATTATTAACAGCTACACACAGCACTCCCATGAAATGTTCAACTTACTTGACTGCCTCTTACCTGCGGAGGAGTTGGTGTTGAGGTGGACCTTCCGCCAGACATGATTTCCTCTGTGATATCTCGTCCACCCTGAGTAGGGTCTCGTATTCTGATCTATTGTTTAAAAGAAAAAAAAATATATTGGTCAGGTTTCTAAGCCTCTGATGTTGTAAACATCCTGGCAGCAACTGAGTGCCATTATTAAAAAAAATAAATAATTTGCACTCATTCCTTTAGCAATTTATTCATCAATTCATGAAATTTCATGAAACTTTAAAGACTTGGAAAATACATTTTCAATTTTCATGAGTTTCCCCAGATTTTACACGACCATACGAAACGGAACTGCGGTAATTTTGAGGTTAACGGAGAAAGTTCCACATTGACCAAACAATGCACTTTTTCTTTCCATTCAGTTAGTGACATCAGAAAAGAGGTCCACTGCACTTTTGTTGCGACACACTACCGGTTTACGTTCCCTCTTTGGTGGGCCTTGTGGCGGTGCTGGCGGCTGCTGGGGAGGGGGTGCTGGTTGCTGTTGTTGGGGAGGGTTGATCATGACCGGTGCAGACTGGACAGACGGCGTGTACGGCGACTGAGCCGGGTAGTACGCTCCTGCTGCAAAGTGGAATTTCACAAAAAACATAGAAACGGTTGAATGAAATGAAACGATAAATAGCGTATGCTTTTGATAAGATGAGAGCAAACCATATCACTGGGGGGAGTCATTGTGGGTGTCAGTTCTTTACTATAGGCTATGGTGACATTCCAAATTTCCAAACTAAACTACAGAATATCATCTAATTCCCTCAAGCAATATCCAAAAAACAATTTGACGCATGTGGTCAACACTGAGCTGGGCTTAGATATGGACATGAAAAAGAACAACCAGTGATCAAGCGTGAAGAAATGGGCATCAACAATCGGACAACTGATTAGCAGTTCGCTCTGAAAGATTACTCAGAGATTGGGTACCCTAAAGGGAAAGACAAAATCTTTATCATGTCAATCCCTGCCGAAAGAAGTAAAAAATATTTTTTTCCTTATGTCTAATAGTGGACAAAAACATACAACTCCAATTCCAATGAAGTTGGGACGTTGCGTAAAACGAAAATGATTTGAAAATCATGTTCAACCTATATTTGATTAAATATACATATAAGGTTCAAACATGTTCAAAAAGACCTGAGACAGGTATACAGTACAAGGAGCTTCTTCCTTCAATTGCTCAGTCATCACAAGCAAAGATGGAGGCGAGGTTCATTTCTTTGTGAACAAGCGTGTGAGAAAATAGTTTAGGGATAATGTGCCAATTCAGAAGTGGTACTTATATAGTCCTCTTCATCATTTTACATCATGAGACCAACATAACATGATCAAAATTAGCTCTCTACAAAAGTTGAAAGTAACTGAAAATTGGCTGACACATTGTCATCTTATGTATTTTGCTATTCAGCTGATTGTTGCAGTACAGCAAAAAGTACTGAAACACACAGTTGGACATGCACATTCAAATTTGTACAAAAATTCACCTGTTAAGTTTATAATACAGTTCAGGTTGATCCTGACTTTTCCCCAAAAGCCCAATGTCCCTCATTTTGCATGAGTCATTGTATATTTTAACATACATATGACTTATTGTGAACAGTGGCAGTGCGCATGCAGGTCCATTAAAAAGTGGGACACAATGACAAGAGTAGAGACAAGTTGCGCCACTGAAGCCGGCCGATGCAAGCACGCACACACGCACACTACTCACCAGGGTAGCGCTGGGAGGTGAGAGGAGCACCGTGGAGAGAGAGACGGCCGTTCTCTCGGCCGCCGCCTCTCCCCCCGCCACCCCGCCTCTCCCTCGCAGCAAGAGAGGGCTCTGAACCAACGCGGCAAGAGGAGCGAGGGATGGGAGGGAGGAAGGAAGGAAGGAAAGAGGACAGGAAGAGACAGATGCAGAATGAGTTATTGAGAGGATTCAGAGGAAGCCGGGTATTAAAAGGGTCCCATGAAATGAATTGTTCTTATGAGACACTATTGGACTTAGGAATGCTTTTCTTTCTTAGTTGTTAGGATAGATTTTACAGTTGTACGCATCTGGGGGATATTGGATTTAGGGGGAAATAAACCTAAACAGGCAAATGTCATTGAAGCTTGAAGTCCATGAGTACTTTTTGCACAGCTTACTTTTATCTAATGAGGAGCTGAGATGAGAACAGCCAAAAATCTTTACCGTATGATGAGGATGATGTGGTTTAATCATAAATTCTAATTGAAACAAGAAATGTATTGGGCACAGGATTAGGGATCTGCTGTAAATGTTACCCTTCAGATCCTGCTAAGGGAAAAGGAAGCAGTGCAAAAAGAACTGAAACATGTGACAAACATTGTCCGTTTAAAGGTTTAGACAGGGTCAAATCAAGATTACCTGTAGGGATGTCCCGACTGGATCACGTGATCGGATATCGGGCCGATCAGGTCATTTTTCAGAGGATCGAAGTTGGTGAAAAGGATCGGGTTTAAGAAAAAATAAATATTGTGCTGGCTAGAGTCGCCAGTGTTAAGAGCCAGTTGTCATTTTACGGTATGTTACTGCCATCTTGTGGTCATAATAATTCATTGCCTCATCGTGTGAGGAAGTTTGGAACAGAAGCTCATTCACTTGCTCAGTACACAGCCTGTCGGGCGAATTGACGCTGTTCAGTGCTTTCCGTTACGTTTCTGCTTTGGAAACTAAGTATTTTACATCTATACCTGTTAATATTACTTATATATATATAATATGTTAATAATACTTGTTAATATGCAGTATATTTGTGTTTATGGGGAAAAGCTATGCGAACGCAATTTGTTAATACGTCCTGCTGTATGGAAACTAACCTATACTTACTGTGGGACGAATAAGTATTTAGTCAACCACCAATTGTGCAAGTTCTCCTACTTGAAAAGATTAGACAGGCCTGTAAATGTCAACATGGGTAAACATCAACCATGAGAGACAGAATGAGGGAAAAAAAAAAACAGAAAATCACATTGTTTGATTTTTAAAGATTTCCAAATTAGAGTGGAAAATAAGTATTTGGTCACCTACAAACAAGCAAAATTTCTGGCTGTCAAAGAAGTCTAACTTCTTCTAAAGAGGTCTAACGAGGTTCCACTCGTTACCTGTATTAATGGCACCTGTTTTAACTCATTATCGGTATAAAAGACACCTATCCACAACCTTAGTCAGTCACACTCCAAACTCCACTATGAGCCAAAGAGCTGTCGAAAGACACCAGAGACAAAATTGTAGACCAGCACCAGGCTGGGAAGACTGAATCTGCAATAGGTAAAACGCTTGGTGTAAAGAAATCAACAGTGGGAGCAATTATTAGAAAATGGAAGACATACAAGACCACAGATAATCTCCTTTGACCTGGGGCTCCATGTAAGATCTCCCCCCGTGGTGTCAAAAGGATAACAAGAACGGCGAGCAAAAATCCCAGAACCACACAGGGGGAACGAGTGAATGACCTACAGAGAGCTGGGACCACAGTAACAAAGGCTACTATCAGTAACACAATGCGCCGCCAGGGACTCAAATCCTGCACTGCCAGACGTGTGCCCCTGCTGAAGCCAGTACACGTCCAGGCCAGTCTGCGGTTCGCCAGAGAGCATTTGGATGATCCAGAAGAGGACTGGGAGAATGTGTTACGGTCAGATGAAATCAAAATTTGTTTGGAGGAGAAAGAATACTGAATTGCATCCGAAGAACACCATACCCACTGTGAAGCATGGGGGTGGAAACATCATGCTTTGGGGCTGTTTTTCTGCAAAGGGACCAGGACAACTGATCTGTGTAAAGGAAAGAATGAATGGGGCCATGTATCGAGAGATTTTGAGTGAAAATCTCATTCCATCAACAAGGGCATTGAAGATGAGACGTGGCTGGGTCTTTCAGCATGACAATGATCCCAAACACAAAGCCAGGGCAACAAAGGAGTGGCTTCGTAAGAAGCATTTCAAGGTCGTGGAGTGGCCTAGCCAGTCTCCAGATCTCAACCCCATAGAAAATCTGTGGAGGGAGTTGAAAGTCCGTGTTGCCCAACGACAGCCCCAAAACATCACTGCTCTAGAGGAGATCTGCATGGAGGAATGGGCCAAAATACCAGCAACAGTGTGTGAAAAGCTTGTGAAGAGTTACGGAAAACGTTTGGCCTCCGTTATTGACAACAAAGGGTACATAAAGTATTGAGATGAACTTTTGGTATTGACCAAATACTTATTTTCCACCATGATATTTTACTATTTGCAAACAAATTCTTTAAAAATCAAACAATGTCATTTTCTCCCCCCCCCCCCATTCTGTCTCTCATGGTTGAGGTTTACCGATGTTGACAATTACAGGCCTCTCTAATATTTTCAAGTGGGAGAACTTGCACAATTAGTGGTTGACTAAATACTTATTTTCCCCACTGTATAGCTTGTAGCTCAAGTACAGTGTGGTGTCTACCGGCGTGTATTGTACCGGATTGAGACGCTGTATCGGCAGATTATCAAAATTAGTTGACTGACTCGGATGCAAAAATATGCGATCGGGACATCCCTAATTACTTGTAAAGGTGGCATTGAAGAGAAATACCAAGACCAATAACAAATAGCGAAAATATGCAAATTATTGCTCCCTTACAATTGCCAAACACAAATTTGAAAAAAATAGTACGGGGATCAGCGGGTACAAAAACAACACAAATGAGTGCTGAGTGGCACGAATAGGTGTTTGCGTAAATCAGTTTTTCAAAAAATTGTGAATCCCCAACCAAAGTATGTACTGATGTGAATTGCTGCCAAACCACAAAAAATAAAATAACCCTCGATACCACAAATTAACGTATTCACCTAATAAGTTTGACCGTCGACCGCATTCGCCAAACAAAAACAACTCTTTCGGGTTCTGGTCACTGCCATGTGTGCATAGGTAAGTGTGTATTCTTTTTAAAATCTTTTTTTTTTTGGTCAAGGCTTTTTACTTTATTATATAAAAGCATTGTTGACATGTAGCCAGTGACTTTGATTTATAGGACACAAATGATTTTTCCAGTCACCTAACACAGAAAGAATTGCTTCAGTTGGTTTTGGTGAAAGCGGACGTCTCTGATCAATCATTTTATTTGTGAAGCTTATCAGGTCATTATGTGATATTTAAATCGTTTTTTCCCATGGTGGCAACAATACGCTTCAGTAAATCCAGTCCACTATTCTTCTTGAAATGTAAATTTCTCCATTTTTTGAGCTGTGTTTCTTGTGTAGAAAAAAACACCTCTCTGGTCTCAAAGCATTTCATGGAACCTATGAGGTAGTGTGAGCTGAGGCTGCAGAAAGAAAGAACAGAGGCCAAAGCAGAACAAAAAGCCACAACACATGCAACCAGAGTTCTGCTCTCAAAAACACATTCAAAACACAAAACAGCCATCCAAAACCCCCCTAACGCAGCCAAACCCAGTGAGCAATACAGTGAGGCTGGAATGGCCGCAGACTTAGACGAGACCTTATTTCAACATGACAAGCGACTATGAATAAGTGAGGATGAGTGTGAATCCCTATCCAAAGGGTTAAGTATCTTACCATAGCCGGGATATTCAGCAGGGCTGGTTCCCGCGTAGTAGCCAGCACTGCCGCTGGTCACGGGATACTGCTGAGTAGGTGGCATATAAGGGGCCCGGTACTGTAAAAGCAGACAAACAGCAGGGACAATGAATTCAGATCACTATATTCTTTCTGTATTGTAACACAAACCACAATATCAAACTAGGAACTAGGAAACTGAAGCAAGGGCTTTGGAACATTGAATGTGCCGGTATAAGATTCTGACAGTATGATAACCTTAAGCCAAAATATCATGGTATCAAGACATTGCAATTACCGCTCTAAAATGTCTTAGAGATTTTTGTGTTAAAAAAAAACAAAACTTTCCCATTGGACAGGATTTTTATTTCTCAAAACATATTAGCAAATTGGAAGTATGTTACGTTAAAATTTAAAAAATAACAAATATTTAAATAAAAATTAATAATAATAAATATACACAGACGCATTCTCATCAGACAGTTGCCAGAGGAAAATAAAACATTTTACCACCACTAGACACACTAAACACTCTGGAGTTAATTCTCTAATTTTATATAACTGTGAAATCATCTCAATCATCCTCAAAGCCACGGCCGTCTACAACTTTTCTGTAGCCGAAGTATTCCCACACCAACGATTTCGTTTTCTCCGATGGGGGGGAAAAGTTCAGGAGTTTCACCTCCTCCAGTCAGCGTGGAGCACTGCTGACTGACACTAAGCAACAACCAGTGGAAGAGGGTTGATCCTTGCAGCTGAAAGCAAGAGATTTCTCCATGCATTTTTGGGACATAAAAAATGGCTAATAACCTAGGGACGATATGACGGAAAATTTTAGCGGTTTTGAAACTTTGGCATTTTCGTACCACTGTATACCTTGAAACCGGTAATCGGCACGTCTTTATCCAACATATCAGAACCCGCTTGTCTGGGTAACTCCAATGTAGAAAACTGAAGGAAGTGCTTTAGAATCCTACAGTACCACAGATTGCTACTGGAGAATGGCTTTAAAACACAGCAATTTACTTTGATTAAGGCTTGGCCAATTACTAAGGGTGAGACGATACATTGATCTAGATTAATACATCAATTATGTGTTCCCAAAACTCTCTCGACACACTTCCTTACTGACTGGCTTTACCTCTCATCCCATTTTCTCTCTAAACTCTCCCTCATCCCAGGCGAACCATGTTTTTTTCCTTTATCGCTGCCAGGTTTTCCAGTTCAAGTGGATTCGATGCCTATCGCCATCAATGGCAACCAATAAATTAAAGGGGGGAACAACACCAGGCCAACAGAGATACTTATTGTGAAAATGGAACTAACTACATTCTCTCATTATCTGGAGCTGTCAGGTTACTTAAAAAAGAAAGTGAATGTTTACGTTGAGAACACTTTAATAAATCCACTCGCATTCGAGTACTTAGCCAACCTGTCCAGGAGGAATGAAGTAACCCTGAGGGGAGCCGGCAAATGAGAGCTGCTGCTGGGGAATCATCATCATCTGGGAGCTTGGCGGATAGACATGGGTGGGCCCTACGGGTCGAGGACCACTGCTTGTTTGGACCCTCGGTGCACTGGTTGCCATCGCCGGACGGTTCGAATAGTAACCCTAAGGATGCAAGGGGGAAAAAATTAGTACAGAAATGAAAAAAAAAACAAAAAACTGCTTGCCTTCAATTCACGATAAACCGGTTTAATTTATTGTTGTTTGCGAGTCAATTTACATACACTAACACCTAACCTGAGGTGGATGGCATACATTCACAACAAATGCTATCGTACATGGCACAATTATTGTACAGTGTTACCCCACCATATCACAGTTTGTCGTTCACAGCCCACCTACACTAGAGCAAGTCTGAATTCAGAGTTTCAGAGTTAACATTTTTGGGTTCATCTTTCCTTTTACCAATGTTACACCAAAAAAAAAAAAAAAAAAAAAACTTAATGTCATCACAAATGTGTCATGCGTCTAAATGAGGGGTAAAACTATCCACAGTTATTCTACAAATTGCTAGCGGGTCTTGAACATATACCAACGTGATAAACAGGGGTACACTGTACTGCAGTTTCAGCACTGGCTGCAGGGAGAGAAATGCAGTTACCTGTAGCGCTCTGTATCCACCCTTCAGCCGCACAACACACAAGCAGAAAGCAAGAGAGGGAGTGAGTTTAACGTGAAAATGGGGACAGTGTGAATGATCAAGACTGTGAGATGTTGTAGTGGAGGAGATGGTCGAGGGGAGCAGTCTGTGGCTCTTTTTACATGGAGACACTGCAACCAAATTTGCAAAAAGGTCCCTCTACTGATGGCGTTCACACACACACAACCATAGATCACCATCATTCCATAATCAAACGACACCTAAAATGTGTAAATATAATGTAGTACTCAAGCGAGCCAGTAGTCAGCAGTGCAGTTCTATGAAGCTAAAGAGTCCTACACATGGACTTTTGTCTTTCAGTACTTCAAGTTGTGAAATGATATTCACAGTTAAGAAGCAGTAATTTTGTTTGGATGGACAAAAAAGTAAATTACTACACATTACACTGGACAAGAAAAAAAAAAAAAAAAAATCAACTGGAAATCACACAAACCTAATTGCACAACTATATATGAACGACTTCTACACTTGAGATTTTTATCCATGCACACATTAAAAAATAAAAATAAAAAAAAACTTTGCCTGCCTTAGCGTGGCATTGGCATTATTGATGTTTTTTGTAAATTAGAAAAATTAAGATATACATGCAAAACTTTCAATTTGTCACACAATCTGATAGAAACCAAAGCGCTAAGAAAAGGTTTTTTTGTATATAGGGTCACAGTTCTTCTAAAAGAGCCAGGAAAGACCAGACATCTTTCTACTCAAGCTCAATCGTAGACACCACAACTTTTCATTATTTCAGTCATTCACAATTGCCTCACCAGCGACTCAATCTCCCATGTCTACTCCACAAACGTCATACGGTCTCCCTGCGTCTGAGTAAAAAGAATTTTTCGCTTGTATTCAAACTCTCTCCATCGATGAACAACAAATTTTGCAGCACAAACAAGCCTAATACGTCCGTTAATGTTTCCAAGCGGCAACTACACATGTCCAAAATGGCGTGGCCGCGTGTGGTGATGACATTGCAGCACATACATTTGTTTCAGTTTAAACGGCTGCAGCAACAGCCTCACACTGGGATCTTTGCACTCTGGAGCCTGCAATGGAAAGTTTGCGCCACAGTTTGAACAAAAGGTCAATTCGCAACACAATCTTTGCGAACTTCTGTTGCAGCGTCCCAGTGTAACCTTCCAAGTACATTAAAGACTGGCAGTGGTGTCTATATGCATGCAAGTTCTTATAGATACAGAGTTGAGTTCCATTCTGGTAAGTCGAGAAGGATCCTTTTTCATGTTAGTATGCGCATGCAGGCGGGGGAGGAATATGGTTGACACAACTACAGGATGATAATGACTACGGTAAGATTTTCAATCATGCAAATGTGCCCGACAACAGTGAATGGTGACAAAATTCGCACATGGACATTTTCAAATGGTGTTATGGAAGGTATGAGATTAGCAAATTTTCTTATTGACTTGGGGTCTTGATACAAGTTTACCCTGGCCAAATTAATCATAACGCTCAATTTAAACTATCGATTCATACTGTTTCATATTGTGAAGGGATTTTTTAAAACCAGCTTTTGGATCAATGTAATTCAGTTTAAATAAAATTGAAAAGGACCAGAGGATCAGAGAAAAAAAAAAACCAATGAGAAATGTGCTTTTGATGGAGGAAATTACAAAAGCAATGCAAAACAGATTTGGACAAAGATTAAAATATCTCAAGTTTCAATTAATTTTTTGACTTATTAAGAAAATAATAACTATCCATCTTATATTATTAGGTTCCTATTTTGAGTATTAATATACCATGTCATCCATAAAAAAATAATCTCCATTAGTGAAGGTTTTCAGACTACCTGTGTTTGCTTGTTTTAAGAAATCTTGCCAGGTTAGATTTTCCTGTTCTACTGGCAGATGATTTTGCCTACATTAAATAATATATACTCACGTGATCATTTGTCCTCATTTTTAAACAACTCCCACTATACAGGCCTAGATTGAAATACTCTACAATGACAATCACACTAGGATTTCCACATATCCAATGAAATGGAAATGAGCCAAGGGCTAACCCTCACTCTTTCCTGGTGGCGTCAGTTTGATGTAACTTTGGACATTTTAAGAGTGAAATTTTCAACAGTTTCTACGTATAGGAAATCATCTTGACAGTCCGTTGGTTTAAAAATGAGTACAATGGTCTACTTTGGCCATTTGCAAACATGCGCTGGGTCTTCGAAATACTAGAACAGAGGAGGTGTGCTGCTACAATTTGATTAACGCGGTGCACACACGTTCCAAAAAACACAGCCAATACAGCCAAGTACTTGTCATGTGAGTGTTGATCATGCGACAAGCACATGACTGTTAATTAAAAGATTAAAACAAACATCGTCTCAAAGTGGCTGTAAGTCTGCTGTCATTTAAACAAAAAAAAAATTCCGAATGAAATGAAACCAATGATCTTGGACGATTCGCCTTCACTTACTGTATCAGTTTAGAACGACAATTACAAAAACTGACGTCGACCTGACCGACAGGCTATGAACAGGTTATACCAATAAGAGTTTTCCCATCTCTCCCTCACTAATTGATAGCAGAGCCAAGGAGAGGTCTAACATTTCCACTAGAGCATTCTCGGTTATGTCTCGAACAACATGCGCTGCACTGCGCTAAGGAGACACAGGGGAGGCAGGATGCAACTGTGCGGGTGGTGTTAGTACCTGTTGGTGTAACGTACGGGGCCCTGCGGCAAACTGGGAGAACAGCAGAACAGAGGAAAGAAGTCAAAGTCACAGGCAGAGAAAAAAAGCAATGACACACGCTGACGAAAACACACAAGTTTAGCTCAAGTGGGGTAGTAGAAGTAGGGTTGCAAAAGGGTGGAACATTTCCAGTGAATCTCCATGGGAAGTTAGGCTGACTAATTTTGCAAACATTTCAAATTGGAAACTTTCCATGGGAACTGAATGAAAACTTCTCATATCAAAATTTTGTATTTTTATTAGGATATCCATGCAAAATACCCTCTCAAAAGGCCCTTATTACCCACAGAACAAACATGAAATCCAGTGAAGTTGTGTTTACTAAAAATAAAAATAGAATACCATGCTTTGCAAATCATGTTCAACCTATATTTAAAAGATTATACTCCAAAGACAATAATATTTAATGACCAAACTGATAAACTTTATTTTTAGCACATCCTCATCAACTTGGCTGCTCCACATTCCAAAAGAGCTGGGACAGGGGGCAAAAAGACTGAGGAAAGTTTAGGAGAGCTCATCATACTCGTTTGTGTAAACATGTATAGTCTAATTGGGAACAATTGCCTGCCACATTTGGGTATAAAAGGAGCTTCCCCAAATTTCTCAGTCATTCACAAATAAAAGACTAGGCGATGTTCACCTCTTTGTGAACAAATGCGTGAGAAATCAGTCGAACAGTCCCGCCTTCACTGGAATTGGGGTTCTAAATTCGAAATTAAAGATGTCCCAATCGATCTTTCAAAGTATCGGAATCGGCAAAAAAAATATCGGACATGCCTTTTTTTAATATATTCTAATTGTATTTAACTCATCCAGAGTCTTTAGTTTTGGCTTAAAGTAGGGATATCTAAATTATCGCGTTAACGGCGGTAATTTTTTTTTTTTAAATTAATCACGTTTATATTTAACGCAATTAATGCATGCACTGCACGACCCATTCACGCATTGTCGCGTTCAATCTATAATGGTGCCGTTTTACCTATTAATAGAGCTAAAACGCAGCGTAAAATGAGTACAGTGAATTTTGGCAGCCTTTGGAACTTTTTTTTTAATTGGCTAAAGCCTTACTATCCCTCTCTCAACAATTAGAAATATCGTGGGAGGCAATGTGGGGAAGAAAGGTAGTAGTTGATCTTTTTCTTAACACCATGTTATTTCCCAACGCAGAGAAGATATATCAATTGGTGCCACTACGCACAGTCATGGTTGCACTTCCCATCATGCATTTGGGCAGAACAGTTAAATGGCTACAGGATCATTTACTGAAAGCTCAACAAATACACTACATGGCAATATATATTCACAATATACAAAGTCACATTTATCCTTTAAGAATTACAAGTCTTTCTATCCGTGGATCCCTCTGACAGAAAGAATGTTAATAATGTAAATGCCATCTTGAGGATTTATTGTTATAATAAACAAATACATTACTTATGTACTGTATGTTGAATGTATATATTCGTCAGAGTTCTATTCATTTTTTTTTTTTATGCATTGCTAAAATGTATATGATCGGGAAAAATTATCAGGAATGATTGGAATTGAATCGGGAGCAAAAAAAAAAAAGCAATCGGATGGGGAAATATCTGGATCAGCAGATACTCAGACTAAAACGATCGGGATCGGATCGGGAGCAAAAAAAACATGATCGGAACAACCCTAGTCGAAATGATGGAATCAATTTTTGAGGAAAACTTTTGACTCATTAAATAATATACTAAGATAGTGAGCAAGAGCTAAAAAACAAGCTTCACTCTTTCTACAATGGACATCAAAAATTCAAACCGTTTGGAGAATCTTGAAATACACATTATTATACAGTTTAGTATATTGACATTCTAGTTCAATATTTGGCAGCTCAATTTAAGGTGTTTGTGCGATTTTAAGCCATTTTTTTAACGTTACCTAATCGAAATCCATTTTGACAAACATTTGGGGTGTTCGTGTAGGTTTGACCAGTAGTGTATTTTCCCCAACTATATTTAAGTTCCATATAAAGAGCTTACATTCTCTTAACTCCGAATTCACACTGCTTGCGGCTGCGACAAGATTGGCTGCGTTCACGACGTCGTAGGTATTCGCAAGCATGCTAATCAATATGACAATCTCCACCGCCAGCTGAATAGTCTACGACATGCCCCATATAATGGCAGGCTTGACGCAGAGGTGTATTTTTTCCGGACGGCGGAGCCGGACCGCATGAAGTTACAACAATACCACATTTTATTTCCATACTTTTCATTATCATGAATAGATAAAAAACAAATTTTTCATGAGCTTGTAATGTCCTCATGAGGAAAAAAACTCAGTCGATAATTTATATTTTATTATTTGTGTCGTGATAAAACAAACATAAAAAAAAAAAATGCTGTACTTATTACCCATCGTTTATTCTCAAGCGTCCAACGTCATGATCTCATTATTTCTTCTATATGATTGCCGCAGACATTCGTAGCCGAACGCAACCTACAGAAATTGACCTGCGATGTTTTCGTAGCAGTCATGCAACCGTGTCTCAGCCGCAAGCAGTGTGTATTTGGGGTAATTCCTGGTATATTCCCAGAACTTCCCATAAAGTGACCAATGGAGACAATTCCTGGAATTTCTAAACCAAAGTCAAAGGAGACCTAGAGAGAGAAAAAAACGCTTTCCTAAAACAGCATACCTGTCTTGGCTGAGGTGCGGAGTTCATCTGTGGGGGGGCAGGTGTGGCAAAAACAAGAGACTGAGGCTGCCCAGGTCCGTAGGTGGCCTTCAAACAAGGAAGAAAAAAAAAGGAAAAAGCATTAAAACGACCTCTTCCTAAAGAACAACAACACTTGTTGGTTTCGCTTACCTGTGTCAATCCGGGGGAGGGGGCTGGGTTTGGGACAGAGGGGGGTCCCGTTATAGGCTGTGGTGGTTTATTCATTTCACGTTCTTTTATGGTTCTGCATTAGTGTGGCGATGTGTTGCCAACCTTTTGATATAAATATATATATATATATTAGTAACATTTCTGAGTGGGTGAAAGAAAACCTATTTAAAAAAAAAAAGAAAGAAAACACTATTTGACAGTAAGGGTGTGGTTTGCGGTTTCAGCCATGATAACGTCGCCACCTCCACCTCTTTCTACCCCTAATCTTACTTTCATTTCCATGGCTTATGTGTGCCACAGAATGAATACTTAAGAGCGAATCACCTTTGAAAGGATTTTGAGTCATTGCATCTACACCTAAAGCTATAGTGATGTTTTTCCGTTGTCCATCGTTTCACGACCTTAGGCAAAGGTATGGGTGGCAAGCTGTGCCCTGGCATATTCAAACTCGAAGGGAAAATTTAATCACTATAAAATTTAACATGTTGTAAAATCAATACTCAAATTATAATTACAACAGAGAGCTCATATATATGTATGTATATACAGTACCACTCAGAAAATTTGAATTGCCTGAAAAACTTTTCTCCAATTTCTGCAGTTCAACTTAAAGGTGAATTTGACATATTAAAGGAATTAAATGCAAATCAATATATTTCTGGCTCAATAAAATTTGTTGGTTTCATCTTTTATGTTAAATTCCCAAAATTAAAAATAACTTTTACTCTGTGTGCACACATGCTTCTCATTTAAAACGTCTTCATGTCATCTATATTACTAGTTCCACAAAAAAATGAGGATACTCCACTTCAACAGAGGCAGTGACCTTAACCTTGAAGTCAACGTTCCACATATTTGTTTGATACACGAGAACTTTCAAATACCATGTTGAAAGTCCAGGGTAGTGATACCTAGGGAACAAGACGCCCTTGAAATTGGGCCATCATTTTTAATCCATCAACCACTCTGGAAATGTTTGATTTGGGAACCCAATCACAGAGTCAGCTTTTTTAGGACTTTAGTACATAAAACACATTTTAAAATGCATTTTTAAAGTAAAATAACAGCTGAAATTGGGCACAAATTTTCAGGGATAGAAAAAAAAAACGGACAAGCAATCACTGACAAAAGTGACAAACATGCCATCTAATACAGTTATAGCCAGATATTTCTTTTGATGTATTGTAAAGTGGCCTTGTTGACACTGTGTATTAAACTGTGTCTTGAGTGTAAAATTCAACACAATTAATATCTTTGACAACCACTCAGTAAGTACAACAAAACTTAATAAGGAAATCTAGTAAAGTTTTTTTCCCCATATTATTGTGAAGACCCATTTTCCTTATTGTTTAGACTTTTTCTTTTTTTAATCCATCCAGTTGTTAACTATGTTATGTCACCAGTGGTCTGGGGCGTTGGAAGAAAATGGACAACTGAGGTCAAAGCTCATTTTTCGTGTCACTTAATTTTGCCTAAAAACAACACCCACAAAACTCCAAAGCACTTTGTGTACTGGTGGGGGTGGCATGACAACTTTACATGAACAGTTTTCGAATGACTTGTCCAATCATCTTGACATCACCTGCTTAACACGACCACTGACATTAGCATTAGCTAGCGCCATGCTCTTTTCGGAGAAATTGACGGTTAATATTCGGCCGGCAGTTCTACAAGTCGAACGAAATCATTGCTAAACAAAGCCCACGGGTGCGTAGGAAAAGAAACGGTGGCTGCATCAAATAATAGGGCAATATTACCGGTAAAAACCGAAAGGGACCTGCATTCGGGCTAATGATACGTGTCCCACTGTCAAGAGACATTTTTGCTTCAATTCTGCTACGTGGCCGGTCATGCTGTTCTACATCATTTCATCGAATCGCGTGACCTATAAGCAGTCGATGACCATTTAATGTTAATTTTATCACAACAAATGCGCCAGAGTTCCAAATTGCTTTTAACAGCCATCGACATTCATGCGGTTTGAGTCAAAGTACTGCGGGTCAACGTTAGCTTTCAGCTTTAGCTCCTCAACGTTGTGTGAAGTGGATTTGGTTACAGGCCCCGGCCGGCTCCATGAGCACCCACAATCCGAGGTTTTCGTTTGAATTAAGACATCATCAGCCCACACGTCGAATCAGTGCAAGAAACACAGTCGTAACTAGACATTTAACAGTGAAAGTGGCGCTAAATCGTCAAAACCGGTGGACGAAAACAGCGAAAGTACATGGCATGAAGCCTAAAGGGTGGCAACCTGTTCAAGATTACCGAGGAGAACCCCGTGGTTATAATGCGGCTAAAGGTGGTCGTGACAGACTCAAAACTGGCGCAACATCCTCACAGTGACAGCGGCTACACAAACAAGTATTCGCACGAGGCATTTGGACAATTTCATAAGGCTATTTTGCCACTTTGCCGGCTTAGCTCGTAAAATCTGGGGCGGGCTGACAACCGGCACGGGGCCTTGTTCGAACGCGGCTACATGGACAAAATGAAGCCCCGGCTAAGATTTTCATCCCCGGTCAAATTCTTACCGGGATAACGTGTAAAGGCGCGGCTGGATTGTGACCCGGGAGTCGGCCTCTCGTCGGGTCTTCTACGGAATTCGTGATATCTTCACTCCGCGGTGCTTTCTTTTCAAGTCCAACAAAAACCAAGATGCCCTTCTTTGGCTACAGACTTAGCGAGCTAGTTGTGCTAACCGGCTCGACTCCTGTCACTTGATTAAATCCCGAGGCGTGTGACAGTGCTGAAAAATCAAACAATTTCGTACTTTTAGAGTACTATTGGTGATTCCGATGGCCCCGAAAAAAGCCTCTGGACCGGAGGTCCATTATCAAGGCGCCGATGGTGACGGATTGCCGGTTAAGTGTGTACACAACTGCCGTGTGAGTGGACTCAGAGCGACGCCATAGTGCGCGATGTTGCGTGCCGAGGAAGCCGGTGCCGCTGTGCAGTGCTGCCTGGGTGCGTGCGCCGCCTAGCCGCCGAGCCACGTTTATCACTTCCGGAGTAAATGCGCGGAGGAGGGTGGTGCCTCCATCATGTGACACGGGCATCGCGGCTAAGCCATTCTGCTTTGACATTAGTACAATACATAATGGAATGAGCTTTACAAAAACTTGAATAAAATACAAGTGGTAATTTTCACCCCCCCCCCCCAAAAAAAAAACAAAGTTTTGTCAAACACTTGAGCCTTGATTTACGAGTTTAACCACGCTCGTAACTCAAAATACTCATACCTCAAATCATCTTTCCTGACCAAAATGAAAAAATACTCCATTTTACCCATGATGTCCTTCGCTTTCCCAAAATTCTGAAAATATCACTGAATATAGCTTACAAAAGAAGCTTAAATTGAGCCTACGTTCTGTTGCAATTCAAAGTTTCAACACTAGATGAAGCTAGTCACTTTAACAATGCCCCCCCCCCCCCCCACACTCACACACACACACATATTCCAAACAATCTAGGCAGGGCGGTGCAGAGACTGATGGAGGGGCTGGTGCTCATAGATCAAAAGGGGCACATGAAAAAGAAAATAATACACCTTACAACAACATAAGTTCCAGTTTAACCAGCTTTACAATATAATTGGCTGTGACTGTGACAGATTTTAATTGGGAGGGGTGAACAGTGAGTAGAAATCAACACTGTCATCAACATTTTCTGGCTGTGACTCAGTCAGTCCTTGCCTCTTTTCTTTCTTCAACCTCTATATCAAAACTTCCTTACTCAACTTCTTGTTCACCTGAGATCATACCAAATTAGATTTTCACTGAGCCACCGTCAGCACGTTTTTTTTTCCAAACAATTTTTTAATTATTAGAGAACTTAATGATGTGTACCTTTCTAGATAACGTTGTGAGGAGAACGACAAATACTGTATGGTTGCATATAGAGAGTAGGGACACACGGATTGAAATAACCTTGGGGTGGGGCGCTATTTATTAAAGTAGAAAACTATATAAGAGAAAATTACATATTCTAAAATATAAATAAACCTGGTATAAGAATTTTCACTGCAGTATTTGCTTAAACATGTGTAACCCAAGGGAAAAAACACTACATTATTTCAATAATTAGTTAATAAATAAATAAATAGTTAAGATATAAATACAGCAGCATACAAATTAAGTAGTTATTAAAAAATAAATAAGTTCTAAAATGTTGTTCAAGAATGGTAAAATGTTGAATAAAATCCATTTCCACTATGATGATGTCGTATTGTTGACCAGTAATGTCTGTTAAGCAGTGTTTTTTTTCTCCTTCCCAACTGTCATTCATCTCATATGAACCTGTTGATTGGTTATTTGTACGTGGCCTGATGTTTTATTCCAATTGGGAGAACGACAAGGGGGGGGGGGGGGGGGGTTTCAGGAGAACGAGGCAAATTGACGAGCAAAGCAGATGAGCGGAGCTTACATGACTGAGGAAAAGAATCTGTCCTGGAGTTTTCATCGTCTCACAGCGATAAATGCAGAGTTTATCGACATTGTGTGGACCCTAAAACCTCACGGATGGACACGACGTGCGTGCTCCTAGGAAACTATCATTTAGATATTTTATTTTTACATAAATACATTTACAGTATCTAAAAAAATAATCCAGTGAGATAAATTGTGCTATTTTGGTAGTGGGGTAATACTGATTTTCTTTACTTTTTGCAGCCGCTGGGGATTTTTTCTTTGTACTGCGAAATTTGTTTGTTGTGTAAATTATATATAAATAAATTGCAATATCATTATTTCTGGATTATTTTGTTGCTTGTAGCCCTTATCTCATTCACTGCCATTGACAATTACAGACATCCAATCCATTTCAACTGGGAAGGCTGGCATTGAGTGATCATGTTTCACTGCCATTGATAATGATAGATGTCCAATCCAATTTGACTGCTGGATGGCCCCCATGTGTTGCTACAGTACTGAAAAAAAAATACATTTACGATACTATACTCTGTTTAACAAATTAAAGTGGAAGGATTTAAAGTTGGCCCTTGCATCCTTTGATTTTTTAAAATACCCATAGAGGGCAGTTTTGTAACATAACAAACAATATGTTTATGGATATTTCACTTTTATCAAAAATGAATATTTGCTGAAAATGTGTGCACAGGCTGTGAAATATTGAGTGCTGAAACTTTTAAAATGTAAATAGTAAAACGTAATCATTTGAAATCATACAGTTGCTCAGAATTACAGCCTGTCAACTGTAAATATTTTCAGATTTTGTCATCCTCAATAAAAGCAGACTGGTGTTCTTTAAGTTTGAGCTTAACACATTTCCTTTTAGTTAGGAAAAGGACTCACGTTTTTTATTTTTTGAACAATTTACTGACTATATGTTTTGACTTTGAATGTACGATCAATCTTTAGGGACAGCGGGGATGACAGCGATGATGGCAGTGGTAGTGATGGCAGTGATGATAGTGATGATGTGATGATGATGACTATATTGGGGAGTGACTATTCTCATGGAAATTTTAAGGAGTGAATTGGGGGTGGGACCAGGGTCAAAGAGGCGGAAGAAAGTGCTGGAACTCCATACCGGCATGAGTTTCGGGGCTGGAACGCCGTTCCGGTATACGGTGCTTTGATCCCGAAAATATGACGTCAACTGTCAAAACTCCATGTTTAAAAAAAACCCTGCCACGCTGACACACACACATCTCCAAAAAGAACAATCTACTAACGTCAGATTTACATACACAAGTGTTAAGAACAAGACTTATAAAGTGCTTGTGTAGTGTAATCCGTTTCCCCCGATATTTATTATTCATTTATTTAGTAGTTCTTCCCAGCGTCTCTCTGTATCTGACCTGTCACATCGCTAAGCACATGCAGGCAGCAAAAAAATAAATAAATGAATAAATAAAAAAAACTGGACTCTGCTGTCCGTTCAATTGGCTGATATACTGACATGTGATCAACAATAGTTAGCTCTGATTTGTTGAAGTACAGATTTTTTAAAGTAACGAATAGAGGAAAATAACAAGGTTGTTGAATTAAAAGAGCAAGACAAGTGAATTGATCAGATCTTTGAGAGAAAGGAAAGAGTTGATGAGGTTTATTTTATTTTATTTGGGAGGTTCAGAACATCTTCCATTTTAATGTGCACTTTCTATTTATTCTGTTCATTTCACATAAAAAAAAAAAGTCAATGTTTGCTTTATCTTCAAAATATATTCCATTTCACTGTGCATAATACAAGTCATTTGTATTTATTTTTTTGTTAATGTATATTACGCATATCTTTATTACTTAAAAAAAAAATCAGTGTTTACCCTTATCTTCAGTTTTATATACATCCTATGTTTTTGAATAGTTAAAATTGAGGATTTTCATTTATATTTGAGGAATTGAGGGAAAATGATAATAAGATGGAGTTTTAGAGGGAATTTTGTAAATCAGTGAAAAAATACAATTTTGAATTGAAATCAGTTTCTCATGTACAGTGGGGCAAATAAGTATTTAGTCAACCACCAATTGTGCAAGTTCTCCTACTTGAAAAGATTAGAGAGGCCTGTAATTGTCAACATGGGTAAACCTCAACCATGAGAGACAGAATGTGGAAAAAACAGAAAATCACATTATTTGATTTTTTTTTTTTTTTTAACTATTTCTAAATTAGAATGGAAAATAAGTATTTGGTCACCTACAAACAAGCAAGATTTCTGGCTGTCAAAGAGGTCTAACTTCTAACGAGGTCTAACGAGGCTCCTGTATTAATGGCACCTGTTTTAAACTCATTACATGCATAAAAAATACACCTGCCCACAACTCCAAACTCCACTATGGCCAAGACCAAAGAGCTGTCGAAGGACACCAGAGACAAAATTGTAGACCTGCACCAGGCTGGGAAGACTGAATCTGCAATAGGTAAATGCTTGGTGTAAAGAAATCAACTGTGGGAGCAATTATTAGAAAATGGAAGACATACAAGACCACTGATAATCTCCCTCGGTCTGGGGTTCCATGCAAGATCTCACCTCGTGACGTCAAAATGATAACAAGAACGGTGAGCAAAAATCCCAGAACCACACGGGGGGACCTAGTGAATGACCTACAGAGAAATGTGACCACAGTAACAAAGGCTACTATCAGTAACACAATGCCGCCAGGGACTCAAATCCTGCACTGCCAGACGTGTCCCCCTGCTGAAGAAAGTACACATCCAGGTCCGTCTGTGGTTCGCTAAAGAGCATTTGGATGATCCAGAAGAGGACTGGAAGAATGTGTTATGGTCAGATGAAACCAAAATAGAACTTTTTGGTAGAAACACAGGTTCTCATGTTTGGAGGAGAAAGAATACTGAATTGCTTCCAAAGAACATAATGCCCACTGTAAAGAATGGGGGTGGAAACATCATGACTTGGGGCTGTTTTTCTGCAAAGGGACCAGGACGACTGATCTGTGTAAAGGAAAGAACCAATGGGGCCATGTATCGAGAGAATTTGAGTGAAAATCTCCTTCCATCAGCAAGGGCATTGAAGATGAGACGTGGCTGGGTCTTTCAGCATGACAATGATCCCAAACACACTGCCAGGGCAACAAAGGAGTGGCTTCGTAAGAAGCATTTCAAGGTCCTGGAGTGGCCTAGCCAGTCCCCATATCTCAACCCCATAGAAAATCTGTGGAGGGAGTTGAAAGTCTGTGTTGCCCAATGACAGCCCCAAAACGTCACTGCTCTAGAGGAGATCTGCATGGAGGAATGGGCCAAAATACCAACAACAGTGTGTAAAAAGCTTGTGAAGAGTTATAGAAAACGTTTGGCTTCAGTTATTGCCAACAAAGGGTACATAACAAAGTATTGAGATGAACTTTTGGTATTGACCAAATACTTATTTTCCACCATGATTTTCAAATCAATTCTTTAAAAATCAAACAATGTGATTTTCTGATTTTTTCCCCCCACATTCTGTCTCTCATGGTTGAGGTTTACCCATGTTGACAATTACAGGCCTCTCTAATATTTTCAAGTGGGAGAACTTGCACAATTAGTGGTTGACTAAATACTTATTTGCCCCACTGTATGCATTGTTTCAGTGTAATGCAGTAGCCTAATGCATGTGAAACCTTTCATTCATTCATTCATTCACTTCCCGAGCCGCTTATTCTTATGAAGGTCACGGGGTGCTGGAGCCAGCCCCAGCTAGCTATGGGCAGTAGGCGGGGTACACCCTGAATCAGTTGCCAGCCAATCGCAGGGCACAAGGAGACTAACAACTAATCGCGCACACACTCATAGCTAGGGACAATTTAAAGTGTTCGATCAGCCTACCATGCATGTTTTGGGATGTGGGGTGAAATAGGAGTACCCCGATAAAACCCACGCAAGTACGGGGAGAACATGCAAACTCCACACAAGAAGGCCGCAGTCCAGGATTGAATTCTTGATCTTAGAACTGTCAAGCGAATGTTCTATCCACTGTGTGTGCGAGACCTGTGTGTTATATTTATAACTGCGCCAAAAGCAGTTTTTGGACCCCACACGCACACACAAAAAAAAAGGGCTCCATGCCGACCTTTCTGTAAGGGAGTTCCAGCAAGAAATTGTAGCCACTTTCAACCCTGGATGGGACCCAAAGAAAGCTCAGTTTCTTCCTGCTCCTTTTCGAGCTACATATATGTATGTATTTATTATTATTTTGTTATCATCATGATTAATGTTATTATTGTTTTTTCCCGTTGTTGTTGTATTTCTTTATTACTGCTCGCAATACATCAATCAATAAAAATTAATCAACTGACTAATGTTACAACTTCAACCTGGAACTAAATCACTGTCAATTTACTGTCACGCACTTTTCACACAGTCAATTTGAAATACTGTCCTGTTATAAAGAATATTTGGCTCATGTTTCAATTTTATAAATAATAATTACTTGCACAACTCATGTATTTTATATAGCCCACATACATATAATGTACATTTTGACATATGGTAGGTGGGTCTAAGATATACTGGAGTTGACGATATACAAATTAATTTAATTGAATAATGTGGACGGCAACATACAGTAAAGCATAAGTTCATTTCTATTAAACGTACGCAATGTAGTATTCACTGAAAAACCGATATGCACAGTACGTACAGTATATGTAAATTCTGTGTGAGCTAAATTAACTTTAAATACCAGTGTTTGATCATAAAATAAGATTAAAACTGCCAAGAAGCAGACCCTTAAATATGGAAAGTATATATAGAGTATCTAGGGAATGAATAAAGTTGCAATTTAATTGTTTCAGCTTCTCAAATTAATGCTTTTATTCTAAAATGCAATTCAAAGCCGGTGGCTTTTTAATGGCATTGCACGCAAGGGTCCCCAATGAAGTGATGACCATTGAGCAAGAAATATTTAAAAACAGAAAACTAACTCATTCAGCAGGTTATTTTAATACCATACTCCTGTAGGTTTTTTTGGTCGTTATTGAGAGCAAGTTGTTAACAAGGTTATTTTTGAAAAACCACATCAGTATCAGTCAGAAAATGAGCTTGAGCAGATTAGAGATTCTCCAGGCAGGGTTGCGAATGGCACAATTTCTCCAGATCTGTGTGGAAGAGCAGAGAAATCTTTTTCACAATGTGGACATTGTATTCATCTGGTATAAAATCTAATTGTATTTCAAACCTGGGGTGCTGCATTCCCTCAGTGAGGCCATGGTGGCCATATATTCTGCTCCCAAGAAAACCTTATAGTCTGTTCCAATAGGTATCTCTTGGAGACATTTGGTGGAGTCTTTAAAAAGGAGATCATTATGGGGCCGGGACTGAAACAATGAGAACGTCCGATCGCTACCGCCTCTGCCAAACTTGGCCTAAAAAAGAGAACGCATCTGGATTCAAAATTCAATTGAAGTAGGAAAAACAATTCTTAGATGTATCCCTATACCTGCTGTTCCTGAAGAATACTGACAACATCCTGGTGAATCTCAGGACGGGTCATAACAGCTTTTGCTGGGCTGACACCCAAGTGGCAAGATTCAAACTCAGTGATTGGCACTGGATGGCTTTGACGGGGGCAAATCAGTTCGTACTCGTTGCTGAAAACATGCATTGACCATTGTGGACCCTTTCCTGCAATAAAACACAGTCAGGTTCTGATACAGGTGACTGTTGGGGAGAGAGAAGGGTTGATGTGTCCAGTTGTTACCGTCACTGTTTTCTTCAACAGTTGTGTGTTTAATGAAGGCAACGTCACCAGCATTCTCAACAAGACATCTGAAAGAGAAGAAGATTGCCAGTCCTAAACTACAGACATGCTGTTCTTGAATACGCTGCATTCAGGACAAGAGCCGTACAAAATGTACAGATGGATGTTTCCTCAATGAATCTTACCTAAAAGCCCCACCGTATCCGTAGTACTTCTCCTCTTTATTAGGTCTGCACTTGTCAATGTCGTCCAAAACCCTGCTACTACCCTCACATTGGGAGCAGAAGGATGAAGAAATTGGAGCTCCAGGGGCGCAGCCACTACTGAAGAACTTGGCTTAAGAAAGAGCACAAGCCTTGATATTGTAAATGATATTTTTACATAATATGGATGGACTTACTGAAGTCACAATCATTAATCTCTTTGTGGATTATAGCCATTGGAATGTTCCAGCCGGCGGTTCTGCCATAACCTGTGTGGCAGGACTTCTTCCCTCGCAGGTTGGCCCAGGTAATCCCGGAATCCTTCCTCACTACAGCGACAGCATAGTAGGAGGAAGCTGTGGCTACACACACAACAATTGGAGAATTTACTTGATTTTTTTATCAACCATCAAACACAAAGAAAAGGAGACCTACAATCCCCCAAAAGAGTGTTTAGTTCCTGAATCGTTTGTGTATACCCTAAGATTGGTTGGCAACCAGTCCCATCTGTACCTCACTTCTCTTGCCCACCCTTGAGACGTCAAGCAGTAAAATGAATTGCTTACCTCCAATTATGCCACACTTGACTGTGGAGGGAAAACGAGATGTCAATGTAATTTATTAAGAAACAGCAGAATTCATTAAAGACATCATCTAACAACACCTTCATCATACTGCTCCACCATGGCTGGAACCAGACCGCACTGCCCGGCGGTGTACATCTCACCAGCGTCCACTGTCACGGCATCTGCCTCATTGCTCTTAAGACACAACAGAACACACAAATGATTACATTTTTTTACAACTTCAGGATTTTTCAGGCATCTTTGTATAGTCATGACCATTTTCCAATTTGACTTTTATTCACCTGTTTAGAATACCTACTTCTGATTTGATATGAACATTGGATTTGAACATGAGAATATTTGGTACGTCCTGTAATAATAGACATGTGCACTCAATTTGGTGTCGATCGATGCAACTGTTTTCTGGTGCTTGTTTAAGTGTTATTGTGTTGTTTATCACTAAAATGTACACATTTTCACCGGGATACAAATATATCTGTCAATTTACCAGGATCATCCTTAAGCACTCCTCCACAGAAGAGGCCTCATTGCATTCAATATGCTGTTCGCCAGTCAACATGCTATGGATGCTCCATTCGTCACATTTTCTGATCTCATGTTTGCCCACAGCACACCATCTGATGGCTTTTGGTCTGACCACTGAAAAAAGTGATGCAAAATAGCTCCAAGCGTTTGCCTGATGGTCGTGTTTGTTGTTACCTCTGTTCAGAGAGCGCACTATGCTCAGGAATTTAGCACCCAGATACACGTAGGAGTCTATGTTGGCAGGTAATTGGACCAGTTTTACAGTGGAGTCTCTGAACATCAGATTCTTGCTGGTGGGTGTGTATCCTTCAGATGAAAAAAGGTTGAATCCCTTTTAAAAAGAAAGAGCACACCAAAAATAAAACCATCAGGCAAATAATGAAACAATTATTCACAAGGGTCTGTATTGTTTTTTTTTTTGTTTTTTTTAAACATACGCACACACGCCACCAGAGGTGGGTAGTAATGTGTCACGTTAAATCCGTTACATTTATATCTTTTTGAGAGAAATGTACTTCTAAGAGTAGTTTTACAAAGCCATACTTTTTACTTTTACTTGAGTTGATTTGTGAACACGAAACGTAACTCTTACTACGCTACCATCCAACAGTGGCTCTACAAGTTTTGCCATTGAGACATCACAACAATAATTACATAACTCCATTATACCAATTGGACTCAAGCTTGCCATTATATGATCACGCTGGCCTGTTCAATCATGTGGCCTCTTTAAAGCACTGTAAAAAACTAAGCATTTGACGTAGAGGGCTGCTGCCAACATGACTCGAAATCACGTATTTTAACCTCTCTCCCAGTTTTTATTTGGCACCGATTGACCACGGAAAACCAGATATGATCCTATTAGTTTCATAGTAGGGAATTTGTTTACTTTTCTTCACTAGAAGGCACTCATGCTCTTTGGACGAATAATGCTTCATTTCTGTAGATTTCTTTTCTCTCGCAGAAACTTATTTTTTTGTATATCTTTGGCTTAATATTGTTATGTAATAGGTTGTAGTACAGTATAATAATAACATAGCTAACTTTGTGCTGAGAAAAAAAAACCTTTGTTTAATGTAAGCAGTTACTCACAATGTTACTCATCACTTGAGTATTCTTTTCACCGAATGCTTTACTTGTACTTGAGTACATTTTTTGGATGACTACTTTTACTTAAGTAAAACTATTAAGAAGTTACGCTACTATTACTTGAGTAAAACTTTTGGCTACTCTACCCACCTCTGCACGCCGCACATAAAGCATTTCTCAAATCAAGTTTGTAGCTTACCCGCACTGTGTCGAGGCTTTGCCAGATTAGTTCAGCCAAATGTAAGTCTTGCCGGGTGACCACTGCGTGAGCTGGTACTTTGGACAGGTGGCATCTTTGGTAGTCGGTAATGGGCGATCTGGTGTTGTCCTTGCACAGCAGCTCATAGTTTGCCTGTTCATGTTCTGCAGAATAATGTCATAGGTGTGCAAATTAAAGAAGTAGATGTCCTTTTTTATTATTGCTGAAATTTCTGGTACTGTTAAAAAAAACAACGAAATAATGATGTACAGGTTCGCAAATTATTATGTATTATTATGAAGCCATTAGAACTTTGTGAACCTTTCCTGGAGTGAGCAGCTTCTAAGACTGAACCTAAGAGCACAACATCAACTCATACTAGTTAGTTGGGTGATGTTAAATTGTGATGAAATTACTGTACATATAGGGCTGAGTAGACTTGACGGACTTACCTGGCAGTGAGAGATGACTAAAAAATGCCACATCTCCAGAACCCTCGACCAAGCACCTAGCAATGCCAGAGGGTTATTCTGTTAATCGTCACATCATGTGATGATGGATGGAATGGGAAGGCAGATACAGTGAGCTCCCATTTAATGTGGGGGAACTTTATGTGTCAGTTTTACAGTAATGTGGAAGAGGTAAAAGGAGACGGGATGACTTACTAAACCCAAAACTCATGAAAATTATTTTCAATCACAATAATAACACTTTTTTTTTTTTTTTGAATTAATGAATTTGTATAATATTAGTTGAAGCAGTCAGTTCATTTACACCTTTTGATTTTGATGGAAATGAGACAATTAAAAAAAAAAGTATCCAGATATTAAGAAAACCCAAAGATTTCACAGACTTTTTCCTCCACACTAGAGACACCACACACACACACAAAAAAAATCACTCACAGTTTCACCTCTTCCACATAACCGTAAAACTATTGGATACATTTAAAATCCCAAATAAACAACCAGACAATTTTTTTTGCAGAAACCTGACAGCTCATTCTCACCGGAATGCGCCTCTGCAGTCATAGAAATCTTCATGGTGGGACCGTGAACAGTCTCCCTTACAGCTTTTACACAGTTGATGGCTTTGTGCTCCAGGGATGCAGCTCGAAGAGAAGAACCTACCCACGACTGCGAAAAAAGACAAAAGAAAAGAAAATTGTTCAAGCCATGTCTTCCTGTCTATAAACTATAAAATATGATAAGGAAGAGGTGTCCCTCACCGGCCTCCATATTTTGGTCCTCATCAGCGTCATACCTCAAAATACCCAACTCGATGAGGGTTGTAATCGGTGCGTACCAGCCAGCAGCACCTTTACCACTGTGGCAGGATCTCTTCCCTGCCACATCTCTGATGCCAAATACAGAGCCCCTCTTACTTACAGCTACGGCATAGTTGCAGGTATTTGATGCTGCGTAGAATGCAGGAAGAAGAGTTTTTATTTAGGGGGGTATCAATTATTAATGGATAATTAATGGACACGGTGGAAAATGTGTATTTGGTCAATACCAAAAGTTCTACTCAATACTTTGTTATGTACCATTGTTGGCAATAACAGAGGCCAAACGTGTTCTGTAACTCTTCACAAGCTTTTCACACACTGTTGCTGGTATTTTGGCCCATTCCTCCATGCAGCTCTCCTCTAGAGCAGTGATGTTTTGGGGCTGTCGTTGGGCAACACAGACTTTCAACGCCCTCCAAAGATTTTCTATGAGGTTGAGATCTGGAGACTGGCTAGGCCACACCAGGACCTTGAAATGCTTCTTATGAAGGCACTCCTTTGTTGCCCTGGCTGTGTGTTTGGGATCATTGTCATGCTGAAAGACCCAGCCATGTCTTATCTTCAATGCCCTTGCTGATGGAAGGAGATTTTCACTCAAAATCTCTCAATACATGGCCCCATTCATTCTTTCCTTTACACAGATCAGTTGTCCCGGTCCCTTTGCAGAAAAACAGCCCCATAGGAGGATGTTTCCACCCCCATGCTTCACAGTGGGTATGGTGTTCTTCGGATGCAATTCAGTATTCTTTCCCCTCCAAACACAAGAACATGTGTTTCTACCAAAAAGTTCTATTTTGGTTTCATCTGACCATAACACATTCTCCCAGTCCTCTTCTGGATCATCCAAATGCTCTCTAGCGAACCGCAGACAGGCCTGGACATGTACTTTCTTCAGCAGGGGGACACGTCTGGCAGTGCAGGATTTAAGTCCCTGGTGGCGCATTGTGTTACGGATAGTAGCCTTTGTTACTGTGGTCCCAGCTCTCTGTAGGTCATTCACTAGGTCCCCCCGTGTGGTTCTGGGATTTTTGCTCACTGTTCTTGTTATCATTTTGACGCCACGGGGTGAGATCTTGCATGGAGCCCCAGATTGAGGGAGATTATTACAGAGATTTCAATTGATTTCTTTACACCAAGCGTTTTACCTATTGCAGATTCAGTCTTCCCAGCCTAGTGCAGGTCTACAATTTTGTCTCTGGTGTCCTTCGACAGCTCTTTGGCCATAGTGGAGTTTGGAGTGTGACTGACTGAGTTGTGGACAGGTGTTTTTTATACCAATAATGAGTTAAAACAGGTGCCATGAATACAGGTAACAAGTGGAGCCTCGTTAGACCTCGTTAGAAGAAGTTAGACCTCTTTGACAGCAAGAAATCTTGCTTGTTTGTAGGTGACCAAATACTTATTTTCCACTCTAATTTGGAAATAAATTCTTTAAAAATCATACAATGTGATTTTCTGTTTTTTTTTTCTCCACATTTTGTCTTTCATGGTTGAGGTTTACCCATGTTGACAATTACAGGCCTCTCTAATATTTTCAAGTAGGAGAACTTGCACAATTGGTGGTGACTAAATACTTATTTGCCCCACTGTATTTCTGTTCAGTGTATGTTGGGAGCTTGGCTTTGCAAATCATCCCCACAAATAACACATAGTACATGTATAACATAATGACTTGAAGGCGACAGGGGTTACCCTCTTCACCAAAACTATTGAGGCGCACAGGAAGCAAACTACAAATTCCACACCTGTGTACGGTGGTGGAACATGCCATCTGCATGTACTGTATGGCTACTTCGCTCTTTGAGAATGCGTCTCACTGACATCCATTGAGTCAAAGGACAGACTATAACACTACTACTTGTCTACAACAGTGTTTTTCAACTGGTGTGCTGCAGTACACTAGTGTGCCGTGAGAGATTGTCAAGATAGAAAGGACTAGGTAGAAGGTTTCGGTTATGTGCGAATGAGGGAGGTATTGCTCGTGTCACGTTCAAGAACTGCTCGGATTTCTAGCCACCTTGCTGTCCGCGACAATGTGGACCCCAGCACATCTACTGTACGTCATTGGATTAGACTCCTCAAGTGTCGATATACACAAAAGTGTTCCTTCTATTTTATCCATATGTGACGACCATAAATCCTCCCCCTGTGTTTTATTCCAACACATTGTCAAGGACAGCAAGGTGGCCGATGGCTAGAAATCAGAGCAGTTCTTGAATGCGACATGAGCAGCTATCCAACAGCGCCATGGTGCCAAACAAGCTTAAACGTCATCTCCCGTCGCTTCAAAACAAGTCGATGGACTATTTTGTTCGCCTTTGTGAAAACACAGAGAAACAAGCAACTTTTTTGAGAAAAACTACAAAGGTAAATGAGAAAGGCCCCAAAGCCAGTTACCCTGTTGCTGAACTTGTTGCTAAATTCAAAGAGTCCCACACTGTGGCAGAGTAATTAATACTACCAGCCTGCAAAGTTCAATTTTCAGCGAGATGCTCGGCCCTGATGCAGTTAAAGACGTTGCTAAAGTCCACCTATCTGATAAGTCTGAGCTTTTCAAACCTAACTGCGATAAAAAAAAAATTAAAAATTAAAAAAAAAAAAAAAAAAAAAAAAAAAAAAAAAAAAACAGAGACAAAGAGCTGTTGAAGAAGAGCTTCGTGTGCGTCCTTCTTCAATTCCAGCCAGGATATCGGCTTTGTGTTCATCTAAACAGGCTCAAGTCACACTGAGTTAGAATTAATATTGAGAAATTTTGAGAAATCATTTGATAATTAAATATAATGTAGCTATAGGAAGTAATTTTGGAACATTTTTGGTTTGTGGTGTGCCGCAACATTTTTTCCTATGTAAAAACGTGCCGTGACTCAGAAAAGGTTGAAAAACACTGGTCTACAAAACACTTAATGCCCTTGGACCAAAATAAATACTTGATTTGTTTGACTCCATGAAGCATCTAGAGTTGAATGGTTGTCTGGAACTGGTCTGCTGTATGTTCCAAGAACAAAGAACCAAGATGGGTGAGGCAGCATTTAGTTACGTACTATGCTCCTCACCTCTGGAACAAGTGACCTGAAGGTCTGAAGTGTGCTCAAACTGTGAGCTTCTTTAAATCAGGGCTAAACTCGGTGTTGTATATTCATAACTGTCTTCGTATTTCAAATTTCAAGTTATTTCTTTTGGTTGATTTCTTTGATTTATTTCTATTTCCGATTTCCATTTTTTTTTTTTTTTTTTTTAAATTCTCTTGATGATTTAATGGGATGTTTACGAATCAGCTCTTTGTGTTGAATTGCGTTATACAAATAAATTTGCCTTGTTGAAACATCTACTTACTTAACAAAACACTGGCCATTGTGGCTCATGCTGCTTTGTATTGACCTAATATGGTTAGATTTGGCGTGAAGTAAAACTGTTCAACAAGAAATATTTTTACCTTCCCTTTTCCCTGAAAGTCAAACAGATTCCTACACATTTTTTGATAAGTGAGGTTCCAGATTACTACAGTGGACCCTGAATATTGGGAGTTCGCACTTGTTGTTTTGTCCATTTTTGAAGAATACTTACCTGGGCCATATTCCTCTGCAATTATGGGTTTGAGTTTGTAGTTCTCCAATCCAGCCAAGTAGATGTCTGCTGCATCCAATGTGACTGCATCCGCTTCACCCGCCTGTTCTCAGAGCAATGAAAAAATGAAGAAATAGCGTAAAAGTAATAGCGATATTTGGCAAGAAAAGTTTAGTTTTTAATAAATCTAAGAAAATATTTTGTTTTCAATAATAAGATGGTGAAGAAAAACACCAGTGCAGTGTGGAGAATGAAACCTCTACTGAGGCCAGATTCAAACTCAGAACCTTTGACTGTGAGACAATAGTGCTCACCACTATCACACCATGCTGTCACTTTACAAGAAATCTTGAATGAGCAAAAAAAAAAAAAACAACAACAAAAAAAACAACAACAGCCATACTCACATGAATGGCCTGGATGCAGTCCACAGGGCTTGCACGCTTCACACAGGAGAACATGGGTGCTTTGGCGGCCAGGGCCTGGCACTTCCTATGCTCCGGCCATGATATGACACACCACCTCACATTCTCGGAGGGAGCCGATGACACATCGGCTGTAGAAAAAGACAAAAAGTAAAATAAATATACAGCTATGCTTTTTCCAACCTAGACAGATTGATTGTGAGATTGCTCTGAACTATCTTTTTATTTACCCAAACAAGTTGGCAGTAGTAGTGCGTGGAGCAGAGGTGACAAGAGGAATTGCTTCATGGTTGACAATCAGGAAGCCAGCGGTGATATCTTGTCCAAGAGTTCCTTAGATAGTCACTCTCTGGAACTGGGAGGGCAAGTTTGCAAGGAACGGTCCACTGTCCAGAACCCAAATGGTGCTTTTATATTGGATGCCTGAGCACTTTTTTTTTTTTTTAAATGCGAGACTGTTCATAAGTCTACTTGGCGCCGGGACACTGGGTCACAGTTCAATGACCGATTTTGTGGTCGTGTTATTGGACTTGCGGTATCATACCTTGGACTTTCTAAAGCGTTCAACTAATTACTAACTGGTGGCGTGCTGGCTTTGATAGTGGGGTATGACCTGAGAGATCCAAAATTCTTGTGAGGGTCTTTCAGAAGAATTTCAACTAATCACCTCTGGCAGAACTTTAGACCACATCAGCAACCTCTGTTATGTTTTAGGAGTGTAAGAGATCACTGGAAATTCATGAAGGTTATGGAAGTTGTGGGGCTGGCCTTGTTAACATGTTACATTTTGTCATAATAACTTCTTGTAAAATCTTACGATAGACTGAAGAAAAGGTACACACGCATATGCATATGAACGATGTTAAATGATGACAGATTAAATCCCTTTTTTATGCCTGTCCTGTTCAGCTGCTTAGACATGGAAAACAGGAATGTGAGTGTCCTTACGGTCTGAACAGTTTTAATGTATCACATGGGAGTTTGATATACTCCCATTGTTGTTGTTCACTATGTTTGATTCAATAGGAGAAAGGAGCGGACGAGAAGGGTTTATGGAGAGGAAAGAAAGGAAGGAAGCAGACAGAAGAGGGGAAAAACAAGCAACAAGAAGAAATACCATTTATACACTCCAATGCTACCTATGATCATATTGGTGATATTTTCAGTTACTACAGTGCCTTGCAAAAGTATTCGGCCCCCTTGAATCTTGCAACCTTTCGCCACATTTCAGGCTTCAAACATAAAGATATGAAATTTAATTTTTTTGTCAAGAATCAACAACAAGTGGGACACAATCGTGAAGTGGAACAACATTTATTGGATAATTTAAACTTTTTTAACAAATAAAAAACTGAAAAGTGGGGCGTGCAATATTATTCGGCCCCTTTACTTTCAGTGCAGCAAACTCACTCCAGAAGTTCAGTGAGGATCTCTGAATGATCCAATGTTGTCCTAAATAACCGATAATGAGAAATAGAATCCAAATGTGTGTAATCAAGTCTCCATATAAATGCACCTGCTCTGTGATAGTCTCAGGGTTCTGTTTAAAGTGCAGAGAGCATTATGAAAACCAAGGAACACACCAGGCAGGTCCGAGATACTGTTGTGGAGAAGTTTAAAGCCAGATTTGGATACAAAAAGATTTCCCAAGCTTTAAACATCTCAAGGAGCACTGTGCAAGCCATCATATTGAAATGGAAGGAGCATCAGACCACTGCAAATCTACCAAGACCTGGCCGTCCTTCCAAACTTTCTTCTCAAACAAGGAGAAAACTGATCAGAGATGCAGCCAAGAGGCCCATGATCACTCTGGATGAACTGCAGAGATCTACAGCTGAGGTGGGAGAGTCTGTCCATAGGACAACAATCAGTCGTACACTGCACAAATCTGGCCTTTATGGAAGAGTGGCAAGAAGAAAGCCATTTCTCAAAGATATCCATAAAAAGTCTTGTTTAAAGTTTGCCACAAGCCACCTGGGAGACACACCAAACATGTGGAAGAAGGTGCTCTGGTCAGATGAAACCAAAATTGAACTTTTTGGCCACAATGCAAAACGATATGTTTGGCGTAAAAGCGACACAGCTCATCACCCTGAACACACCATCCCCACTGTCAAACATGATGGTGGCAGCATCATGGTTTGGGCCTGCTTTTTTTCAGCAGGGACAGGGAAGATGGTTAAAATTGAGGTGAGGATGGATGCAGCCAAATACAGGAACATTCTGGAAGAAAACCTGTTGGTATCTGCACAAGACCTGAGACTGGGAAGGAGATTTATCTTCCAACAGGACAATGATCCAAAACGTAAAGCCAAATCTACAATGGAATGGTTCAAAAATAAACGTATCCAGGTGTTAGAATGGCCAAGTCAAAGTCCAGACCTGAATCCAATCGAGAATCTGTGGAAAGAGCTGAAGACTGCTGTTCACAAACACTCTCCATCCAACCTCACTGAGCTCGAGCTGTTTTGCAAGGAAGAATGGGCAAGAATGTCAGTCTCTCGATGTGCAAAACTGATAGAAACATACCCCAAGCGACTTGCAGCTGTAATTGGAGCAAAAGGTGGCGCTACAAAGTATTAACGCAAGGGGGCCGAATAATATTGCACGCCCCACTTTTCAGTTTTTTATTTGTTAAAAAAGTTTAAATTATCCAATAAATTTTGTTCCACTTCACGATTGTGTCCCACTTGTTGTTGATTCTTGACAAAAAATTAAAATTTTATATCTTTATGTTCGAAGCCTGAAATGTGGCGAAATGTTGCAAGGTTCAAGGGGGCCGAATACTTTTGCAAGGCACTGTATATATATATGTATATATATATATATATATATATATATATATTTTACATTCAACTTTACCAGCGTTATTTCGTTGTGTAAATGCTTTTATAATGATCATAAAAATATGTAGACTATTTAAACATTAAGAAAACTTGCGTGTTTTTCTGCCAACCTAGAATTCGTTACGAAAGACACTTTTATTTATGCACACAAAGGCAACACAAATGTGATCCTTTTGAATCTTCTCCTCTGTGTGTCTGCGAAACTGCGTTTTTTGTTTTTGTTTTTTATGTTAAACTTTCCCGGCGTTATTTGGTTGTGTAAATGCTTTTATAATGATCATAAAAATATGTAGACTATTTAAACATTAAGAAAACTTGCGTGTTTTTCTGCCAACCTAGAATTCGTTACGAAAGACACTTTTATTTATGCACACAAAGGCAACACAAATGTGATCCTTTTGAATCTTCTCTGTGTGTCTGCGAACCTGCATGTTTTTATTTTTATTTATTTATTTATTTTTTAAATATTAAACTTTTCCGGCGTTATTTGGTTGTGTAAATACTTTTATAATGATCATAAAAATTTGTAGACTATTTAAACATTAAGAAAACTTGCGTTTTTTTTCTGCCAACTGAGAATTCGTTACGAAGGACACTTTTATTTATGCACACAAAGGCAACAGAAATATGATCCTTTTGAATCTTCTCTGTGTATGTGCAAAACCCAAGTTTTTTTTTTTTTTTTTATATCAGACTTTCCCAGCGTTATTTTGTTGTGTAAATGCTTTTATAATGATCATAAAAATATGTAGACTATTTAAACATTAGGAAAACTTGCATTTTTTCTGCCAACTCGAAGAAATGAAAAATTGCTGCTCCTGCGTTTTTTTTCTCGCGTCACTCCAACAAAAAACAAAACAAAAAAAAAAACGTTTTTTTCGGGCTGGGCCTGCAAATCTAGTTGATTGCTCGGGCTCGGGTCGGGCTTCAATACCAGCGGGCCGTCTCGGGTCGGGCTGGATTTTTTATGCCTGATCTAACCTCTATTGCACATATATAGTGGGCTAGGCCTACATTTTACTTTTGTTCTACATTGCAATTTAGTTGATGTTTTGTTTGCAACTGAACTGATCCCTGGATTGATATTGCGATAAAGATGTTGCTGCACTACAATATTTTCTTTGTCGTTTTCAATAATATTTACTTGAATATTTTTATTGATGGGTCGTTGTGACTAAAATACAGTGACTGTTATTACTGATTTTGCAGAGGAGTTCAGATGTTGCACTGTGTGAAAGGCTGCTACTGTGTGTAAAAAAGAAGAGAAAGCCCTGGTCTCATTCAAAGCACTAATTAAATGCTGTGATCTGTTTTTTTTTTTTGTTAATATATTATATATATACTGTATATGAAAGTATTTTCATTTGACTTCAACCAGGAGTGACACAAGAGCCAATAAAAAGTTGTTTAATGTCTGACCGCTTGTGTTGCCTCATGAGTCACGAAAAATATGCTTTGCTTTAGAATTTTAATGCATCCCAGGCTTTAATGCATCGCGATGCATTGCCGAATCGAACTGAATCGAATCGTGACCCTCTGAATCTAATCGAATTGAATCGTGGCCCTCCGAATCGTAATCGAATCGAATTGTGAGGGCAGTGCCGATGCACACCTCTAATATATTATTATATTGTAGCGTCTAAAAGGACAATGCCAACTTGGTGATACTGCAAACTCAGCAGGAAATTATTATTTTCACTCAAATGTGCACACCTGGATGCCACATACTTTATGTAAAAAAAAAAAAAAAAAAAAAAAAAAAAGTTGCCCGTTAATGCTAACGAGAACGCGAATGCTATGTTAACGCTCCGGGCCACCGAGCCATTCATCATCGCGTTTGCAACGGCATCACCAGCCCTTTCCCACCTCCTGCCCTGTTCTATCGCAGGAAGCGGACAAAATCAGACAACTCGCATTTCATTCAACCAAATTGTAGTAACGCGCCCCTTCACATCCTCAGTCACGGTACCAGCGATGCAAAGATGGGGAAAGTAATTCATTAGATTACCTACCACTGAAAAAAAATAGTCGTTAAAAACACCATTTTAACACCGTTATTAACCACACTGGTTACCAACGTGTTTTAAGATTGTTGACTTGGCAGATTTTGTCATAGTACCTTCTTGTAAAATCTTACTGAAGAAAAGATACACACGCATATGCATTGGAACAATGTTAAATGGTGACGGATTAAATCCTCTTCCATCAGATTGAGGTACGTATCAAATCCATGTATCCATGCTTTGCAATACATTTGTTTAAAGATTTTTGAAAACGGAGCCATTACAGATTGAGCGTGACAATGCGTGATAATTGCGTTAACTATTTTTGGTGTGGCGCCTGCTCGGGGTGCGGGGTGGGTGCTCGGTGGGTGGGAGGGGGGTGGGCGGTCGCGGAGGCGCCGTGGGTGGTCTGGGGCGGAGATTGATAGGGGCCCTGATGCTTCTTCCGCCCTGCGGCCGGTGGTTCTGGTGGACGGGGCCACGCCCGCGGGAGCCTGCCTCTTAACTCACGCACGTCTCACTTCGGCACTGTAAATATTTTTCACCCTGGCACTTACATGCTCATACATTTCTCCGGGGAGAGTTGGGACGGGGCTTTACAGTCCCAGCCCGACTCCCCCCTGTTTTTAATGCACCACACACCAAGGTTATGGGATGGTTGGGACCTGTTGGGGGGGTACCTCACGGCTGCCTCCTCACCACAGGCCCCGCCATCCCTGCACCTTTTTTAATGCACCACACACATCATACTCCACAGGAGAGCTCCGGCAAAGGGCGGTGGGACGGGCGGCTGGGCAGAAACTCCATGCTGCGGTCCCACTGCCCCAAGCCAAGCTCTCCTATTTTAATGCATACATTGCACTACCCTCCCCTCACACCCCCATCACGGTGTTGGGTGATGGCTGCCAGTCGGGAACCTGGCAGCCATAGTAATAGGGTGGTAGGTGGGTCCCACACTTTTTCTATATGGCGTGGCTCCTGGGGTGTGGCCTCCCCTCTGCCTCGGCTGCTGGCCGCGGGAGTGGGTTGGGGGGTCGGGTCTCCAATCTTGCTTCACCCCGTGGCAGTTCCTGGGCGTTCTCCTGCCCCCACCTTCCCCTCTCTTCTCTGGCTGGGCATCCGCCCTGTGCTCCGTCGCGGGTTGCTGGCTGGGCGCTGGTGTATCAGCGGGGTGTCGCCTGCACCGGCGGGGGACCCTGCCTTGCCTAGGGCTTGGTGGACCGCTGGGGGTCCCGTGGCGTGCCGTGCCGGTTGGGGGGCTGTGGCTCGTGGCCCGGGTGGGCGGGCGGGGGTGGGTGTAGGCGTGGGGTTGGTGATGCGTCTCCTCCTGCCATCCCTGAAGGCCGGTTGATGGGCGCGCGGGTGGCCCGGGGGACCACCCTGGGTCCCGGGGGGGGGGGACGATGGCTCCTTTGCTGGGCGGCAGGAGGAGGGATGGGCTGCGCATGGCCCCCCCACCGCCCCGCCCGCCCTCCCTCCCCAGGCTGGCTGGGTGGGGGCCGTGGCCCTGGGTTGGCGCCCGCGCGGCTTCTCCGCCCGTCTGCGTGGCTGTCGCGCGCCCGGTGGGGCTTGCGTGCTGCTGGACGTGGTAGGGCATGCTCGGGTTGGGGGTCCCGGTGCCGGGATTGGCGATGCGGCGGCGTAGGGTGGGTCGCCAACAGGCTTACACTCATAAGAGATTCACACGATTACTGGGTTCTAGATCACAGAACTGTTTTGTGTACACTCTACCCCTTTCAATCACTTAGCTTATAGTCTTATAGACACCCCCACCCCCATTCTCCTCTTTCACTGGCCAATAGGCCCCCACATGGTGTAAACCGGAAATACATCTCGCTGACGATAGCACCAGCATATTAGTAACTAGTTTAGATGTTCAATGTATTTCTTGTTGTTGTTTGTGTATGCGTGTCTTTTCTTTCTTCTCTTGTATTTCTTTTCTTCTGTCCCCCCCCATAATCCCTTCCTGTTCGCTGCTTTGTCATAATAAAAAGGTATTTTGAATGATCACAATGGGAGTATGTCAGACTCTCAATGTGAAACATTAAAACTGTTCAGAATCTGGGCACTTAGACTTCCATTCTCTGTGTCAAACAGCTGAACAGGACAGGTTTTTAAAAAAAAAAAAAAAAAAAAAAAGAAGTGAAATGTGCCTCAGAAAATGGGAAACACTATATTACAATAGACTCAATGTCAATCATCATCACCAGTGAAATATCAGCCAACACTGTTCAAATGCATCAGACAGCCATCACAGTTATGAGTTAATATATTTATGTCAACTGTTTTTCCAGCCCTTTGTCATCTTTTGATATAGAGCTACTAGTGTATACATAGCGACAGTAAATATGCTTAGGTTTTTATATCACACCTTTACCAACAAATCACCAGTCGTCAAAGCTTAAACACACACACACAAAAAAAAATCCATTCAAGGATTCAGTGCATGACTCAGTCTGCGCTTGAAAAGGCTTTATTTGAGAAGAGATGCATGTTATAAAGTAATGGTCACGTAAAGGTTTAGGTTGTAATACATACTGTATTAACATCAGAGGGAAAATGTCAGTATGTATGGTGGAAAACAAGAAGGCGCCATCTAGTTTCTCTACTGACAGGTGTGGAATGTGCAAAGTTTCTCCAGATCTGCAAGGAGAGAAAATACTTTAAAATTTATCTTGCAAAAGATATGACAAAATGCATCTTTCCAAATAGTTTGAACTAGGGTTGTTCCGATCATGTTTTTTTGCTCCCGTTCCGATCCCGATCGTTTTAGTTTGAGTATCTGCCGATCCCAATATTTTCCGATCCGATTGCTTTTTTTGCTCCCGATCATATACATTTTGGCAGTGCATTAAGAAAAAAATGAATAAAACGCGGACGAATATATACATTCAACATACAGTACATAAGTACTGTATTTGTTTATTATGACAATAAATCCTCAAGATGGTATTTACATTATTAACATTCTTTCTGTGAGAGGGAGCCACGGATAGAAAGACTTGTGACTTTGTATATTGCGACTAAATATTGCCATCTAGTGTATTTGTTGAGCTTTCAGTAAATGATACTGCAGCCATTCAACCCAAATGCATGATGGGAAGTGGAACCATGACTGTGTGTTGTGCTACCAATTGACATATCTTCTTTTCGTTGGGAAATAACATAAGGTGTTAAGTAAAATATCATTTGCTACCTTGCTTCCCCACATTGCTTCCCATGATATTTCTAATCATAGGGGGAGGGATTGTAAGGCTAATTAAAAAAAGGCTCCAAAGGCTGTCAAAATTCACTCTACTCATTTTGAGCTGCCAATTATCTCTCTATATGGAGGTAAAATGGTGCCATTACAGATTGAGCGCGACAATGCGTGATAATTGCGTTAACTATTTTAACGTGATACAGTTTTTAAAAATTAATTAACGTCGTTATCGGGATAAATTTGATAACCCTACCTTAAGCCTAAACTAAAGACTCTGGATGAGTGTAACATAATATGTCTGTAACACTAAATACAATTAGAAAACGATTTAATTAAGAAATATATATATATATTAAAAAAAGGCATGGCCGATATTTTTTTGCCGATTCCAATGCTTTGAAAATGATGTAATCGGGCCCGATCGATCGGCATCTCTAGTTTAAACCCAATAAAAGCCTCCAAACCTGGAATGATGTCGTTGCACTCGCTCAGAGAGGCTATGGTATCCATGTAATTGATTTTCAAGAAGCCCTTAAAGTCTGTCCCTTTTGGTATTTCCTGGAGACATTTGGTGGAGTCTTGGAAGAGGAGGTTCTTATAAGGCCTGGATTCGAACATTGTGAAAAAGGAATTGCTGACATCTCTGCCGAACACGCCCTAGAAATGAAAACCCAGTCATATTCAAGATCCAAATAAAATAGCAAGAACCATCGTTCAGCCTGTTGCAAGAAACCAGGTGTATTCCCTTACCTGCTGATTCAGGAGAACACTGACAACATCATCACGAGTCTCAGGACGGGTCACCACAGCGTGTGCTGGGGTGATCCCCATGCGGCAAGATGTAAACTCCGTGATTGGCACCGAACCGCTTTGTTCGGGGCAAATCAGCTCGTAGTCACTACTCTGGATGTCTTTAGTCCAATCTGCCCCCTTTCCTGCAACAGACAATAAAAAATAGGTTGTGGTACTAATGATTGTGGGTGTTAAGTGTCATCACCGTTGGTGTTTTCTTCAACAGTTGTGTGTTTAATGAAGGCTACGTCCCCAGCACCATCAACAAGACATCTGAAAAGATATCATACAGGATCCCATCTAAATGGTGGCATACTGTTTTTCTGAGAAAATAAGTTTGGCTAGTTAAAAAAAAAGGAATTATCTCCATTAATCTTCAGTTGCACGATTAGGACTTTACCTGAAGGCTCCGGCGTATCCGTAGTAAAACTCCTCTGTGCTGGCTTTACACCAGGCCGGGTTGTCCACAGGTTTGCCATTTCCCACGCACTGAGAGCAGAAGGGGGAACCTGCCGGCGCTCCAGGGGCGCAGCCACTGCTGAAAAATTTGGCTGAGGAAATGGCATAAGACAGTTTTACATCAGGTCATTTACTCCCTGTATGATTTTTTATTTTTCTATGAATGTTGATGTACTCACTGAAGTCACAGTCACCGGTCTCCCTATGGATTATAGCCATGGGCATATTCCAGCCGACATTTCTGCCATAACCTGGGTAGCAGGACTTCTTCTGTCTCAGGTTGGCCCAGGTCACCCCGGAACCCTTCCTGACCACCGCGACAGTGTAGAAGGAAGAATCTGAAGCTACACACCACAATTTTGATTTTGTTAAGCAAGAAATCCTCAAAATGATTTCCATATCCCCATTTGGAAATATATAAAGCTCATCCATGTGTCCTGCATATGAATGGCAACCAGTTTAAAAAAAAAAAAAAAAAAAGCTTGCTTACCACCTGGTATACTGCACTTTTCTGTTGAGGCAATTAAAGACACGGAAAATTCAGAAAATATATTTGTTAAAATACCAAAACTACCAAAAGTACCTTCATCATATTGCTCCACCATGGCTGGAACCAGACCGCACAGCCCGGCGACATACACCTCTCCTCCATCCACTGCCATTGCATCTGCCTCTTTGCGCTTAAGTGAAAAATTAAACATCTGATTAAACAAAAAAAATGTGAAATGTGAAGAAATGTGAGAAATTCCAAAAGGTTCAGATACTTTTTCGTACCACTGTAACGCCATTAGAAATGACATTATACTCTAACGTTGTTTTTAACAACACTGTTTACAATAGAATTTTGAGGGGTTTGGAACAGATGAGGGCATTTACATGGAAAATGCATCTCTACTTACGGAATTTTCAGTTTAGAAAATTACTTCCAGATCCAATTAATTTTCTAAGTAGAGGTACCACTGTACCTTCATCATCTTACCATGATCATCTTAAGACACTCTTCCACAGTGGAGGCACTCTCACATGCAATTTTATCTTTATTCTTTGCGAGACTGTAGAGGCTCCAAGTGTCACATTTTTTGGTCTCCTCGTGTCCCACGGCACACCATGTCATGGTTTTTGATTTGGATGTAGTGAACTCTGAATAAAACTCAAACAAATTAATTCTACAGCGCTCACCTTAGTTCAGTGATTGTGTGGTTACCATTGTTCAAAGAACGCACGATGGCCATGTATTGGGCACCCAGATACACAAAGGAGTCTGTGTTATTAGGCAGTCGGACCAACTTTTTAGTATAGTCTTTGAACATCAGATTCTTATCAGGTGCGTAGGCTTTAGAGGAGAACAGCTCGAAGCCCTGTATATTCAGGTGGAAAAAAAATTTAAAGGAAGGATATCACCTCCAGATTGTGAAGTGGGCCACGCACTTTGTCGCATTTCTGGTTAAAAGCAATGTGCAGAAGTCTGGACTCACCTGCACTCCCATGAGGCTGTTCCAGATCAGATTGGCAAGGTCCTTGTCTTGGCGGGTGACCACAGCGTCAGCAGGTACCCTGGCCAAGTTGCATTTTTCGTAGTCGTCAATGGCTGCTCTGGTGTTGTCCTTACACAGAAGCTCATACTTTGCCTTCTCTTCCTCTACAAGGAGAAGAGTTTTAAATTTGAAAATAGCTAATATTTTTTGCTCACTTATTTAAAAGGCACAATAATGGTATGAACACAAGGTACAAATGGGAAACCGGTGCTGCATTAATCTCCCAACTGTTTTGTCCAAAAGTCTATTTCATTCTACCTGTGCCATTCTTCTAGGTTAGAAAGCAGGTGGCCCCATCTTATTTAATCACACAATAGTGAAAAAACTCAATGGTTGGTTTCGCCAGGGGCGATACCGGGGGGGGGCGGACATGCTCTGCCCACCGGAAGAAAACTGGATGTAGTACTAACGGCAGCCTGGGCACCGCGTATGGTATCCCATCCATATAGTACTGATGTGTTCTAAGTTTTAACCTTTGCTCCTCTTTCACATAAAAAAAAGAAATAAAAAGAAATTTTGGTTTTGTTCCTAGGGGGCGCTACACACATTTATGCATATTTTGATTTTGATTTTTTTTTTTTTACATGTTATCAAAGTTTTCACCAGTGTTTACCTTGCTGTTGAGTTTGGTGAGTTTTGAAGCATTCTGAGGGGGTCAAAGTAGGGCTCAAAGCGTCGGCGGGACAAAGAATGACTGCTAGGGGGCGCTACATAGTGTATTTGGAATTTGTCTTTACACAGTATCAAAGATTGCACCTGTCTTGACCTGCCTGTCGATTTTGGTGCATTTTGAAGCATTCTAAGGGGGTCAAATTGAGCTCAAAGGGGCTGAGGAACAAAGAATAACTATAACTAGGCCTGCAAGCAGGACTGAACGGGCCCTCGCACTTTGGCGCAACTCGGACGTCACGCAGGTCGGGGTGGTGGCAGACAGCCCCCCTCTAATCATCTAATGAGAACCTAACATGCTTTAAACTCACTTCTTTTTTTGGGATGAGAAATTGTTTTGAGTTTTCGAGCATGCAATGGCCACAAATTCTGCTGCCACTAGTTGGCGTTACAGGGTCGATGCAAATGACCACTACTGGACTCTTCACCAAGCATGGGAAGTTTGGAGCAGATATCATGTATATATGCCAAGTTATGACTGTTCAAAATGTGTGGAGAGACAGAATGGTGACAGTCATTATCACTTTCCTGTTGGACCCTTCTGCTTCAACCAAACCTCAATAATTTTCATCAGGCATCTGAACACATGTCTTAAGGCTCCCCTTATGCAGGTTTGAGGTAGATTATTTTTTTTCCCTTTAGAGGAGTGTGTTCCGTAAAAAAGGGCATTTCCTGTTCCCACTAGGAGGCGCCAGGCACAAATGGTAAATTTTCAATCCAGTCCTGCTCAGCCTGGGATACCTCACACACATGCCAGATTTAAAATAGATTGAACGTTTTATGAGGGAGTTATCAGTCATTTTCCGAATTCGGTGTTTTGCCGAAAAAATGGCCGACTTTTGCACCCCGCCCACATGCAGGCACAATTGGTAATATTTCAATCCAGTCCTGTTCAGGCTGGGATACCTCACACACATGCCACATTTAAAAGAGATTGAACGTTGTATGAGGGAGTTATCAGTCATTATCCGAATTTGGCGTTTAGCCGAAAAAATGGACGACTTTGGCACCTCGCCTAGGTCAGGCCCGTGAATGAAAACACACCATTTTGATAAATTAAGATTTCATTTGTCTCATGAACAGTCTCGCCAATTTTGAGGATGATCAAACTAATTCCCTCCGTGCCAAGGTCTCAAATGTGCACACTGTAAATCGATAAAAATTTCACATTCAATCCCAAATACCCGATTTCCTGTAGGATTTGGAATGTGTGTGCAAGAGACTTTTTGGAGCAGTTTTGCACAAGGTTTTGACTCTCCGAATTTCATCACTCTGTGTTAAAAAAACCTAAATGGAGAGGCATTTTGAAAAATTCAAGGGGGCGCCACTGAGCCATTTTGTTACATTTTTTCGTAACATTGCAAGATTATCGAGCGTAATCCAAAGCCGCATGTATGTGCAAATTTTGGTGAGTTTTTGTGCATATTAAACCCTCCAAATGTAAACTCCTACTGTGAACCCATGAAAATTTCACATTTGATCCAAAATACCCGATTTCCTGTAGGATTTGGAATACGGGTGCAAGAGACTTTTTGGAGCAGTTTTGCATAAGGTATCTTCTCCCCAAATTTCCTCGCTATATGTTGAAAAAACCCAATAGGAAAGGCCTTTTTTAAAACTTCTTTCTGGCGCCACTAGTTGGCACTGTAGAGTTGATGCAAATGACCCCTACAAGAACCTTCAGGGTATGACTCTCAACAAACACGGGAAGTTTGGCGCAGATATGTTGTATATCTGCCGAGTTATGACTGTTCAAAGTTTTTGGCGAGACAAATTGTTGACGGTCATTTTCACTTCCAGTTTGGACCTCTCCGCTTCAACGAAACCTCAATATTTTTCATCAGGCACCTGAACACATGTCTTGAGGCTCCCCTGAAACAGGTTTGAGGTCAACAGAATTTTTTCCCTTGGAGGAGGAACCTGTCTCGTAAAAAAAGGCATTTCCTATTCTCACTAGGGGGGCGCTAGGCCTAATGGGTAATATTTCAATGCACTCGTGTTAAGGGTGGGATACCGCACATACATGCCAGATATGAAAAAGATTGAATGTTGTGTCAAGGAACTATTAGTCATTTACTGAATTTGTCATTTTGCCGAAAAAATGGCCGACTTTGGCACCACGCCCAGGTCAAACCCGTGAATGAAAACGCACCATTTTAAAAACTTAAGATCTCATATGTCTCCTGAACAGTCTCACCAATTTTGAAGATGATCCAATTAACTCCCTCGACGAAAAGGTCTCAAATGTGCACCCTGTAAATCGATAAAAATTTCATATTCGATCCAAAATAACCGATTTCCTGTTGGGTTTGAAATATGGGTGTAAATGCTTTTTTGGAGCGGTTTTGGACAAGGTATAGACTCCCCAAATTTCATCGCTCTACGCTGACAGACCCTAATGTTATAGGCCAATTTTAAAATTTCAAGGGGGCTGAGCCATTTTGTTACATTTTTTGCAACGTTGCAAAATTATCAAAATTTACAATTTTCCGCACGTATGTGCAAATTTTGGTGACTTTTTGTGCATGTTCAGGCCTCCAAATTGGCCGTTTTCATTTGCCCTGAAAAAAAAAAAAAAAAAAAATCCTTTGCAAAACAATAGGGCCTTCGCACGCTTAGTGCTCGGGCCCTAATAATAAAACGGAGGAACCACAATAGGTTACCTAAAAAAACATTGTCACCTGCATGTCCATACTGTTCAGTTATGAATGTGTTCTAAGTCAAATAAAATCAGATCAACTTTTATTTGTTTAGACCAAATCACAAAAACAGTTATCTCAAAGAGAAAATAAAACACATTTTACGGTGCATTAGCCCTACGCTGAATTTCGACCTACTTGACCAATGTAGATTTTCTTTTTTTTTTTCCCCGAAGTCGGGGCAGGGAAATGACGAAAGCCTGACTAATTCCGGTGGCATAAAATATCGTTCGGGAGGTGCGTCAGTAAAAGTGAAGTTGACAGTTTTGACCATAATGGAGTCATTTTTCCATGTCCTACTGAATAAATGAATTTTTAATATTTGATCATCAATTAATATTTCCATTTAGCACAAGATTGTGATTTGTCATGACCATACCATTTATTTAGCAATTGGGGAAAAATACTTGCATAAAAAGAATATCCTGTAAAAATATTGGAGCAGTGAGATTGAAAGAATGACATTTTGTGGCTCTCTTCGTCGCATTTTCCTCGTTATGAATAATTCCCCCTCAATGAGCTGAATTCTAAATCATATGAAACCATTCTCCTGCCGCCGTCATCCTCCTGTTAGGAGATTAAAAGAATAATTTCTTGTCATCTGCACTTTGCCAATTTGTTGTATATAGTCGAATTGTCTCAAAATATGATTTTAATTCACATAATAATGCTATTTAAGACTTTTTATCCTGTCGTACGCACTTTAAGTGGTTCATTTAACCATTTGACAACTAAAGGAATAGTTTCCCTATTTGTTGGGTCTACCCTCATGACTTTCAAGGTCGGGAAAAATATGACATATCTAGAAATGACCTCTTTTGTTATTTTCAGGTGAGAAATTTTATCACCAAAGATACATCTTTGCTTGCGGATATTAATGGCACACAAATAGAGAAAAAAGTTCTTCTTTCCCAGGGGAAAACTGCCATTTGGACCTTTAGTTTACAAGATTGCCAGGTTTGGGAAATGAGTCACTGAGGTGGGTCTGGGAGAGGGAACTTGATCTTGAAATCGCTGGGGAAATGTGGGACAACATTTGGACAAACGCCAAAAAATAAATAAATAAAAAACTAACCGAACAAGAGCGACTCAAATAAAGATTTTGCATCAAGCACAAGTTGCTCCCAATCGTCTCTCTAAATATTGGAAAGATGTTTCTCCTGTTTGTCCTAAATGCAAGACCGAAATTGGTGATCTTACTCACTGCTACTGGTCCTGTATTAAAATACAGAAATATTGCAGCGATATTCTGTTTGAAATACAGAAAATTCTAATGACACAGCTTGATTTCAACCCAGTTTCCCTTCTCTTGGGTCTTACAAATGACCGTATTAATGATAAATACAAGGAAAGACTCTTTAATATTCAGACTTTTTGTGCCTGTAAAAGTATCATCATGCACTGGATCATGGATAAGGCCCCCTCACTGTCGGGATGGCACTGGATAATAATGGACTATATTCCACTGGACTTTCTAACCTGTCTTTTGCACTCCAAAACGGATGTACTTGAACAATCATGGAAACCAATTCTGGACTACACTCACGGCAATGTTTCTGTCATTCTGACAACGGCATTTGTGTGATATAGTACGTTCCCTCTTGTATAGCTTTCATTGTACTGCACTCCTTTAAGAGTGTACCTGTTTGCTTTTCCCAGCTTGCTGTTTTTGTTATTGTTCGTTATGTTGGTTTGTCTTCATTTGTTCTGTCTGTTCTTATCTTTGCATGGTTGCATATGTAGAAAATCAATTTAAAAAACAAACAAACAAAAAAACAGTTCACGTCTCCCCGACTGGGGTGATCAAGAACATAGAAGGAACACACCTGGTACTGTAAGATGTTTGACGAATGCCACATCTCCAGCGTTGTCTACCAGGCATCTAGTAAGAGTTTTTGTTATTAGCCACATAATGAGCTTGACGGGAATGGAGATAGCAATAGTTTGATTTTGCTTTCTACTGTAAAAACTAACAACAATACTCACTGGAAAGCACCGCCATAGTCATAGTAAGGTTCATTGTGGGACCGTGAGCAGTCTCCCTTGCAGTTTCTACATAGTGAGGAGTTTCTTTGCGCTCCAGGGACACAGCTCGAAGAGAAGAACTCACCCACCACTACAAAAAAATGACATCCAAAACTAGCTCGAATCAGATGCAACATTAGCAGAAGTCACTCACCATACTCAATAGGCGAGTCATCAATGCCTCCCCACTGCATTATACCCAACTGGAGGAGTGTTCCAATTGGAATGTCCCAGCCGGCAGATTTTCTCAGACCAGTGTGACAGGATCTCTTGTGACGGAGGTCTCTGATGCCGAAACCGGAGCCCTTCTTAACCACAGCCACGGCATAGTAGCAGCCTTCTGATGCTGCAAAGATTTTGAACAATGATTTCTTACTTGGGGCGGACTGACATTCTGGTCTGCCACACTACCTGCTGGTCTAGAACAATCAGTCAAGTGGCTGATTTTGAAATGCATAATGTTCAGAATTATTGCTGAAAAATTGACTTACAGTCGCCATAATGCTCTGCAATAATGGGATGGAGTTTGTAGTGTTCCAGTCCAGCTGTGTATATGTCTCCTCCATCTAATGTAATTGCATCTGCTTTACCCTCCTGTTCACATAATGGGAAAAAAACAATGAAAAGTTGAGTCAAGGTAACAAATGGCAACTTTCACCATAGTCAGTGATATTTTCTCCAAAAAGAAACCTAGTTAAACCTATCGGTGAAAAATGAGGGGTCACAATCCTTACGTTAATGGCTTCAATGCAGGCCAAGGAGTTGAGTTCACTCACGCAGGAGAAGACTGGTGCCTTGGTAACCAGGTCCAAGCATTTCCTGTACTCTTTTTCGGACTTGACACACCATCTCACTTGATTTGTGGGGGACGACAACGATGCAGAAGCTATCGCAAAAAGATAATAGTTGGGCATGGACAGTTCATGACTGTTCGTATAATACAGTTGCAGTTAACATTCAATTCTTTACTGCTGCAAGAGTACCACGAACGCACATTTTGCCTCACAAGAACTATGGCCAACTGGCAGGCTAAAATTTTCCATGTCAGGAAAAACCTCATTAAGACAGAATCCTTTAAAAGGAATGCAGACTAAATACACTCAAACATTTATTCACTAGCTTCCAGTCCTTGATTTAAACAGAAAGAAAGTACAAACAAGACAGCCTATTGCCCTTAATTGTCTTAGTGTGGACAATTTCAATTTTTTTTTTTTTTGGCATTTACCCAAGTAGCTGAGGAGCAGCAGCGACAACGGAAGCTTCATTGTGGACGATGACCGCTTCAGCAGAGTGAGCTGCAGTCAGCGCAATATTTTATAGTCACTAGACAGGGAGGGAGGGGAGAATTAAGTTAGTTTGTTTAGGTTTCCCAACTGGGTGTACGTACTTGCACACCAAATGAACACATGCAGGACAAATGATTGCAATCGAACATGCCGTTTTTGCCATCACATGGAAATGTCATCAAAAATTTCAGAATCAAAAAGGTAGCATTGATTGAAAGCTGTTTTTTTTTTCTTTTGGGTAAGGGGATGTGACTGTCTGCTTATGCCAGTGGTGTCAAAACTATTCCACATAAGGCCGCAGTGGGTGCTGGATTTCATTCCTAGAAAACAAGACGACATCTTTTTACCAATCTGGTGTCTCATAAGTGTATTCAGTTGATTGCAGTCAGGTGCTGCTTGTTTTAGCACAAACTTCATTGGTTAAACTGTCTGTGCTCGATTGGTAGGAACAAAAAACCAGGACCCACAGCGGCCCTTGAGGACAGGTTTGGACACCCATGTTGTAAGCTTTCAGAGAGATACTTCTCAGCCTCGTTGCATTCTACACATGAAATGTATAAAAACAGTTACATTTACCCTAAAAGCTTTATTCTGCATCGGGAGGGACTGCAACCCAACCAAAAGTTGTGAACTTAAGGCCCAAGTACACTGCATGCGTGATCGTTGCGGTTCCCGTCCGGTTCAGTGTTGCCTGCGTGCCACGCAGTCCGTCAAAAACAGGCAAATCATACCGGCTGCTGCACGGCTGCAGTCCGCCAACCTCGTCCCCCCCCCCCGTGAGCTCTCGCGTGATCGCGCGCGATGATGTGCCATTTAAAACAACGAAAAACACACGGAGTCTATACTCATCAGAGAAGCAGAGAGAGAGCACATATTTTCTTTGCATATTGATATTTTAGTTAATCTGGAATTAAGAGACAGACATGACTGCATCATGATGAGATCAGGACAGAAAAACACACATAATAGGACCCCCCTTTTTTATATTGTCCTTATAGAAAGGATTGCTGCATCATAAATGATTTTGTGGGTTTCCACCTCCATGATGAAGCGCTCATCATCCATCTTCGCTCATGTTTAAACCGTGATTAGGCACCTGGGTTGTTACGTCCAGGCCCAGCTCCGCCCATTTTGCCGGATGCGTGTCCGGCAAAAATAGAAAATAGTTTTGCCATTGCCATCCGGCGGGCATGCGGCACGCCGGAGGTGGTTCGCAGTCAAGCCGTAGCACTGACGTGGCCGGTATACTGTGAACAATATGATATAATGGGAACGGATTGGCTCCGGCGCTATTTTTTACCGGAGTCGGACCGGAAACGCAACGATCACGCATGCAGTGTACTTGGGCCCTAACGGTACATGTATTTGTATTGAACCGTTTCGGTTCGGGGTGCTCGGTTCGGAATGGAGGCCTACCGAACGAGTTTCAGACGTTTCAGACGTAATGTAAAGTGCCACGGATGGCTCGCTAAGGGCGTAACATAAAACGAGCCACACACACAAGTTGCAAGTGGACACAAATTTATTCACATAAATCGAACTCGCAATGAACAAAATATACAAAATGGCGAAGGAGCTGGCTTCAGTGTAAGCCCAGGCCAAACCAACAAACAAAATGAAACTACACTTAAACCCCACCCGCTAAGTAAACTCTGATCGTAAAAAGGAAATTAAAAAAAAAGACAGCCACTACCCTGGCTTCTACACTAAAAAAAACGGGTTGAACGAAAACGGCAATTTACCTCTACTGCTGCGGTGCTCTTATTTACAGTGGTGAACAAAAACGATCCAATAACGAATGAACACAAAATACTTCACTGAAAAAGTGGGAGTGTAACAAAAATAGCGAACAAATGCGCAGGTGAATGAATGGCGAGCAAACAGCTGGCGAGGAGGTACGCGGCACGTATGCTGTCAAATGCGAACTCTCAGTGTTGACTGCAAAATGACGAGTGGTCAGATGACTATTGGTAACGCTGCCTTTATTTGGTTAACAAGACTCAGGCACAATACGTCACACACGCGGGGATGCGACCTCAAACAACGGCCTAATAGTACTACCTTGTATCGGCTTAGCTGCCGTAAAGCAAGTGTCGTTATAGCCACAAATGTAAACAAAAGGCTGCACAATGGATACATGACAGACAGCAGCTAGTTTCTGAAGTTGCCACCCTTCCTCGGGTGGCCCATCGAAGGCGTTGTCTGTCCGTCCGGTGTTAATCAGAGTACGTCACGTTGGGAGAGGAGGCGGCCAGCTGGCGGACGCGACTATCAGCTGACTGACAGTCTCAAAAAAGATATCAATTAAACGGCCAGGCCGATGCACCAATCAGAAGTGCAGTGAGCAGCGTGGGTAACGGTTAAATGAAACATGGAAGAAAAGAAAAGCGGTTGGCCCACAGGGTGGGGAATTCAAATGAAAGATGTGATTAACTTAATTAAAAATTTAAATCGTTTGACAGCCCTTACCTAACCTTTACTTTTCGAGGCTGTGGTCATAAAGTTAATATGAGAAATTTGAAACTGTTCAGTGTTGCAACTGTTCAATTTTGCACATCAGATATTTTTTTTTTTAAAGAAAAAGTCTTAGCCAATGTTATTTATTTTTATTTTGTTTTTCCAAAATATCTACATTTCAAAATATTGTATTTTCTATTTTTGAGCAGAATTCTAGCTTTGTATAGGCTAATGTTCCTATTGTTGAAAGCACAAAAGTGTGTAATAAACAACTAGCACATTTATATTTTGCATTTTTTTTTCTTACTGTACCGAAAATGTACTGAACCGTGACCTTAAAACCGAGGTACGTACCGAACCGAGATTTTTGTGTACTTTTACACCCCTAGAACTGGGTCAACCAAATTTTGGGATACCATTTGTAAAATTGTTCACACTGAAAATGTCAACATTCTCACATTAACCTTCAAACATTGTTTTGAATCAACAGGAATGTGAGCAAAATTGATTAAAATTTTCAAGAAATAGACATTCAGCCCAAAACATCACAGCACTTTTTCTGTAGTTTCATCAGAAATATTTTTTAATTTAGAACATTAATCTTTTTTCAACTTTGATGTTGAGGTAGTTTCAAACTAAAAGTATACAATACTTTTATTTTCACCGGGCGGTCATCCTCAAACAGTCTTGTTGACAGTACTGCTAGTCATACAAAAAGGAGCCAAAACTTGTGTAAGGTTGACTAAGCGAGCTTCAATTAAAATCCACTATGATCAGGGAAACAGTACGCAAGAAAACGAGCCCAATCTTGGGCAAGAAACACGAACACATACACCACATACTTGACACCTCGAGTCCGACTGAGAAGGAAAGAACCCCAACCCCCTCAGAACGTCTTGATATCTTGACCACACCTGAGCACTACTTGAGCCCAGGTGATGCAACAAGGAGGTGTGACGAGGAGGGACAGGGTGTTCCAAATCGCGGCCAGTCGCACTGAAGGAACACCATCCATAGACTTCATAATGTGTAACATGACACATTCCCGTTTCACTGCATCACACCCTCCCGAAGAGGGCTGTCCAACACTCCGCTTCATTTATTAGCCGTCGGTCACATGCAGTGATCTAACGACAGATTTAGGTCCAAGTTCTCACCCTGGAAGGGCAAGTTTTCAAGGCCCGGCCCACTGTCCAGAACCCAGATGGTGCTTTTATAATGGATGCCTGGGCATTTCTTTTTTTTTCAATTTTTTTTATTTTTTTGATGCGAGCAGCGGGACTGTTCATAAGTTTACTTGGCGCCAGGACACTGGGTCGCAGTTCGATGACCGATTTGGTAGTCGTGTCATTGGACTTGCTGTATCATACTTTGCACTTTCTGAAGAGAGGGGAGGAGAGTTCAACTAATCACTAATTGGTGGCGTGCTGGCTTTGATAGTGGGGGATGATGCCGGTCTGACCTGACAGACCCAAAATTCTAGTGAGGGTCTTTCAGATGGATTTCAACTCCCACCACTAGCAGAACTTTAGACCACATCAGCAGGCTCTCCTTTCACTTGGGTCTGGATTACCAACAGTGTTGTTAATCTTTTAAAAAATTATTAGTTAACGGTTACAAATTACTTCTCCCGAAACATAATTGAGTTATTAATTCAGTTACCTCATTTTAAGACTAATTAGTTACTCAGCAACGTAACCGACATTACTTTCATCTGGTTTTTCCATTTAAAAAAAAACTTTAAAAATGTAGGTCACGCTTTTTACATTAAAAAATCACCTATATAACAGTGTAATTATATACAAACTTTAAATTTCAAATACTGTGAGGACAAAAAGCCCTTTTGTTTTTCCTGTTGTACTAAACCCGCACCAAACTGTGACCCCCATACCGAGGTATATACTGAACCATGACTTGTGTGTATCGTCAAATCCCTAATATATATAGATACAGGGCCGGCCCAGGCCATATGGGGGCCCTAAGCAAAATAATGCAAAGGGGCCCATATTTTTGGCCCACCATTTTGTCACAGTGTACTGTGAAACCCATACATGCAATCCAACCCATACATCCATATTTTGTACATTAATCAGATTTTCTTGCACTGCATACTTCAAACTTCTCACCCCAAATGATTGTCAGTACTTACAGTAGATAGCGCCAAACCTTTTTCTAAAAGAGGAAAGAAAGAAGTTAAGGAAGAACTTTTATTTTTTAAAATTTATATCAAGTATCAAACCTCACAAAAGTCAAATAAAGCTAACTTTAGTAAACAAAATAGAATATAAATTAAACAATTGCCAGATCGGGGGCCCCTAGTGGTCAGGGGTCCTAAGCAGCTGCATAGTCTGCGTATAGGCTGGGCCGGCCCTGTATAGATATAGACATGTTCCCTGAGCGAAACATGGGCGGCGCCATCTTGGAAAATTTCTGCTTCGAACTTCCGGTTTAAAAAGAACAACATGAATTGTTAGAGTAAGCAGTGTGTTGACAAAGTTAAAACTGCAAAATCAAACCCGAGGAACCCACGGAATCTCCAAAAATTCATTCAGCACCACGTAGATGAGACTCCGAGACTTTCTGTGGCGTGTGTGATCTCCTGGAAGCGTCTATATGTATGGTTTGAAATTGAATGTTTCGAACAAATTCCAGCTTGAAAGCACCAGTGTGGATCTACCTCGCCATACGCCTTGAATCTAAACCAGCTGCAGACAAGAAGTTAAGGATGCGATTTAAACCAAAGGATATACCTAAAAGATTGTATGATTGTTCTTATCACTTCGTTGATCGTTTGTGGACAAAATTATAACTACCTGTCAGCCTGTGTTGACGTGAGGTGTAGACTGATAGCCCGGCCACCCGAGTGACCAAAATAAGGTGAAATTACAAATAATATTACATTTGCCGAATGCAGAAGGGCTGTCACAGATTTTGCTGTGGCAATGAGTATGTACATATCAACAAAAATAGTATATCATTTTTTTTTATTGCAGATATTGATCGCAGAAAAACATTTGAACAACACGATTCCATTTCTTGTTTTAATTAAAACAATTGGTGCATGTGCAAAACAGGTGATTAAATCACAATTTATAGAATTTTTAGAAAATATTAACAAAGGTGGAGCATACCAGAATGTGATACCAGACAGCAGAGCTCTGGACTGGCTTATGTGAGCCTCGCCAAGCTTTCACCCGACATTACGGGGACCCTCGGCGGCCTCGAGATGGGCTTTCTCCCGCTGTCCTTTGTAATTCCAGCTCCAATAGCGTATCTTAATAGTTGCTGCAGTTAAAAAGCTTGTAGTTGGATCTTGGGATCGAGCCGACGCCCCCAGGTAGAACGCACGTAGTCTCAATATATCATACATCAACGTACAGTGAGTGTTGTTGTGATGCACATGAACTAGTCTTCCATTGCCTAACAGCAGTTTCCACCTGTATACAAACGAACAAAAAACTTGTAACACTTGCATTTTATGCGTTGACATCCTACACGTACTGATTAGCAACAGGCTAGCAGGAGATAGCATGTGGTGCAGCCACAGCAGTACAGTGTTTGTAGTTCAAGTAGTACAACAATAATAGTCATCATAATTACAGTAATCATCGTAATAACAATATCAAAGGCAACAAGTCGTTTCATGCGCAAGATTTTAGCTTTAGTATTTTTTGAGTACCGGACACATAAAAATGCAGGGATAGGAAGAACACACTTTCCATACCTCTAGTGGCAACATTGCTACGTAAAAACCAGGTCTTTGTGGTGGCAGGGGCTTGGTTCCACATCTGCCTTCATGAACATGTTGTCCTCCCATGTCGTGATTATGGCAAATGGATGCGGTATTTCCAATTTTTTTAATTTATTTTTTTGAGGGATTTGGATGAGTGATGCCAATCCAGCTCCACTGTTGTTTTGAAAGGAGAAAATGTGCAATGGAAATCGCGAGCAGAAATGCGGAAGTAAAGCGGAAGTACCTCAGAAACTTGTCTATGTTTTTCAATATACAGGTGAAGCTCTGAATCTCCTGCCTCTCTTATCTTTGCTCTAGTTGTTTTGTTGATGTAAAAACATCACTCAAGGTTCATAGATATGTCATTCAAGAAAAGTTTAGGCATTTGTGTATTTTTGGTAATAAAAACATCTATTATTATATTGTAGCGTCAACAAGGACAACGTCAACTTTGTGATGATAGTGCAAACTCAGCAGGAAATTAGTACATTATTTTCACTCAATTGTACACATCCGGACGCCACAAACTGTATGTAAAAAAAAAAGTTGCCCGAAAGTAAGATGACGTTCGCCACGCTAAACGCTAACGCTAACGAGAACACAAATACTATTCCAACGTAGCCTGGAACTCCAGACTCACCACTGTTCCAGCTATAGAGTCTGGGACCCAGCTCCTTATTGGCCTCTCGAGCCCAAACGAAATCGTCCGAGCATTCAGATTCGTTTATCTGCGTGACGTGTTTTTAACGAGCAACGTCACTCTTGCGTCACTCTTATTTTTTTTTTAATAAACCACTGCCGGAGAGGATTGAATTGATATTAAGGAAATTAATTGTATTAATTAATTGTTAATTGTGTTATTACTAATTAATTAATGGATTAATTAAATGTGTGTTAATTTTATATCGCGATTAATAAAATGCATGTAGAGCACCCTATGTGAGGTAGCTCCGGGAGTTTTTCACGACCCGTTTCGTGTGAAGCAATTAAGAGCTCCCTATGTGAGGAGCTCCGGGCGCGGGAAAGCGCACCGATTTGTGCAGAGCACGATAAGTGCATTTTGAAGTGTTCCATGAGGTAGCGCTTCGTCCTGGGGGGGTGTGGTTAGCATGGGCAACCCGAATATACCGCGGATGTTTTTTTCTGTTAGTCACGGAGCTCAAATTGTTTGGTTGTGTGAGTTTGTGTGGTTCCCCCAACCTTTTCTTTTCTTTTTCCTCTTTCTTTTCTCTAATTTTGACTGAAGTGAGCGCTTCTTATCTTGTTCTCGTGAGTGGAGAGAGCGCGGACAAGCAAAGGAACTGGTTTGAAATAATTAACGAAATAGTGTAGCATAGTAAATGCAGCGCCTTTGTTCACATTCCGGGAGGCACCCGTGTGTGGCAAGTTGCGCCTCTGATTAGGAAAGGGGGATGGTGTTCAAAATTTAGGAGAGTGGGCCGCTGTGAAGCCCCCCCTTGTTGTGTTCTGGCCAAGCATAACAAGGGAGGCTGAAAATATATTTAAACCCTCCTTTTACTAGAGATGATATCAAATTGACAGTCATGGGAAAGAACTGATTATTGAAATAAAACTTTTAATTAAAAGCGAGTGAAATAAATATTAAACTAGTGGGCTTAATTGAGACCGATGCAATGTTTTAAAAAAAAAAAAAAGGCTAAGATCTTTTTTAAACAACCTTAAAGATTTGTTTAATCTGGCGGAAAATGACATGTCGAGACAATGGTTATATTGTATAAAAATATGTTTACCTTAAGTTTTAAAACCAGCTGATGAGCTGCGAGACAACATTTTTTCTCTAATGTGTTTCTTTAGCTCAAAAATGATTTATGCATTCACGAGCTCATAGATTAAAATAGGTTTAAATATCTGATTAATGCACGGAGTAAGGATTGTGGTGACTTGTGAAAATATTGTGCTATGGAGGTAGTATGCTTATTCTAAAATAAAACATCGGTGGGAGTTGATACCAAATTTGTCTGATCACCAAATATTGGTGTCAAAACTCTGTCCGAGAACTCTAAACCAAAAGCGAATAGCAGTAGACTTTTCTGGAAGGCCTAAATGGTCAAACTCTTGACTGGAATCTATCAATTATGAAGAAACAGTTGGCACAGCCGTTATATTTATGCTAGAATGAAATAAATATTGTAGCAGGGGAAAACTGAGTTAAAAGGCAGATGAACTATAGTACAAATAGATAAATAAAAATAAATTGTAAAGAGGTCTAACTTCTTCTGACGAGGTCTAACTTCTTCTAACGAGGCTCACTCGTTACCTGTATTAATGGCACCTGTTTTAACTCATTATCGGTATAAAGACACCTGTCCACAATCTCAGTCAGTCACACTTCAAACTCCACTATGGCCAAGACCAAAGAGCTGTCAAAGGCACCAGGCTGAGAAGACTGAATCTGCAATAGGTAAAATGCTTGGTGTAAAGAAATCAACTGTTGGAGCAATTATTAGAAAATGGAAGACATACAAGACCACTGATAATCTCCCTCGATCTGGGGCTCCATGCAAGATCTCACCCCGTGGCGTCAAAACGATAACAAGAACGGTGGGCAAAAATCCCAAAACCACACGGGGGGGCCTAGTGAATGACCTAAAGAGACTATCAGTAACACAATGCGCTGCCAGGGACTCAAATCCTGCACTGCCAGATTTGTCCCGCTGCTGAAGAAAGCACACGTCCAGGCCCGTCTGCGGTTCGCTAGAGAGCATTTGGATGATCCAGAAGAAGACTGGGAGAATGTCTTATGGTCAGATGAAACCAAAATAGAACTTTTTGGTAGAAACACAGGTTCTCGTGTTTGGAGAAGAAAGAATACTGAATTGCATCCGAAGAACAACATACCCACTGTGAAGCATGGGGGTGGAAACATCATGCTTTGGGGCTGTTTTTCCTGCAAAGGGACCAGGACGACTGATCTGTGTAAAGGAAAGAATAAATGGGGCCATGTATCAACAGATTTTGAGTGAAAATCTCCTTCCATCAGCAAAGGCATTGAAGATGAGACGTGGCTGGGTCTTTCAGCATGACAATGATCCCAATCACACAGCCAGGGCAACAAAGGAGTGGCTTCGTAAGAAGCATTTCATGGTCCGTGAGTGGCCTAGCCAGTCTTCAGATCTCAACCCCATAGAAAATCTGTGGAGGGAGTTGAAAGTCCGTGTTGCCCAACGACAGCCCCAAAACATCACTGCTCTAGAGGAGATCTGCATGGAGGAATGGGCCAAAATACCAGCAACAATGTGTAAAAAGATTGTGAAGAGTTACAGAAAACATTTGGCCTCCGTTATTGCCAACAAAGGGTACATAACAAAGTATTGAGATGAACTTTTGGTACTGACCAAATACTTATTTTCCACCATGATTTGCAAATAAATTCTTTAAAAATCAAACAATGTGATTTTCTGTTTTTTTTCCCCCACATTCTGTCTCTCATGGTTGAGGTTTACCCATGTTGACAATTACAGGCCTCTCTAATATTTTCAAGTGGGAGAACTTGCACAATTAGTTGTTAAATAAATACTTATTTGCCCCACTGTAAATGGCCAAACTGCTCATGAGTCTCCAATCCGCCGCACGCCTCACATATGGGCAGTGCCTTGGAGAGAATGATTGGAATTGCCAGACGCATTCTCAATTCCATGTTCCAAAATTGTAAGATGTAGTTAACACATGAACTGTTGTCAACATTCATGGCTGAAGTATCTGCCATCATGAATGCTCGCCCTCTAGTTCCTGTGTCGACCAATCCAGAGTCACCCCTTATCCTTACACCTTCAATGTTGCTCACAATGAAGACCGGCTCAGCATCACTGCCTCCAGGCAACTTTGAAAATGGGATGCTCCTGAAAGAACAGTGGAAAAGAGTACAAACTCTCGCCAGCACGTTTTGGTCCAAATGGAGACAGGACTATCTTCATACTCTTCAGTTGATGCACAAATGGCAGGATAAAAAGACAAGTCTCAAAGTAGGAGATGTTGTTTTGCTTAAAGACTCGCAAGCGAAAAGGAACGAGTGGACCATGGCTATCATCTTGGACATCTTCCCAAGGCAAGACAGATTAGTGAGAAAAATCGACGTAACGATTTCTCATGCAGGCATCAAAAATACTTTTCGTCGGCCTGTCACCGAACTGGCCTACTTTTATCTTCGGAGTAGTGTATATTGTACAGACTCTTTATGTGGGATTATAATCCCAGGCAGGGAGTGTTATGTTTATTGTCAGTTCTATCTTTATCAGTTGCTAAGGCGTCCCATTTTGTGGCCGTTTTATTAATTGGTTCTAAAACAGTAGAAGAAGAATTCAAATAGAAATTTCTTCAAATGTGATTCAGTATCCCACATGGTCACTCCACTCTCACAACTTCTGTGGCATTTGTGTTTTTTAAGCAACGTCCGTAAGTAAGTATTGTCAAGTTAAGAAATACACTTTATATATTAGTTTTAGGTTGCATGTTTAAGAGGAAATGTGTTTAATATTTCTGATTAGGAACTACTTCATACAGGCTAATTGTATTTGTATGTATGGATGACTTCTTTTGCTGTTTGCAGCATTGTTGCTGATTGCAAATATTTTTTATTGTTTTAGTTTCACAAAAAAGAAAAGAAAGACACATAAAGGATTTCTGAAAACATTTCGAGTGTGAACCTTTTCATGCTGTTTGGATAGCGGATGCGAGGCCATTTACTGATTCAGTGCATGACTCAGTCTGTTATTAAAAAGGCTTTATTTGAGAAGAGATGCATGTTATAAAGTAAAATCTTTATAAGTAAAGGTTTAAGTTGTGATACATATTAAGATCAGAGAGAAAATGTTAAATGGGGCTGTCGGTACGAATGGTTGAATATAAGGAGGCGCTAGTTTCTCTACTGACAGGTGTGGAATGTGCAAAGTTTCTCCAGGTCTGCAAGGAGAAAAAAATATTTTAAAATTTTTCTTGCAAAAAATAAGACAAAATGCATGCTTTCAAAAATGAAAGTCTCCAAACCTGTAACGGTGTTGCCGCACTCTCTCAGAGAGGTCATGGTAGCCATGTAATTTGTTTTCAAGAAGCTCTTAAAGTCTGTCCCTTTTGGTACTTCCTGGAGACATTTGGTGGAGTCTTTGAAGAGGAGGTTCTTATAAGGCTTCGACTCAAACATTGTGAAAATGGAATTGCTGACATCTCTGCCGAACACGCTCTAGAAATGAAAACCCAGTCATATTCAAAATCCAAATAAAATAGGTAGAACCATCGTTCAGCCTGTTGCAAGAAACCAGGTGTATTCCCTTACCTGCTGATTCAGGAGAACACTGACAACATCATCACGAGTCTCTGGACGGGTCACCACAGCGTGTGCTGGGGTGATCCCCATGTGGCAAGATTCAAACTCCGTGATCGGCACCGAACCGCTTTGTTCGGGACAAATCAGCTCGTAGTCACTACTCTTAATGTCTTTAGCCCAACCTTCCGCCTTTCCTGCAACAGACAATAAAAAATAGGTTGTGGTACTAATGATTTTGGGGGGTGAGCGTCGTTACCGTCGCTGTTTTCTTCAACAATTGTGTGTTTAATGAAGGCTACGTCCCCAGCACCTTCAACAAGACATCTGAAAAGAGATCATACAGGATCCCATCTAAATGGTGGCATACTATTTTTCTGAGAAAGTTTGGCTAGTTAAAAAAAAAAAAATCTCCATTAATCTTCAGTTGCACGATTAGGACTTTACCTGAAGGCTCCGGCGTATCCGTAGTACAACTCCTCTGTGCTGGGTTTGCACTTTGCCGTATTGTCCACATCTTTGCCATCACCCACGCACTGAGAGCAGAAGGGGGAACCTGCCGGCGCTCCAGGGGCGCAGCCACTGCTGAAAAATTTGGCTGAGGAAATGGCATAAGACAGTTTTACATCAGGTCATTTACTCCCTGTATATATATTTTTTTCTATAAATGTTGATGTACTCACTGAAGTCACAGTCACGAGTCTCATTATGGATTTTACCCATTGGCATATTCCAGCCAGCATTTCTGCCATAACCTGTGTGGCAGGACTTCTTCTGTCTCAGGTTGGCCCAGGTCACCCCGGAACCCTTCTTGACCACGGCGACAGCGTAGTAGGAGGAAGCGTCAGCTACACACCACAATTTGATTTTGTCAAGCAAGAAATGATTTCCATATCCCCATTGGGAAATATATGAAGCTTGTCTATGTGTCCTGTATATGACTGGCAACCAGTTTAAAAAAAACTTGCTTACCATCAGGTATACTGCACTTTTCTGTTGAGGCAATCAAAGACACGGAAAATTCAGAAAATATATTTGTTAACACACCAAAACTACCAAAAATACCTTTATCATATTGCTCCACCATGGCTGGAACCAGACCGCACAGCCCGGCGACATACACCTGTCCTCCATCCACTGCCATTGCATCTGCCTCTTTGCGCTTAAGTGAAAAATTAAACATCCGATTAAACAAAAAAATGTGAAATGTGAAGAAATGTGAGACATTCCAAAAGGTTGAGATACTTTTTCGTAATGTTTTTTTTTTTTTTTACTTTAGGCCTAATCTTCGAGTTAGCGGTGGTTTAATTAGTCGGTGGAGTTGATTTCAACAAATTCCGTGCAGTGTATTAGTTAGTTATTATTTCAGGGCTTCAGAGTGGCTAAACTAGGTCCCTTCCTAGCATGCCAATAAAAAAACGATATTAACAGATCTAACATAGTCAAATGAATTCAAAATGCAGATCGTTGTTCAAAATACCCATTCGGCCAAAACAATGTCACACTAAACTGCCGCAATTCATTTATTTCTGCAGGACTATTTTTTAGATGTGTAATGAGACCACAATAGAGAGAAGTGCTTCGGCCACTCATGCTCATGCTGCATTCGAGGAAGGTGGGAAGTCGGACTTATCCCACTCTGATGGTACCAGTTGCAACCTCAAAGCGTTCCATGTGTTTTTTTTAATTTTGGCAATCAAAAGACATGTTGACCTCCAGCAAACCTGCCTTCTTATTAGCGATCAAATAGTGGAACAAAAACGACGGCTATGGTAAATAGACCACACAGTTCACTGCCTTCTTTAGTTTTACTATTGACGGTCTGCTTTTCGACGGGCGGCGCATTTTGTTGAGTGACGTCTGATTGAAGCACCTCGTTGCTGTTTTTTTTCTGACCCCCTCCCAGTTCGAGTGGCGTTCCAATGTTATTTTTTCTGGTCGGAGGTTGCAAACTCCGACTTCGCACCTTCCTTGAATGCAGCATCAGTCTTAGCAGTCGTGACTGAAGAACGGCAACATAGTGAAACGTGCATTTAGAAGCTGTAGAAACAGACACAAGAAATGGTCAAATGAGTTTCCACAAATTCCCGATGAAGAACGAGGAACAATACAAACTGTGGATACTTGCTGCTGGCTACGACATAAACACACCGGTAAAGAAAATATCACTCCGCTCTGCAGCATGTTACCTAGAGAGCAGCTGGATTACAAATGTTGCTGTTCATACTGCAGTTATTGACATGCAATGGTTAGTTTTAATAACTTCATCCTGAAAACATAGCCAACACTATTGGTTGCATTGGTCATCGGTGATTTTCATGCATGCATATGTAGTTTTTTTATTGCCATGCTAGGACAGACCCATTGAGTCGCGCTAGCTTAGCCACTCCGGACCCCTGAAACTATTAAATAACTAACTAACTGCATGGATTTTGCTGAAATCAACTCCACCGACTAATTAAACCCCCACTAACTCGAAGATGAAGGCTAATGTAAAAAATTCTGAACTTCCCTTTTAAGTGAAAAATTAATCAGCTGATTAAACAAAAACACTGAATTCCTGTTGAACGTCAGGCGCAGCACTGAAATTTGTAATAGAAGTACCGTAATTTCCCGAATATAACGCACACTTTTTTTCCCCAAAATCAACTTGTAAAATCATGGTGCGTGTTATACACGGGTACAGGGATGGAGACAGAAATATACATATATTATATACATAAAGACCGATTTTTTTTTTTTTTTTTATTGACAGGGCTTCTTCTGTTGAAGAAACGTATGCGGCAATCCGTTGCCGACCATTATGGTACGTGACGTCACCATTTTGTTTCGCTAATACTTCACTCCGATTGGTCGAATGATTTCGTCTGTGTTAAATTCTGCTTTTTTCACTCTTCATAAAGCATAGAATTCAGTTTCTTGAACTCATTTGAGTCTATGTTTATTGCAGCTCCGCAACTCGGACCATAACAAACGTAACACAACACAGACTTCCTGTGTCCGTCAACTATATCTGTCCCTCGGGAAACTCAAACCCAAATAACAGTTTCTATTGTTACAGTCTTGTGTACAGCGATGCGCTCTTTCCGATTTCAAACATAAATCCTCACTTTTATTTTACTGTATCAATCCATGAAAGAAACATTTATTCATCATGATGAAACCAGCAAGTTATACAGCAGCCTTTAAAAGAAAAGTCACATCTGTTTTGTTTTCTCCTGGATTCTGGTAAGTTGAAGAAGTTGTCACATCATATTTTTACCGTACATATTGTCAGTTTACGGTAATGTTTTGAACTACCAATGTGCTATGCTGGTGCTGTGTTTCACCAGTCAGTAAAATGAGATTTCTGTATCTGTACACGAGCTCTGTTTTCTAGTATTCTTCTATTTATTGGTGCTAAAATTAGGGTGCGTGTTATACACGGGTACAATAATTTCCCCTAGGTTTTACAAGTAAATTTGGGGTGCGCATTTTACACTGGTGTGCCTTATATTCGGGAAATTACAGTAATCGAATTATGTGTCGGGGAAATTTCTTTGGACTGACTGATAATTTAGAATCTGCTGTGTTGATGGGCCCTCATTAGGATTTGGCTCTAGTTGTTTTGATTAAGAAACATCACACAAGGTTCATGGATACGTCATTCAAGAAGAGTTCAGGGCAAGTGACTATTTTTGGTAATAAAAGATAAATTGTTATTATATTGTAGTGTCTACAAGGACAATGCCAATTTGGTGAGGACAATGCACACTCAGCAGGAAAATACTACATTATTTTCAATTAAATGTACCCACCTGGATGCCACAAACTGTGTAAACAAAAACAAAAAAAAAACAAAAAAAAGTTTCCCGAGAGTTTGAGATGACGCTCGCCACGCTAAATGCTAATAATGTTAACGAGAAAGTGAATGCGATGCCAATGCTCCAAGCCACTTAGCCAATCATCATCCCGTTTTCAACGGCATCATCACTCACTTCCCCCCTTCCCCTCCCGTTCTGCTCTCTCCAGGGCAGGCAAGCAGGCAGGCAGGCAGGCAGGCAGATGTGTGACAAAATCAGACAGCTCGCATTTCATTCAACCAAATTGTAGTAACGCGCCCCTTCACATCCTCAGTAACGGTAATGGTGTTGCAAAAATGGGAAAAGTTATCAATTATATTACTCACTACTGAAAAAATTACAGTGGTATGAAAAAGTATCTGAACCTTTTGGATTTTTTGCATAAAATCACCATCAAATGTGATCTGATCTTTGTCAAAATCACACAGATGTAAAAACTGCCTGCTTTAACCAAAACCACCCAAACATTTATAGGTTTTCATATTTTAATAAGGATAGCATGCAAACAATAATGGAAGGGGGGGGGGGAATAAGTACCCTCTGCCTCAGGAGACTTAAAGAGCAATTGAAACCAATTTTTAACAAACAATTTAAGTCAGGTGTGTGCCCAATCACTGATGAGTGGTTAAAGCTGCCCTGCTAACTATAAAACAGACACCAAGAATTGTCTTGAGGAGAAGCATTGTCTTATGTGCATCATGGCTTGGTCAAAAGAGCTGTGTGAAGACCTCCGGTCAAGGATTGTTGATTTGTATAAAGCTGGGAAAGAATACAAAACACTTTCTAAAAGTCTGGATGTTCATCAATCGACAGTCAGAGAAGTTGTCTCCAAATGGAGAGAGTTTGGCACTGTTGCTTCTCTCCTAAGGAGTGGCCGTCCACCAAAGATGACGCCAAGAGTTCAGTGCAGAATACTCAGAGAGGTAAAAAAGAACCCTAGAATGTCTTGCTAAAGACTTACAGAAATCACTGGAACAGACCAGTATCTCCTTGCACACATCAACTATATGTAAAACTATTGCCAAGAGTGGTGTTAATGTGAGGACTCCACGGAGGAAGCCACTGCTGTCTAAAAAAAAACATTGTTGCTTGTTTAATGTTTTGGCAAAATATTTTGTGGACTGATGAAACCAAAATTTAATTGTTTGGGAATAACACACAACGTCATGTGTGGAGGAAAAATGGAACAGCTCACCAACAACAACACCTCATCCCCACCGTGAAGCATGGTGAAGGGAACATAATGATTTGGGGCTGTTTTGCTGACTCAGGGCCTCGACAGCTTGCAATCATTAATGGAAGAATGAATTCAAACATTTATCAGGATGTTTTGCTGGAAAACCTGAGGCCGTTAGTCAGACAGTTGAAGCTAAAAAGAGGATGAATGCTGCAACAAGACAATGACCCAAAACATTGAAGTAAATCCACTTCAGAAGGGTTTCAGAAAAACAAAATGCACGTTCTGGAGTGGCCAAGTCAAAGTCCAGAATTGAACCCCATTGAGATGCTGTGGAATGACCTAAAGACAGCGATTCACGCCAGACATCCCAGGAATCTGATTGAACTACAGCAGTTTTGTAGAGAAGAATGGGCCAAGATTAGTGCTGATCAATGTGCCAGACTGATCTGCAGCTACAGGAAGCATCTGGTTGAAGTTACTGCTGCCAAAGAGGGGCCACCAAATTTAAATATGATGGTTGACTTACTTATATTTTACCCCTTCTGTCATTATTTGCATACTGTCCTCATTAAAATATGAAATCCGATAAATGTTTGGGTGGTTTTACTTAAAGCAGACAGTTTTTTCATCTGTGTGATTTTGACAAACATCAGATCACATTTGATGGCGATTTTATGCAGAAATGTGAGAAATTCCAAAAGGTTCAGATACTTTTTCATACCACTGTAACGCCGTTAGAAATACCGTTATACTCTAACGCTGTTTTTAACAACACTGTTTGTAGTAGATCTGTCTGAATTTTGGGGGCCTTGGAACAGATTAGGGCATTTGCATGGAAAATGCATCTCTACTTACAAAATTTTTAGTTTAGAAAACTACTTCCAGATGTAATTAATTTTGTAAGTACAGGTACCACTGTACTTTCATCATCTTACCATGATCATCTTAAGACACTCTTCCACAGAGGGGGCACTCTCACATGCAATTTTATCCTTTTTCTTTGCGAGGCTGTTGAGGCTCCAAGTGTCACATTTTTTGGTCTCCTCGTGTCCCACGGCACACCATGTCATGGCTTTTGATTTGGATGGAGTGATCTCTGAATAAAAGTCAAACAAATTAAATCTACAGCGCTCACCTTAGTTCAGTGATTGTGTGGTTACCTTTGTTCAAAGAACGCACGATGTCCATGTATTGGAGACCCAGATACACAACGGAGTCTGTGTTATTAGGCAGTAGGACCAACTTTTTAGTAGAGTCTTTGAACATCAGATTCTTATCGGGTGCGTAGGCTTTAGAGGAGAACAGCTCGAAGCCCTGTATATTCAGGTGGAGAAAAAAATTTAAAGGAAGGATATCACCTCCAGATTGGGAAGTGGGCCATGCATTTTGTAGCATGTGTGGTTAAAAACAAGGTGCAGAAGTCTGGACTCACCTGCACTCCCATGAGACTGTCCCAGATCAGATTGGCAAGGTCCTTGTCTTGGCGGGTGACCACAGCGTGAGCAGGTACCCTGGCCAAGTTGCATTTTTCATAGTCGTCAATGGCTGCTCTGCTGTTGTCCTTGCACAGAAGCTCATACTTTGCCTTCTCTTCCACTGCAAGGAAATAGTTACAAATTTGAAAATATTTTTGCTCACTTAATTAAAAGGCACAGCAATGGTATGAACACAAGGTACAAATGGGAAACTGGTGCTGCATTCCTTCTCCCAACTGTACTGTCCAAAAGTCTATATTATACTACCTGTGCCATTCATTTAGGTTAAAAAGCAGTTGGCGTCTCCCCGACTGCGGGGATCAAAAACACAGAAGGAACACACCTGGTACTGTAAGATGTTTGACAAATGCCACATCTCCAGCGTCGTCTACCAGGCATCTAGTAAGAGTTTTTGTTTTTAGCCACATAATGAGCTTGACGGAAATGCAGACAGCAAGTTTGATTTTGCTTGCTACTGTAAAAACTCACAACAATACTCACTGGAATGCACCGCCATAGTCATAGTAAGGTTCATCGTGGGACCGCGAGCAGTCTCCCTTGCAGTTTCTACATAGTGAGGAGTTTCTTTGCGCTCCAGGGGCACAGCTCGAAGAAAAGAACTTGCCCACGGCTACAAAAAAAAATGAAATCCAAAACTAGCTCAAATCAGATTCAACATTAACAGAAGTCACTCACCATCCTCGATGGTCGAGTCATCAATGCCTTCCCACTGCATTATACCCAACTGGAGGAGTGTTCCAATTGGCATGTTCCAGCCGGCAGATTTTTTCAAACCAGTGTGACAGGATCTCTTGTGACGGAGGTCTCTGATGCCGAAACCGGAGCCCTTCTTAACCACAGCTACGGCATAGTAGCAGCCTTCTGATGCTGAAAAGATTTTGCACAATGATTTCTTACTTGGGGCGGACAGACATTCGGGTCTGCAACAACACTACCTGCTGATCTAGAAAAATCAGTCAAGTGGTTGATTTTGAAATGCATAATGTTCAGAATTATTGCTGAAGAATTGACTTACAGTCGCCATAATGCTCTGCAATAATGGGATGGAGTTTGTAATTCTCAAGTCCAGCTATGTAGATGTCTCCTCCGTCTAATGTAATTGCATCTGCTTCACCCTCCTGTTCACATAATGGGAAAAAGGAAAAGAAAAATTGAATCAAGGTGACAAATGTTAACCTTTACCATAGACAGTGATATTTTTCTCCCCCAAAAAACTTTGTTAAACCTATTGGTGAAAAATTGGGTGTCACAATCCTTACTTTAATGGCTTCAATGCAGGCCAAGGAGTTGTCTTTTTTCACGCAGGAGAAGACTGGTGCCTTGGTAACCAGGTCCAAGCATTTCCTGTACTCTTTGTCGGACTTCACACACCACCTCACTTGATTTGTGGGGGCCGACAACGATGCAGCAGCTATCGCAAAAAGATAATAGTTGGGCATGGACAGTTCATGACTGTTCATATAAGGCAGTTGCAGTCAACATTCAGTTCTTTACTGCCGCAAGAGTACTACGAACGCACATTTTGCCTCACAAGAAACATGGCCAACTGGCAGGCTAAAATTGTCCATGTCAGGAAAAACCTCATTAAGACAAAATGCTTTAAAAGGATGGCAGACTAAATACACTCAAACATTTATTCACTAGCTTCCAGTCCTTGGATTAAACAGATAGAAAGTACAAACAAGACAGCCCATTGCCCTAAAATTGTCTTAGTGTGGACAATTTCCATTTGTAATTTTTTGGCATTTACCCAAGTAGCTGAGGAGCAGCAGCGACAACAGAAGCCTCATTGTGGACGATGACCGCTTCAGCAGAGTGAGCTGCAGTCAGAGCGATCTTTTATAGTCACTAGACTGGGAGGGAGGGGAGAATTAAGTCAGTTTGCTTAGGTTTCCCAACTGGGTGTGCGTACTTGCACACCAGATAAACACATATAACAAATGATTACAATTGAAAATGCCGTTTTATTAGAGTCATCATATTTTGTTTTCCAAAATGAGGACACTCGGCCCAGCCTTGGGATGCTTAAATTTTACTTGAAGTTTACTCAAAGATGCCTTATCACTAATTATATTTAAAGTGTGCCTCCTCTGTCTGGATTGAAAAATTCAGTTTTATCAAAAAAAAAAAAAAAAAAAAAAGATAACAGCCATAAAAGCAAAGACACTGGTATTAGTGTTTTTAAAAAAAGCCTCTTCTGTATTGGCGAATCACTGAACAAAATAGGAGCGGTCTTTTCCATTCTTACTGTACAAATATATAATCTGAAACAATGTTCAAAATACTACCTCTTCTGTAGAAAATCCAGCTTGAACAAAAAGCTCATTTCTCTAACCAGTAAAATAATGTAAATTATACCCTACTAGCCTCAAGACCAAGGGTGAAAGTGGGCCAGAATGGTCAGGAACGCAGTTCCGGTATAAGATTCATGGCCAGAACGCAGTTCCGGCATAAGATTCAGGGCCAGAACGCAGTTCCGGTATAAGATTCAGGGCCGGAATCTACCAACATCAGATTTACATACACAAATGTTAACAACAAGCATAATAAAGTGCTTGTGTAGTGTAATCCGTTTCCACCAATATTTATTATTTATTTTATTCCACGGACGGCATGGAGGTTTCCCCTGCTGCTACAGTTACCTGAGTCTTGACGATGATGAGTCATGTTAATGTGCGAATGCACACAGCAAAGCAAAACGCCTCGACTCATTTATCCGTTCAATTGGCTGACATACTGACATGTGATCAGCAGAGATAGTTAGCTCTGATTGGTTCAAATGTGCATGTTTTCTGGAACAGCAAAAGAAAAAAAAAAGGTTGTTGAATTGATACGACAAAAAAGGCCCCTCTGCCTGGGCTGTCGGCTGCGGGAGTGGGGTGGGGGGGTCGGGGCCCCGATCTTGCATCGCCCCTGGCAGTTCCTCGGCGTTCTCCTGCCTCCGCCTTCCCCTCTTCTCTGACTGGGCATCCGCCCTGCGCTCTGTCGCGGGTCGCTGGCTGGGCGCCGGTGTATCAGCGAGGTGTTGCCTGCACCGGCGGGGGGCCCTGCCCTGCCTTGGGCTTCGTGGGCCGCTGGGGTTCCCGTGGCGTGCCGTGCCGGTTGGGGAGCTGCGGCTGTGGCTCGTGGCCCGGGTGGGCGGGCGGGGGTGGGGTTAGACGTGGGTTGGTGGTGCGTCCCCTCCTGCCATCCCTGAAGGCCGGTTGATGGGTGCGCGGGTGGCCCGGGGGACCACCCTGGATCCTGGGGGGGGGCGATGGCTCCCTTGCTGGGCTGCGGGAGGAGGGATGGGCTGCGCTGGACCCCCCGACCCCCCGCCAACCCTCCCTCCCCGGGCTGGCTGGGTGGGGGCCGTGGCCCTGGGTTGGCTCCCGCGCGGCTTCTCCGCCCGTCTGCGTGGCTGTCGCGCGTCCGGTGGGGCTCGCATGCCGCGGGATGCGGTAGTGCATGCTCGGGTTGGGGGTCTTGGTGCCGGGATTGGCGATGGGGCGGCGTAGGGTTGGTCGCCAACGGGCTTACATTCATAAGAGATTCACATGATTACTGGGTTCTAGATCACAGAACTGATTTGTGTACACTCTACCCCTTTCAATCACTTAGCTTATAGTCTTATAGACACCCCCACCGCCATTCTCCTCTTTCACTGGCCAATTGGCCCCCACATGGTGTAAACCGGAAATACATCTCGCTGACGATGGCACCAGCATATTAATAATTAGTCTAGATTTTCTATGTATTTCTTGTTGTTGTTTGTGTATGTCTTTCTTTTCTTTCTTCTCTTGTGTTGCTTCTCTTCTGTCCCCCCATAATCCCTTCCTGTTCGCTGCTTTGTCATAATAAAAAGGTATTTTGAATGATCACAATGGGAGTATATCAGATTCTCAATGTGAAACATTAAAACTGTTCAGACAACCCGGGCACTTAGACTTCCATTCTCTGTGTCAAACAGCTGAATAGGACAGGTTTTAAAAAAAAAAAAAAAAAAAAAAAAGGGGCAATGCAACATAAAATGGATTAAATCATTAAGAGCAACAAAAGAGTTGAGGAGGCTTATTTATCATATTTAGTTTTATTTGCTCTGATGGGGAGGTTCTGAACATCTTAGCTGTCAATTTGCACTTTGGACTGATATTTGTTCATTAATGTTAGGCTACTTATTTATTTCCTTATGATTTTAAAACGTCAAGGCTGCACAATCTTCAAAATATATTCCACTTCACTCTGCATAATATAGGTCATTTGTACTTATTTTTCTGAATGTATGTCACTTATATCTTTATTATAAAAAAAAAAAAAAAAAAGTAAATATTTACATTAACTTCAATTTTAATATACATCCTGTGGTCTTAAGTAGTTAAAATTGAGATCTGGCATTTAGTATGTGAGGAAATGAGGGAAAATAAAAATTAGGAGATGGAGGTTGGGGTTATAGCTGTTTTTGTTAACTTTTATTTTGCAAATCATTGAAAAAATACAATTTTGAATGAAAATCAGTTTTTGTATGTTATAAAAATAACTGTGCCAAAACATTGTTTTTTTTTGTGTTTCAGTAGTTTAAAAGGTTTGACAACCCCCCCCCCCCCCCCCCCCCCCCAAAAAAAAAAAGAAAAAAAAAAAAAAAAATCTTGCTCCGTGGCGACCTTCATGTCGGGGAGTTCCGGCAAGAAGTTCTAGCCACTTTCACCCCTGCTCAAGACTACCACTACAATTGTTGTTGACAAATTGTTTTCCCACTCAATTATTATTCTCATTCAATCTTCTAGATTACATGCAAACAATTAACCGAAATAAACAGACAAACATTCGGTTTTGTCAAACATTCGTTTGGAAACATTCAAACGCAGCACTTCAAAACTACATATCTCATAATGCCTCGCGCGGCTTACCTCACTGTGACATCGAGCACCAGTAGCTGAGGCAAAACTCAAAAATAACTTCTAGCTTATAGCTGTATAAAAGTAGCTATAAAAGTTGACAATCATCGGCAGCGTAACAATGCGATGCCAAACGGGATTTTACAGATCCCACCACTGGAAAGCTCCGACACAAGTCAACAGTTGCTGAAAGGTAAGTTTAGCAAGTGTATATACCAATAGCCTCTGAGCTCCTGTCGTCACGACTCACGAAGGTTTGTTTGTGAATGAGAATTGACAGTTGACGCCATGATAAAGCCAGTCTGTGACTGCGCACGCATGCGCAAATTTGTATCTAAAGTAGAATAAAGGTATTTTTGACTTAATTACACTTTTAGTTACATAAGCATTTGATTATATTGGCTGTCAAAATTATCGCGTTAACGGGCGGTAATTAACTTTTTAAATTAATCACGTTAAAATATTTGACGCAATTAGCGCACATGCCCCGCTCAAACAATACAGCACAGTGAAATGTGTACTTGTTGTGTTTTTCGGAGTTTTGTCGCCCTCTGCTGGCGCTGCGGTGCGACTGATTTTATAGGCTTCAGAACCATGAGCATTGTGTAAGTAATTATTGGCATCAACAATGGCGGGCTACTAGTTTATTTTTTGATTTAAAATTTTACAAATTTTATCAAAACGAAAACATTACGAGGGGTTTTAACATAAAATTTCTATAACTTGTACTAACATTTATCTTTTAAGGACTACAAGTCTTTCTATCCATGGATCGCTTTAAGAGAATGTTAATAATGGTAATGCCATCTTGTTGATTTTTTGTTATAATAAAGAAATACAGTACTTATGTACCGTATGTTGAATGTATATATCCATCTTGTGTCTCATCTTTCCATTCCAACAATAATTTACAGAAAAATAAGGCATATTTTATAGATGGTTTGAATTGCGATTAATTACGATTAATTAATTTTTAAGCTGTAATTAATTCGATTAAAAATTTTAATCGTTTGACACCCCTAGATTATATACGTATTGAGCACAAGTCTTAACAACTGGGCAGGCAACATGTAAACATGTCACAGGCCTGACAGTACTGTAGTATTCTATGCAAATCGGCAGTCAAAAAAATCGGACATTTTCATGAATTTATAAAACCCCGCCGGACGCACGGGGCAGAATGTAAAAAGAGGACATGTCCGGCCAAAACAGGACGTTTGGTCACCCTAGATCAGGGGTGGGCAAACCGGTCCTCGAGGGCCGCAGTGGGTCCTGGTCTTTGTTCCAACTGATCAAGCACCGAGCTTTTAACCAATGAGGTTTCAATGGAAACTAGGCCTGCAAGCAGGACTGAACGGGCCCTCGCGATCTAGCGCAACTCGGACGTCACGCAACTCGGACTGTGTGCAGGTCAGGGCGGTGGCAGATCCTCCTCTCTAATCATCTCATTAGAACCTAACATGCTCGAAAGTCGCCTATTTACATTCCCACACCCAAGAGATAAAAACCCCTATTGGAGAAAGTACTACAAAAAAGGAGCCACTACTGAGCTGTGCAGCCAAGCCCTTATTCAAAACTAAAATTAATCTTCTAACTGGGCCAATTCGACCAAGTGTGCCAACTATTGTGGCTCTATAAGCTGCCTGAGTCTCTGAAAAAAAATATTTCCTTTAAATGGCGAACAAAGGGTCGTCACGGCAACAGACAGAGACACGTGGACATGGGCCGTAAAAAAGTATTTTAATAGGTCTTGAAACTACAATGACCAACCTGAAAAGAACTGGACATGTATTGGAAAAACGAGTGACTTTCTATTGCCACTAGTTGGCGCTGTAGGGTTGATGCAAATGACCCCTACAAGGCCCTTCAGGGTATGACTCTCAACAAGCACGGGAAGTTTGGCGCAGATATGTTGTATATCTGCCGAGTTATGACTGTTCAAAGTTTTTGGAGAGAAAAATTGTTGACAGTCATTTTCACTTTCCTGTTTGGACCCCTCCGCTTCAACGAAACTTCAATATTTTTCATCAGGCACCTGAAGACAGGTCTTAAGGCTTCCCTTTTGCAGGTTTGAGGTAGATTGATTTTTTCCCTTTAGAGGAGGAGTGTGTCCCGTAAAAAAGGGCATTTCCTGTTCCCACTAGGAGGCGCCAGGCACAAATGGTAAATTTTCAATCCAGTCCTGCTCAGGCTGGTATACCTCACACACATGCCAGATTTAAAATAGATTGAACGTTGTATGAGGGAGTTATCAGTCATTTTCCGAATTCGGTGTTTTGGCGAAAAAATGGCCGACTTTGGCACCCCGCCCAGGTCAGGCCCGTGAATGAAAACACACCATTTTTATAACTTAAGATTTCATATGCCTCATGAACAGGCTCGCCAATTTTGAGAATGATCAAACTAATTCCCTAGGTGCCAAGGTGTAAAATGTGCACACTGTAAATCGATAAAAATTTCACATTCAATCCAAAATACCCGATTTCCTGTAGGATTTGGAATGTGTGTGCAAGAGACTTTTTGGAGCAGTTTTGCACAAAGTTTTGACTCTCCAAATTTCATCACTCTATGTTAGAAAAACCTAAATGGAGAGGCCTTTTTGAAAATTTCAAGGGGGCGCCACTGAGCCATTTTGTTAAATTTTTTCGTAACGTTGCAAGATTATCGAACGTTATCCAAAGCCGCATGTATGTGCAAATTTTGGTGAGTTTTTATGCATATTCAAGCCTCCAAATGTAAACTCTTACTGTGAACCCATGAAAATTTCACATTCGATCCAAAATACCCAATTTCCTGTTGGATTTGGAATATGGGTGCAAGAGACTTTTTGGAGCAGTTTTGCATAAGGTATCTACTCCCCAAATTTCCTTGCTCTATGTTGAAAAAACCCAATAGGAAAGGCCTTTTTTAAAACTTCTTTCTTTCGCCACTAGTTGGCACTGTAGAGTTGATGCAAATGACCCCTACAAGAACCTTCAGGGTATGACTCTCAACAAACACGGAAAGTTTGGCGCAGATATGTTGCATATCTGCCGAGTTATGACTGTTCAAAGTTTTTGGCGAGACAAATTGTTGACGGTCATTTTCACTTCCAGTTTGGACCTCTCCGCTTCAACGAAACCTCAATATTTTTTATCAGGGACCTGAACACATGTCTTGAGGCTCCCCTGAAACAGGTTTGAGGTCAATAGATTTTTTTCCCTTGGAGGAGGAGCCTGTCTCGTAAAGAAGGCCATTTCCTGTTCCCACTAGGGGGCGCCAGGCCTAATGGGTAATATTTCAATGCAGTCGTGTTCAGGCTGGGATATCTCATATACATGCTAGAAATGAAAAAGATTGAACGTTGTATCACGGAGTTTTTAATCATTTTCTGAATTTGGTATTTTGCCCAAAAATGGCCGACTTTGGGACCACGCCCAGGCCCGACCCTTGAGTGAAAACACACCATTTTGAAAACTTAAGATCTCATATGTCTCCTGAATACTCTGACCAATTTTGAAGACGATCCAACTATTTTCTTCAGCGACAAGGTCTCAAATGTAAATCGATAAAATTTCACATTTGATCCAAAATTTCCGACTTCCTGTTGGATTTGGAATATGGGTGCAAGAGACTTTTTGGAGCAGTTTTGCACAATGTATCGACTCGCCAAATTTCATCGTTCTACGTTGAAAAAACCTAATAGGAAAGGCCTTTTTGAAAATTTCAAGGGGGCGCCACTGAGCGATTTTGTTAAATTTTTTTGTAGATTATCAAAATTTACGCAAAGTTGCATGTATGTGCAAATTTTGGTGAGTTTTCGTGCATGTTCAGGCCTCCAAATGTAAACCCCAACTGTGAACCGATAAAAATTTCACATTTGATCCAAAATATCCGATTTCCTGTTGGATTTGGAATATGGGTGCAAGAGGCTTTTTTGAACAGTTAGGCATAAGGTATCTACTCCCCAAATTTCATTGCTCTACGTTGAAAACCTGAGAGGAGAGGCCTTTTTGAAAATTTTAAGGGTAAAGGGGGCGCCACTGAGCCATTTTTTGACATTTTTTCAAAACGACACAAGATTATCGAAATTTACGCGAAGCGGCACGTATGTGCAAATTTTGGTGACTTTTCGTGCATGTTCAGGCCTCCAAATTGGCCATTTTCATTTGCCCTGAAAAAAGAAGAATAATAATAATAATAATAATAATAATAATCCTTTGCAAAACAATAGGGCCTTCGCACGCTCAGTGCTCGGGCCCTAACAAGAAGCACCTGTCTGCAATCAACTGATTGCACTTATAACACACCAGATTGGTGAAAAGGTGTCCTCTTGATGGGTTGCAGTAAAAACCCGCACCCACAGCGGCCCTTTGTGGAATAGTTTGCCCACCCCTGCCCTAGATTTTGCCATCACACGGAAACATGTCATCAAAAATTTCAGACAGTCACATAGGCATAATTGATTGAAAGGTTTTTTTTTTTCTTTTGAGTAAGGGTGTGGGATAGCCTGTTTGCTTACTTGAAAGCTTGCAGAAACATACTTTAAAGCCTTGTTGCATACTGTCAGGGAAATTCAACTTTGAACTCCAAGACAAGTGTCAATTCGATAGCGCGATGAGAAATGAATCAGACCAACCATGGCTTGCTTGCTTCGAAGACTTTATATAAAAACTTAATATATCAAGGATACAATTGCATGATCCGGAAAGGAGCCGTGAACACGCAAGAGTTCAAAGAAGTACAATAGAGGCTGGACATTTATACTGTTGAAAGGGCTTTACCCAAGGATGCTTACCGTGAAATGATACCTATAAAAACGAAAGTGAAACTTAAGTATCAACTCTGGTGGTTTTCCACAGAAAAACATCGTGACTTACAACCTTGAGAACCTGGCCGTGGCTGGCACCAAAAGGAAGTTAAAATCTGATAATACAGTCAACAGAACCTCTTTGTATTATGTTCAAAGAAATACCACACGCGAACCTGGATGAATAGTCTAACAAATGAATACAGTATCACACCAGTTACGTATTTTATAAGCATGAATAAAATTTCCCTCACACATACTATACATGAAATGTGTGAAAACAGTTACATTAACCCCTACAAGCTTTATTCTGCATCGGGGGGACTGCCACACTAACCGAAAATTGTACACTGGGTCAACATAATTTTGGGATACTGTTTGTAGAACTGCTCACATGGAGAATGTCAACATTTTCACATTAAACCTTCAAACATTGTCTTGAATCAGTGCGAACATGAGCAAAATGTATCAAAATTTTCAGGAAATAAACATTCAATCCAAAACATCACAGCACAATTTCTGTAGTTTCATCGGAATCATTTTAATTTAGCACATTAATCATTTTTCAACTTTGATGTTAAAGTAGTTTCAAACTAAAACGGGGTGAAACAGACTGTGTGGTTGACACTACTAGTCATATAAAAAGGATCGAAAACTTGTTTAAGGTTGACTAAGCGAGCTTCAATTAAAATCCACTATGATCAGGGAAACAGTATGCAAGAAAACAAGCCCAGTTTTGGGCAAGAAACATGAACACATACATCACATACTTTACACCTCGAGTCCGACTGACAAGAAAGAACCCAAACCTGCTCAGAACTTCTTGATATCTTGACCGTACCTGAGCACTACTTGAGCCCAGGTGATGACGAGGAGGGACAGGGTGTTCCAAATGGTGGCCAGTAACACTGAAGGAACGCCATCAACGCCGCATGCAATTGAAGGGTCCAATTACACAAATAAAATAAAATATAGAGACATTTAATACGAATGTTGAAGGAGATCGTACCTTTTCTCGTAGGCACCGTTTAACTATTTGCATTATTCTAACACACTCGATATAATAAAAAAACACATTTAACCATTTTACAGACGCACTCCTCACAAAGCAGGACGCCAGCGCTGTGACATCAGTACATTTCATATCAGCCCTCGTCTGATAAGCAAAGGAAAAGACGCCGTCGTCATCTCTTCGGTGGGGCCAGGACACCCCGGCCTACCAAAGGAACACCCGAGAGTAAGAAGAACTAAGTTTGATAGCGCGGCACCTCTCAGACGTCAAAGCAGGCCCAACCTCCCACCTCAGTTGCCTTAGCAACCACGACCCAGCAACGAAAGGTGACGCACGAAGTTGACCACCCAAACCCGCAACAAAAGCCTGAATGTTTAACTCAGCATTGTCATTTTTTCTTGGGAACCTTTTGTTGACGTTTGATAGGTTGACCTTGCCTCCCCGCCTGGGTATTTCTGTTTCGCCTTGCCATTTTGATCACTGTCGACCTGAATAAATTGTCAACTTCTTTTCAGTGAGCCGCCTTTAAACCTTTCAAAATGGAGTCAGTACAAAGGGTGAGGACTAAGGTGAACACGCGGAGTTTGGCCTTCTGGCCGGATTGTCAAGTTCTCGCCGGCCCGGGTCGTTGGAGCTGCGTCAGCGTGGGTCTGGCGGTTCGGCTGGCACGATTCCGGCAGTCCGGCTGGAAGGTCAGATTCCTTCACTGTGTAACTTACGGGGGTCCTGGGGGTGCGACCGCACCTGGGTCTATAAGGCCATGTCCAGACTGGCAGCAAAAATCAGATATTTAGCCCATCCAGATTGAGACTGGATGGTTTTGAACAGTTACAAAGCACAGAAATCTGATTTTTGTGAAACTATTGAAACCACGTACAGGAGGTAGTTTCATATCAGATTTCAACAAAATTCTTCTCAGTCTGGACAGCTCATACGGGATTTGACTGTCAATCTATGGTGGATGACGCCTTCGTTGCAACAGCAACCTGCGAGGTCTTTCAATAATGTGGCCCAGTCTGAAGAGGTCCAAATCAGATTTGAACACTTGCTAAAAATAGTGTGGAAAGTCAGCCCTAAAAAGGGGTTTTGAGTAGGAATATGATTGGAATCAGATATGCCTGCAGTCTGAACGCAGCCTAAGGTGCCTGATTTGTGGCCGTAAAGTGGGAGTGGTTAGGGTCGAACAGAAAAGTAAGATGATGCGCGGAGCTGTAATATAGTGTTTTAAGTGTTACAGTATATTATCTCTGCCAGCCCCCCGTTTGACTAGTTGTCTGAAGGGGCCCGCAAAAAAAATTCCGCTTGTACCACCCACACCCACCAGACGATCGTTTTGAGGCACCTGCGAATAATTGTCCACTAGCAACCCCCGTTGGACGATTCACTCAGAGGGTCCCGTTTATGCTCATCGCACCCAGGCCCTGTTCACATTTGTTCCACCACTGTGTGTGTATAATTTCATCAACAGGTCATTCTCTAACTATATTAGCCTGCTGATATTGTGTGAGTAGAAGCTTAATGTTCATTAGGTAGTGGGAAGATATGCAATTAAACCAAACATTTCAATAATAACAGATACAATGGCAATGTACAGATGGCAATGTAGTGGATAAATGACTTGCAGCCCCCCTGAAATTTCAGTTATTGCGTTGTACAAATAAAATTAACGTAAAACAAAGTCCCTAAACAACCTTTAACTTTATTCTTATAAAAAAAATTGAGAGAATATCTATGTCTACTTTATATAAACATCTAATTTGCCAATGTACTGTAAATGTGCGCAAATATATGTTGTACTACAATTAGTATGTACAAACTTGCATATATATACACACCAACCCCCTCAGTGATTCCTTAACATACGAACTGAATTAATTCCACCTTAATGCGCATATCTACAAACACTCATATCTAGGGATGTCCCGATTATATATTTTTGCACCTGAGTCCGAGTCACTTGATTTTGAGAATCTGCCGATACAAGTCCCGATCAGATACTGAAAAAATAAAAGTTTACATTTTTTTTTTTTTTTAATTTGAACAAACGTTCCAAACACGTTCCAGTACTGTAATTTTTACAGTACTTCCTCTTCCGCTTTTTCCAGGAGTGTTGCCGAGTATAAAAGTATATGGCGGAAAACACAGACAAGACTGAAAAAGCAGTTTCTGCTCTTGCACTCCTCTTTAAATGAAACTGCTGTATTTTAAGCCAAAAGAACTGTTGTGCTTGATAGAACAATACGTCTATATGCTGCCATAGCAGATTCATGGCGCATTAAGCCCCCCAAATATTTTTAATTTGCCCGTTTTACCCCAGAAACCCCCGTTTACAGACGTCCCGCAACCGTTTTTGTTTCAACTCAGCCATGAAAACTAAGTAATTGTATTTATTATTCAAAATGTCTGTCATTTTTAGCGTCTGTAAAAAAGTCACAGATATCTACATCATAACTACAACTAAATTGTATTTTTTTTTTTGTTAATGTCGCATTTTCGATCTAAATCAATCTATTTATCGATCCAAACAAAGAAAAAAAAAAAAAAAAAACGTTTCAAAGGGTAAATATATGAAAAAGAAAATCTCGACCACTCCTTGATGTCTGCGATTTCTGCATCGCGACCCTTGTTATATTACCATGTTTCACCCATAAAATCCCCCAAAAATCCACCTGTGGCCAAAACAAGGTAAGCACGAGATAATATCTCGTTAAAGTCATGGCTTCTGTAATTCTGCTCTCGTGTGCTCTCACCTCCAGATAGGGTTTTGCTGGTTTAAAAAATATTTAAAAAAAAAAAAAAATGCCCTCCTGTCCAAAAATTTTCTTCCCCCAGAAAATTGAGATTTTAAGCTTTCTAATGATGTATCACACATTCATATCGGCCAATTTTGAAATTTGGCCAAATTGGGGGTCTTAGAGCGGAACTTGAGTGTTTTCCGCTATATATATTTGTACTTTTTGGCAACGCCATTGTATTTCTGTTTTATTTTGTTACTTTTTAGCCCTTAAAAATTTATATTGCCAAGGCTTACTTTTTGCATTGGTTGCGCTGGCGGGCCTAAGTTTTTTTCTTAAAGGGAACCACAAATAGAAAGACTTGTAGTTCTTAAAAGATAAACGTTATTATGAGTTAAAAATAATGATATTAAACCCCCTCTTGATGTTTTTGTTTCTGTGCAATTTGTAAAATTAGTTTAACTAGGAGGTCGCCATTGTTGTTGACGACACAGGGCGGTGACGTCACTGCGTTGCGCTGCCGGGCTTCCAGAGTATGACTCTCGTGACATGAACATGTCATCTGTTCAGCCCTTTCGATTTGAAACCAAGAGAAACAATAATGAGCAGGACAGCACTGTCGATATTTCATAAAACGAGCAGCAAAAGCAAAATGAACAGGAAAGACGGTATGAGACAAGACGAGAGTAGGACAAAACTGGTGTTCTGCCAAAATGTATCAGTAAAAGTGCTACAAGAGTCGAATTTGACACCCAAAGTACTCCTGTGCGCTTTCAGCTTGTATTGTTTAGATGCATACAGGCAGAACATACTAATGATGCCTTAAAAAAAAAGTCATAATATCAAATAAGGGTGGTTTAAATACGCTACGTGACTAATGTGGTCAACAAATCAACAATTTGCTTTAAAGCCACCACAAGAAAACACAATGCTTAAAATTATGAGAGGCAAACACGCAAAAAGTATTTTGAGGCAATGAAAAGGTAATAAAAGACTAAATAAAACCACAAATAGCAAGTACTCACCACTTTTAACTGATGTGCGCATGTGTTGGAAGTCTCGCCGCGTAAAAAAACCAAGGCAAGCAACGAAGGGCTCGAGAATTCAAACTGTCAAATGGCAGCAAGTCAATATCTCGGCAACCTCGGTTTGAAGCTGCTGATGAGCTGGAATGGATGCAGGTACAACGTCGGGAACTCATCCCACAGCTCTGTAACAAAACCAGCAGCATTATGTGACAAAATCATGCCTGTCGTCATACTATCTTCGCTCCCAAGCTAGCAGAGCTATTCTCGTCCAAGCCAACTACGTCATCACCCCGAGGGTTCATTGCACGCATAAAATATGGCGCCCTCCGTAGGTCAAAACGTGCTAAATATTAAAGATTTTTAAATCAATGGCAATATTTTAAGTGTTTCTAATAACATTTTAATTAAAAAAAAGAATAATTGTGGCTTATTAGAGCCAACAAGACTTTAAGTCTGAGGGTCCCTTTACGGTGCATCAGCACAAAATGTACACAATTTTCATTGCATCACATTTAACGCCATACTTTTAATCACTCTCCATATCATTCATATAAGTCCATTCTAATTCACTCAAGATGCTGAGATCGGCCTCCAGACAACGAAGATTCGACTAAACGATGATTAACACATTTGTGGCTTTAATCGTAGCGCAACAGAGCCTTCCCTCACCAGATCAAAGCTGCAAACCTGTCAATCATCGTTAATTTTGAGTAGCAAATTCTAGGTACACTGAAGAAAAGCAGCAGGAGGACGAGTGAGAGGCTGTATGAGCATGAAGCAGAAAAACGTAAAAATTAGGGGTGTAACGGTACACAAAAATCATGGTTCGGTTCATTTTCGGTACAGTAAGAAAACAAAATGCAAAATATAAATGTGCTAGTTGTTTATTACACACCTGTGTGCTTTCAACAATAGGAACATTAGCCTACTGTATACAAAGATAGAATCCCGCTCAAAAAGTAATGAGTATTTAAAGATAATCCAACAACAATTTGCCTTTCAGACCCCGCGTATTGGTCAGCTTTCTTTCTGAAAGTAAGGAGAAAAAAGAAGTCCTGTGCAAAAGAGAAATGCAATCCCAATGACAAATATTTTAACATGTATTTTACAAATGAAATGCCTAAATGAATCATTTTTTCCCCTTATGAATGGTTTTTAAAAGCTTTATTGGTGGATTTTCTCAAGTTAAAGCGCTACACAGAAATGAATCAATTTAATTGTGTAAGCAAGATCTGTGTATTATTCTTATTATTTAATTACAGGTGTTTTAGCTCATTTCAATTTATTTTATTTAAATGGGTTTTTATTTATTTTTTTATGTGTTTATATTTTACAAATGTGATGTAGTATTTATTTATATTGTATATTTTATTTTGTATAACTTTAGTTCCTATGTGAATATTAGTTCCCTCTTGTTTTGTTGTGGTAGGAGGGTTTTGTATTGAACACGGGGCCATGTTGGTTATTATTATAGCAGAGAAGACAGTAGTACATCAACAAAGGCAAGTCAATTATGCCCCGATCTACCACTCAAGAGATCTGATGGACTCAAAAAGTGGGTTACGATTACATATTAGTTTGAAAATTGACCGGATCCACCGTATTTTTACACGAGTGACTTCCGGTCTGCCCGATCCTAGCTACTGGTATTAGTATTGACGCAGGAGGGTCGCGTCTCGCGTTGAATAATAAACTGCCGTTCTTTTCGCGCGCGCCGTGTTGAGCCGCTTCTGGGAAGCATCTCACACGCGGCCGCACTGTGACTGGTGTGCGTTGGCCGTTCTCGCGGCGGCCACGTTGTCGCGCCGTTGACATTTCTGGGTTATACTGTCCTACTGTGTTGGTTTTCATTATAGTAGAGAAGACAGAGTAAATATAATCTACACAAAGAAACTGTAACCCGATCGGCTCACAGCCTCGAAAAGTAAGGGTTACATTACGTCAGAAACTTGTTCGGTACGCCTCCGTTCCAAACTGAGCACCACGTACCGAAACGGTTCAATACAAATACATGTAGCGTTACACCCTTAATAAATACATATTTCATAAATTAAAAATCCAATCCTTTACAGCCCATTCCGATCCTCTGAAAAATGGTGCATTCGGCCCGATTACAGATCACGTGATCGGATCGGGACATCCTTACTCGTATTTTAAATCCCCATTGAACTGAATAGAGACGATTTTTGTCAAGACTTTTTAATAGAAAAATATCATTCTTCTTTATAGAAACATAATAATTACAAACTGAAATAGACTGGAAGGTATAAAAACGTTTCACTTTAATTCAATGGACATTGCGTTGCTCTTTCAGGTGTGTGAATGATAGCCACATGAGCGTTGTATAATTCAGGCAGATCAATAGGTGTGCAGATGGTCTAAACTCCTCAGAACGCTGCAGTGATATTCGTTTTACATCGAGGGCATCAACGAAAAAACCTTTTAAATCTACTGATTCATTGACAAATGACGCCAACCCATTGTAATGAGGAGTGTACTTTAAGTTGTCTTGACAGTCCATTGATCTTTTTTTTTCCTGCAGTAATCAAGTCAAACCTATGAGGGACCGTGTTCCCTGTTTACAGAGTCAACATCACCCAAGAAAAGAGTTTGCTTTGGTCAATTGAACTAGTAACGCCTCCCACTTTGTTCTTGATTAGCAAATATTGGAAAATCCCACAAAGGTATGTTTCACAATGCAATGCAATCAGGTTGGTTTGCTTGACCTCCAGTTAAGTTGCTTCAACACTGGAATTTTTGCATCTGGATTCCAATAAAAAGCTCCACAAAATGGTAGTCATGATGTTATTAACTTTATTTTGGAGTGCTTAGTATTTTTCAGCTCTTTAGGGAATAAAAACAAGTGGGGGAAGTAAGAAATCAGTCGTAGTTAATTGGAAGGTTAAATTTTCAGTTAAGGTTATTCTCTTTTTGGGTGGTTGTTATGTTGTTGGTCTGTGAAAGGGTGTAACATTTTTCATGTAAATGTCAAAGACATGTCCATTTTTAAATGTTATTGTAACTCATTGGCTTGATTTCTAAGTAATTTAAAACTCGCCTTTGACACCTTGTGGTGTATTTCAATCACTACCTTACGTAGTTAAAGACATTGCGGAAGAACAGCAAGGATTTTTTTGATTGAAAATTTTACAAATCTTATTAAAACGAAAACATTCAGAGGGGTTTTAATACACAATTACGATAACTTGTTCTAACATTTATCTTTTGAGAACTACAAGTCTTTCTATCTGTGGATCCCTTTAACAGAAAGAATAATGTTAATGCCAACTTGTGGATTTATTGTTATAATAAACTAATACAGTACTTATGTACAGTATGTTGAATGTATATATCCGGCTTATCTTTCCATTCCAACAATAATTTACAGATAAATATGGCATATTTTACAGATGGTTTGAATTGCAATTAATTACGATTAGTACATTTTTAAGCTGTGATTAACTCAATTACAAAGTGTAATTATTTGACAGCCCTAATAAATATATTTAAAGCTGCTTCTACATTTTAGTTTTTGAAGGACTGCTCTAAAAAAGGGTTGCTCATTGTTCTTTGCTCTAGATCTACTTTTCAAGGAGACAACCTCCAACGATCTACCTTATTTTGTGTTTGCAACGTTGCCTACAAAAAGGGTTCCAACAGGACAGAACACACTGCTATCCACTGGTTTGAGCCAAAGGCGAAAGGACTGTTTACTCAACCACGCTTTGTTGAATTTACATGCCCGCCCGTCTCATCAGACCATAGGACATGGTTCCAGTATTCCATGTGCTTTGTTGACATGTCTTCAGCAAACTGTTTGCGGGCTTTCTTGTGTACCGTCTAAAAAAGAGGCTTCCTCCTGAGGTGATAGCCATGCACACTAATTTGATGTATAGTGCAGCGTATGGTCTGAGCTCTAACAGGCCTCATCAATCTCTGCAGCAATGCTGACAGCCCTCCTGTAACAAGTCACATGACATTTTGGAGGGAAAATGACAAGCAGTACTCAATTTGGACATTTAGGAAAATACGTAGTTTCTAAGGGGTGTACTCACTTTTGTTGCCAGGAGTTTAGATATTAATGGCTATATTTTGAGTTATCTTGAGGGGAAAATGAATTAACTTTATGATATAAGCTACACAGACTACTTTTCATAGTGTCAAAGTATCATTTTGTCATTGTTGTCCCATGAAAAGATATAAATATCTGCAGAAATGCAAGGGGTGTACTCACTTTTGTGATACACTGTATTTAATGCACTTTCCTTCTTTGACATCACCAGTAGTCTTGTGGTGTAAAACAAAGGTAAGCAAAACCCATGACTTTGTTGATGTCTAAACTATCGAATGACATTCCTACAACTGAATAGGAAATGTTGTGTGCAGCCAAACAAGAGGTGCGACTCAGGACTTTTGCAGGCTGAGTGTAAAGGTTGGAGGTGAATCATGTGTTTGGTCATTTGGAGAGTTGGAGAGCACAAAAATAAACACTTGATTACACTGATGGAAAACCCAGAGGCAAAACCAGTCATTATTTCCTCGTTTTTCAGCCTGTTGTGAAAATGTGGGATCCTACCCATGACTTGGAAAAACATCAGAAAAATGTTTAATCAATGATATAGGAGATAATGAACACATTGTGAAAATTGGATTGTTAAACAAATTTGGGGTTATTTCAACATAATTGCTAGGTCAATTTAACTTGGGTTATTCATCTATTGGGGTCGAAGTAGTATAAAATCGTTATGCAAATAAAAATGACTAACTTGATTCCTCCATTTATTTCCAATCCTATGCCTCCATTTTGAAACAAAAAAAAATCCCTACCACAGACATGATCAAACTATATACAGTGGGGCAAATAAGTATTTAGTCAACCACTAATTGTGCAAGTTCTCCCACTTGAAAATATTAGAGAGGCCTATAATTGTCAACATGGGTAAACCTCAACCATCAGAGACAGAATGTGGGGGAAAAAACATGAAATCACATTGTTTTATTTTTAAAGAATTTATTTGCAAATCATGGTGGAAAGTAAGTATTTGGTCAATGCCAAAAGTTCATCTCAATACTTTGTTATGTACCGTTTGTTGGCAATAACGGAGGCCAAACGTTTTCTGTAACTCTTCACAAGCTTTTCACACACTGTTGCTGGTATTTTGGCCCATTCCTCGATGCAGACCTCCTCTAGAGCAGTGATGTTTTGGGGCTGTCGTTGGGCAACACAAACTTTCAACTCCCTCCACAGATTTTCTATGGGGTTGAGATCTGGAGACTGGCTAGGCCCCTCCAGGACCTTGAAATGCTTCTTACGAAGCCACTCCTTTGTTGCCCTGGCTGTGTGTTTGGGATCATTGTCATGCTGAAAGACCCAGCCACGTCTCATCTTCAATGCCCTTGCTGATGGAAGGAGATTTTCACTCAAAATCTCTGGATACATGGCCCCATTCATTCTTTCCTTTACACAGATCAGTCGACCTGGTCCCTTTGCAGAAAAACAGCCCCAAAGCATGATGTTTCAACCCCCATGCTTCACAGTGGGTATGGTGTTCTTTGAATGCAATTCAGTATTCTTTCTCCTCCAAACACAAGAACCTGTGTTTCTACCAAAAAGTTCTATTTTGGTTTCATCTGACCATAACACATTCTCCCAGTCCTCTTCAGGATCATCCAAATGCTCTCTAGCGAACCGCAGACGGGCCTGGACGTTTTCTGGCTTCAGCAGGGGGACACGTCTGGCAGTGCAGGATTTGAGTCCCTGGCAGCGCATTGTGTTACTGATAGTAGCCGTTGTTACTGTGGTCCCAGCTTTCTGTAGGTCATTCACTAGGTCCCCCCGTGTGGTTCTGGGATTTTTGCTCACTGTTCTTGTTATCATTTTGACGCCACGGGGTGAGATCTTGCATGGAGCCCCAGATCGAGGGAAATTATCAGTGGTCTTGTATGGCTTCCATTTTATAATAATTGCTTGCACAGTTGATTTCTTTACACTAAGTGTTTTATCTATTGCAGATTCAGTCTTCCCAGCCTGGTGTAGGTCTACAATTTTGTTTCTGGTGTCCTTCGACAGCTCTTTGGTCTTGGCCATAGTGGAGTTTGGAGTGTGACTGACTGAGCTTGTAGACAGGTGTCTTTTATACCGATGATGAGATAACACAGGTGCCATTAATACAGGTAATGAGTGGAGCCTCGTTAGACCTCGTTAGAAGAAGTTAGACCTCTTTGACAGCCAGAAATCTTGCATGTTTGTAGGTGACCAAATACTTATTTTCCACTCTAATTTGGAAATAAATTCTTTAAAAATCAAACAATGTTATTTTCTGTTTTTTTTTTCACATTCTGTCTCTCATGGTTGAGGTTTACCCATGTTGACAATTACAGGCCTCTCTTAATCTTTTCAAGTAGGAGAACTTGCACAATTGGTGGTTGACTAAATACTTATTTGCCCCACTGTACTTGTACAAAATGGTGGCCCTTGCACAACTCTGCCTGTGTATATGGTGCACCCCTCCTAAACATTAACTTCCATTGACATCATTGAGGGAAGCAGCCAAAGAACACAAGTGGACTCTGAAGTGTGGGGTCAACACCTGCTTATGCAACACCCCCCCCCCCAATCCAACAGGGCCTGAGGTCTCAGCAGTATTGATCCCTCTATTTGATTTCCTTTGTCCAGTATTGCAACATTTTTTTTAAGTTGTAGAGAGAGGTCATTGATTGATTATGCAATCAACTCCTTGGTTGCCATTGATGGCGAGACATGTCCAATTTCAACTTCTACTGCCGTCAGTGGCAAAGAATCGGTTAATTGGTAAAGTTAGAGGTTGTGTTATCAAAGGTGCTCGTTGGCGGTCTCACTTGGCCTCTGGCACCTTTTGTTCAAGCCACAAAAAACTCCGATGAACTGTCATTTGTGCACAGCGAGGGGGGTGAGCGCTCCTTTATTTGTACAGCTGCAAATCCCTTGCTTACAATAGGGTTTTTCTCCAAAACGGACTGGACAACAACCTATTTGCTGTTGGAACACACTCAAAAGGGGGAATTATTGATCTTATAAAGTACTTTGAACATGCTGCGCAACTTGTGAGAGAAAAAGCTCTTAGGCCTGTAAAGTGGGATGAAATTAATATTCAACCGCCTGATGAATTAGAAAGTTTGCACGATTAAAAAGAAATTGAAAGTCTATAATTTGAATGGTGTTTGTCATGGAAATTAGTGTTGCACCGATTCCATTTTTTGGCCCCGATACTGATACCTGGCTGTGCAGTTTCGGCCGATAACGATACGACTCCGTATATAAATATATACAGTGGGGAGAACAAGTATTTGATACACTGCCAATTGAAAAACCCATTGGGGCCCACTGTATATGGCGTTAAACACTCAGGTGACTTTAAGTTCCGCTCTGAGACCCCCAATTTGGCCAAAGTCAAAACTGTCCAACATGCATGTGTATCATTGGAAAGCTTAAAATCTCAATTTTCTGGGGGAAGAATTTTTTTAAACAGGAGGGCATTTAAATTTTTTTTTTCTTTTTTTTAAACAGCAAAACCCTATCTGGAGAGCATGCGAGAGCAGAATTACAGACGGCATGACTTTAACGAGATATTATCGCGTACTTACCTTGTTTCGATCCAAAAACTCCATGTAGCATGTATCACTTAGTGTCAAGACACAGCTGTGAATGGCCACAGCTGGATTTTGGGGGGAATTTATGGGTGAAACATGGTAATATAACACACATCGCGATGAGAAATCGCAGACATCAAGGAGAGGTCGAGGTTTTCTTTTTCATATATTTACCCTTTTAAACTTTTTTTTTTTCTTTATTTGGAACGATTATCATCTTAACATATCGGAGAAAATGCAGCAGTAACAAAAAAAAAAAAAAAAAATACATTTAAGCAATAGTTATGAGGTAGATATCCGTGACTTTTTTTTTTTTTACAGACGCCATTTTTTTCATTGTGACGTAATGTGTTTAAAAGTTTAAAATATGCGAGTGCATAATTTTTTAGTCGTTTTTTTTTTTTTTTTTTAAACGAAATATTAGACATCAATTAATGATTCTAAGCTAAAACTGACAGACATTTTGAATAATAAATATAATTAATTACCTTTGTCTTATGGCTGGGTTGAAACAAAAGCGTTTGCGCGACGTCTGTAAACGGGGGGTTCCAAATTAAAACAAATTAAAAATAGTTCGGTGGCTTAATGCGCCATGAATCTGCTTATTCCAAATGTCTGTCATTTTTACCTTCGAATCGTTAATGTCACAATGAAAAAATATGGCGTCTGTAAAAAAGTCACAGATATCTACCTCATAACTATCCCATTAATTGTATTTTTTTGTTACTGTCGCATTTTCCCCAATGTGTTAGATGATAAATAATCAAACATAGAAAAAGAAAAAAAAAAAAAAAGTTTAAAAGGGTAAGTATATGAAAAAGAACATCTCGACCACTCCTTGATGTCTGCGATTTCTGCATCGCAACCCTTGTCATATTACCATGTTTCACCCATAAAATCCCCCAAAAATCCAGCTGTGGCCATTCACAGCGGTGTCTTGACACTCGGTGATACATGCTACATGGAGTTTTTGGATCAAACAAGGTAAGTAAGCGATAATATCTCGTTAAAGTCATGGCGTCTTTAATTCTGCCAACGCGTGTTCTCACCTCCAGATAGGGTTTTGCTGTTTAAAAAACCCGAATTTTCGCGTAAATATAAATTAGCCCTTTAAGTACCCCTAAATCTCAAAATAACTACTCAAAAACAAGTATTATACATCCTTGTACTGTCCGCGCCAAAACTTTGGAACTAAGTTCCAGCTAGGCAACAAGCTACACTGTAATCTTTTCCCCCTTTGTCACTCAGCTGTGCGACTTCCTCATGGGAGCAAATGCGCTCTTCCTCGTGTGTGCACGTGCGCTCTTCTTCATATGTACATGCACTTTTACTCGCGTGCGGAAGTACTCCATACTCTACACTTCCTGCACAAAAATAAAAGCATGCATCACAAAACAAATGGCAACATTATAATCCAAAACACAGTTTGACAAAGGGCAGAACTGTCATGTCAATTAAACAGAGTAAAAATAAGATACTGTGAGTAGAGGCATGCAAAATTTCTGATTCTTAGATTATTCGCGATTCGGCCGTGGAAGATTCGAGAACGATTCACAAACATCCAAATTCTGATTATTGAATTATACCAACTAAAGCAGAACTAAAACACAGTCAGCGCGGTCTTCAGGACGCAATGAGGAACGGACCGAGGGTGAATATCATGTTCAAGTCATGCTGCTAGATACAAAAAAATACAATACCTGACTGCGGCCGACAGCTGTTTCAAACAACGCCCAGTTGCTAGTTGCTACAAACATACGTCCATATACAGCTATGGTAGATATCACATATATATAGAACTAGATGCAAAATAAATGACGATGGCGGCGTTAGAAACTGTAAAGAGAACTAGATGCAAAATGACAGACTTGTTGTTTAGTAGTTGCCGCGTTAGTAAACAGCCGCCATTTTAAAGCAGTAGACTTCTCTAGAAGGCTCTGTTGTAGCAAACCTAATTAACTATTTATCTAAAATACTCCTAAATCGGCAAAATCTTGACTTGATTCTATCTTTTCATGATGAAACAGTTTTAAAACTTTGACCAGTGTTGTTAATAACGGCGTTAGAATATAACGGCGTTACTAATGGCGTTATTTTTTTCAGTAGTGAGTAATCTAATTAATTACTTTTCTCATCTTGGCAACGCTGTTACCGCTACTGAGGATGGAAAGGCGTGCGTTATTATGCGTTACTATATTGGTTGAATGACACGAGGAAAGTCTGAAGGAGACTGACTCACCGAGACAGAGCAGAAGTGGGGAGGAGGCAAAAAAGTTCTGACGCCAAGCTAACGCGATGCTAGGTGGCTCCAATAATACCTGACTGTAGCCGATAGCCAACAAACTACGCCCACATGATATGGTAGACATAGTAGATATCACATACAGTGCCTTGCAAAAGTATTCGGCCCCCTTGAATCTTGCAACCTTTCGCCACATTTCAGGCTTCAAACATAAAGATATGAAATTTATTTTTTTTGTCAAGAATCAACAACAAGTGGGACACAATCGTGAAGTGGAACAACATTTATTGGATAATTTAAACTTTTTTAACAAATAAAAAACTGAAAAGTGGGGCGTGCAATATTATTCGGCCCCTTTACTTTCAGTGCAGCAAACTCACTCCAGAAGTTCAGTGAGGATCTCTGAATGATCCAATGTTGTCCTAAATGACCGATGATGATAAATAGAATCCACCTGTGTGTAATCAAGTCTCCGTATAAATGCACCTGCTCTGTGATAGTCTCCGGGTTCTGTTTAAAGTGCAGAGAGCATTATGAAAACCAAGGAACACACCAGGCAGGTCCGAGATACTGTTGTGGAGAAGTTTAAAGCCGGATTTGGATACAAAAAGATTTCCCAAGCTTTAAACATCTCAAGGAGCACTGTGCAAGCCATCATATTGAAATGGAAGGAGCATCAGACCACTGCAAATCTACCAAGACCCGGCCGTCCTTCCAAACTTTCTTCTCAAACAAGGAGAAAACTGATCAGAGATGCAGCCAAGAGGCCCATGATCACTCTGGATGAACTGCAGAGATCTACAGCTGAGGTGGGAGAGTCTGTCCATAGGACAACAATCAGTCGTACACTGCACAAATCTGGCCTTTATGGAAGAGTGGCAAGAAGAAAGCCATTTCTCAAAGATATCCATAAAAAGTCTCGTTTAAAGTTTGCCACAAGCCACCTGGGAGACACACCAAACATGTGGAAGAAGGTGCTCTGGTCAGATGAAACCAAAATTGAACTTTTTGGCCACAATGCAAAACGATATGTTTGGCGTAGAAGCATCACCCTGAACACACCATCCCCACTGTCAAACATGGTGGTGGCAGCATCATGGTTTGGGCCTGCTTTTCTTCAGCAGGGACAGGGAAGATGGTTAAAACTGACGGGAAGATGGATGCAGCCAAATACAGGAACATTCTGGAAGAAAACCTGTTGGTATCTGCACAAGACCTGAGACTGGGACGGAGATTTATCTTCCAACAGGACAATGATCCAAAACATAAAGCCAAATCTACAATGGAATGGTTCAAAAATAAACGTATCCAGGTGTTAGAATGGCCAAGTCAAAGTCCAGACCTGAATCCAATCGGGAATCTGTGGAAAGGGCTGAAGACTGCAGTTCACAAACACTCTCCATCCAACCTCACTGAGCTCGAGCTGTTTTGCAAGGAAGAATGGGCAAGAATGTCTGTCTCTCGATGTGCAAAACTGATAGAAACATACCCCAAGCGACTTGCAGCTGTAATTGGAGCAAAAGGTGGCGCTACAAAGTATTAACGCAAGGGGGCCGAATAATATTGCACGCCCCACTTTTCAGTTTTTTATTTGTTAAAAAAGTTTAAATTATCCAATAAATTTTGTTCCACTTCACGATTGTGTCCCACTTGCTGTTGATTCTTGACAAAAAATTAAAATTTTATATCTTTATGTTTGAAGCCTGAAATGTGGCGAAAGGTTGCAAGGTTCAAGGGGGCCGAATACTTTTGCAAGGCACTGTATATATAGAACTAGATGCCAAACGACAGACACGGCGGCGTTAGCAACATCTACAGTATAGGAACTAGATGCGTTAGTAAACAGCCGCCATCTTAAAGCAGTAGACTTCTTAGGAAGGCTCTGTTCTAGAGAACCTTCCTAGCGAACCTAAGTAAGTTTTTATCTAAAATCTCCTAAATCGGCAAAATCTTTACTTGAATCTATCTTTAAATGATGAAACAGTTTTAAAACTTCCACATGTCAAAGGTAGACAGAAGGGAACTAATAAATATGGGATGCAATTTTAACAACTTTTAACGGTTGATTCAGGGTAAAGGGTAAATTAGGGTAAAGAATTGGGCTAGGGCAGGGGTGAAAGTGGTTAGAATTTCTTGCCGGAACTCCCCGAAGTGAAGGTCACCACGGAGCCATAAATTCTATTTATTTATTTTATTTTTTAAAAAAAAATTTGGGGGGGGGGCAAAACTACTGAAATGCAAAGAAAACTGTTTTGGTCAATTATTTCTATAACATACAAACACTGATTTTCATTCAAAATTGTATTTTTTTCCAATGATTTACAAAATAAAAGTTAACAAAAACAGCTATAACCCCAACCTCCATCTCCTAATTTCTATTTTCCCTCATTTCCTCACATACTACATGCCAAATCTCAATTTTAACTACTTAAGAACATAAGATGTATATTGAAATTGAAGATAATGTAAACATTTACTTTTTGTTGTGTGTTTTAATAATAAAGATATAAGTAACATACATTCAGAAAAAATAAGTACAAATGACTTATATTATGCAGAGTGAAATGGAATATATTTTGAAGATCGCACATCTGAACCAATCAGAGCTAACTATCTCTGGTGATCACATGTCAGTATGTCAGCCAATTGAACATATAAATGAGTCCAGGCGTTTTGCTTTGCTGCGTGGATTCGTCAGACTCGGATAACTGCAGCAGCTGGGGAAACCTCCATGCCGTCCGTGGAATAAAATAAATAATAAATATCGGTGGAAACGGATTACCCTACACAGCACTTTATTATGCTTGTTGTTAACACTTGTGTATGTAAATTTGATGTTGGTAGATTGTTTTCTTCTTGTAGATGAAATTCTTGGTTGGGCAGTTTTGTATTTTTCTTTTTTTACATCGCGTTTTGACAGTTGCCATCATATTTTCAGACTCAAAGCACCATATACCGGAACTGCGTTCCTGACCGTTCCCGCTCACTTTCACCCCTGGGCTAGGGCCAGTTGTCCCAACAACCTTTTAAACTTCACATAGTGTTACCTGTTTTTTTTTTTCTTTTTGAGGGGGAAAAAAACAAAACATGAAAATTATCACCAGTTACTTTGCCAAGTAACTAATTACTCTAACATTCAGGTAACTGAGTTACTAACGCAATTACTTTTTGGGAGAAGTAATTTGTAACTATAATTAATTACTTTTTTAAAGTAAGATTAACAACACTGACTTTGACATGTCAAAAGTACACAGAAGGGAAATTATAGAATAACGGGAGCAATTTTAACAACTTTAACGGTTGATTAACATCATTAAATTTATTGAATGTATTTTAAAGCTGCTGATACAGCATGGGGACTTGAGTATTTTATTTACTGTTTTTAACTGTTAACTTGATACCGAAATATTAGTTTGGTTTAGCCTGAGAGGATTTTTGAACAATTTTGGAACTAATGTACAAAACATTAAAAGCAGGGGGAAACATCAATAATCGATTAATAATCGAATTGGAGCCTCTTAATCGTAATCGAATCGTTAGGTGCCCAAAGGTAAGGTACTGTTTACGCAGCAAAAAAAAAAAAAAAAAAAAAAAAAACAACCTTGCTATATATGGCATTTCATTTCACCTGAACAAAGCCTTCATCTGCATCCAAAATGTAAAAAAAATAGTGAATGTGACACCAGGAAAAGTTAAATAACTTTAAAGAAGGTGTGGCGATTTTATTTTTTCTTCCTTGTACTTGTGTTTGAGCCTATCAGCATTTACGTGATATGCACTAACAGTGCCTGCTAACGTTGAGGCACAAAGGTCAGAATATTTGTCATTGACATGTAACAGAGTGTAATATAAGTAAATATGATAAACGATTTGTCCCCACCTTTATATCCTGGTCTCTTACACCGATTCTTTTTCCAATGACGCTAAATCTAATTGTTGTCTCAGCCGCTCTGTCGTCCAATACATAATTTGAGGAAAGACTTTTCGTTCGGACTAAGCAACTTCATTTGCCATTTTCATTTGCCTCAAGGCCCAAAACTGATCAGCCTACAGCGATCTCTGGCGTTCTGGCATCCTGGCTAATAGTCTGTAAATAATGTCCAGCACAAAGAAGCTTGGGAGTAGGAGTGGGAACCTCTTGGTACCTCACGATACGATATGATTTGCGATTCAAAGCTCACGATAACGATGATCTGATGATATGGCGGTACAATGATTATCGATACATTGGTCAGGAAACCATTCTAGAATATTCTACAAACAACTAATAAACAGACAAACAAGCTTCTGCTATAAATTGGAATGAGTTTATCACTAGTTGACGTCCAATCCATTTGAACTTCAAACGGATTGAACGTCTATGGCCGTCAGTGGCAGCCAATGCCAGGCAATGAGGTAATTTTGGGCTATTTAAGGTCATTTACCTGTTGGTTTTCAGTTACTTCCTGTTGATTTTGGGGTATTTTACGTATCACTTCCTGTTTATTCTGAGTATTGAACAGGAAGTGACCTGGGAATCACCCAAATGAATAGGCAGTGACTCAAACTCAACAGGAAATGACCTATAAATGCCCCAAAAATCGGACAGAATGACTGTGAATGCTCTGGTTTCGAATGAACGGACGTTCCCAGTAGGGCTGTCAAAATGATCGCGTTAACGGGCGGTAATTAATTTATCTAATTAATCACGTTAAAATAATTGACGCAATTAACGCACATGCCCCGCTTAAACAGATTAAAATGACAGCACAGTGTCATGTCCACTTGTTACCTGTGTTTTTTATCTCCCTCTGCTGGCACTAGGGTGCGAATGATTTTATGGGTTTAAGCACCATGAGCATTGAGTAATTATTGACATCAACAATGGCAAGCTACTAGTTTATTTTTTTTGATTGAAGATTTTACAAATTTTATTAAAGCGAAAACATTAAGAGGGGTTTTAATATAAAATTTCTATAACTTGTACTAACATTTATCTTTTAAGGACGTCAAGTCTTTCTATCCATGGATCGCTTTAACAGAATGTTAATGTCATCTTGTTGATTTATTGTTATAATAAACAAATACAGTACTTACAGTGCCCTCCATAATTATTGGATTTATAATAATTTGTTTTTCTAAATAATATGGGACCTTAATGGAAAAAACGAGAAAAATCCAACCTTCAATACAAGTGCATTTATTCAGTTGGGAAAAAATCCCACATAAAGAAATAATTATTTGACATCAAATAATGTGTGTCACAATTATTAGCATTCCTTGTGTTAATACTTTGTACAACCCCCTTTTGCCAACAAAGCAGCACCTAATCTTCTCCTATAATGTTTCACAAGATGGGAAAAGACAGAAAGAGGGATCTTCAGCCATTCCTCTTTGCAGAATCTCTCTAAATCATCCAGAGACCTGGGTCCTCTCCTCTGTACTCTCCTCTTCAGCTCACCCCACAGGTTTTCAATGGGGTTGAGGTCTGGGGACTGAGATGGCCATGGGAGGAGCTTGATTTTGTGTCTTGTGAACCCTTTCTGTGTAGATTTGGCCATATGTTTAGGGTTACTGTCTTGCTGAAAGACCAAGTGACGACCAATCTTCAGCTTTCGGGCAGAGGGCAACAGATTTTGATTTAAAATGTCCTGGTATTTCAAAGTATTCATGATGCCATGCACCCTAACAAGGTTCCCAGGGCCTTTGGAAGTGAAACAGCCCCACAGCATCACTGACCCACCCCCATACTTCACAGTGGGTATGAGGTGCTTTTCAGCATGCACATCTTTCGTGGCACGCCAGACCCACTGAGTGTTTGTTGCCAAAAAGCTCAATCTTGGTTTCATCTGACCAAAGCACACGGTCCCAGTTGAAGCCCCAATACCGCTTGGCGAACTCTAGACGTTTGCGTTTATGATTGTGAGTGAGGAAAGGTTTTCTCCGTGCATGCCCCCCAAACAGCTTGTTGGCATGTAGACAGCACCTCATACCCACTGTGAAGTATGGGGGTGGGTCAGTGATGCTGTGGGGCTGTTTGATTTTTTTCCCCACTGAATAAATGCACTTGTATTGAAGGTTGGATTTTTCTCTTTTGTTTCCATTAAGGTCCCATATTATTAAGAAAGAAAATATTAGAAGCTAAAAAACACAATATTATAAATCCAATAATTATGGAGGGCACTGTATGTACAGTATGTTGAATGTATATATCCGTCTTATCTTTCCATTCCAAAAATAATTTACAGAGAAATATGGCATATTTTATAGATGGTTTGAATTGCGATTAATTAGTATTAATTAATTTTTAAGCTGTGATTAACTCGATTAAAAATTCTAATCGTTTGACAGCCCTAGTTCCCAGTCTAAATGGATTTGGCGTCGTGCACCGTCAATGCAGCCTAACTGAGACACTATTATGGTGGAAGATTTTGGTAGCAACTTGTTGGTTCCTTTTTATTTTATTTTTTTCAAGACATTGACACCTTTTTAAAACGGTATCTCGATTCTTGGCAGGAACATATCGATAACCTTTTGTAATACAAAGTATCACGATATATTACCATTTCGATATTTTGTCACACCCCTACTTGGGAGTATTTGACTTTAAATTTGTCCCAAACTGTCTGCCACTTGGAGTGTCATTGTCTGTGTTTAAACATAGTTTTCTCTATTTTCATAGTTCAAAGAAATTCCTAACTTGCATAATTCGATTATTTGCTCTTTCACATGAAGCTAATTTGGACTAAAACATTGCTCATGCTTGTATTAGCTAGTAACTAATTTATAAAACCCAAAAAATGACTCAGCCAGTGATCAGAACTGGAAGGAATTGCTTCATTTTATCGAATGTTGACGTAAAACTTGATGTTTTAATATTAAATGTCAAACATAACAATTAAATTCAATATTTATCACGATTTAAATTGGAATTATCACCTTGTAAAGTGAGGCTGGCCTTCACCCAAGGGCAGTCTATCGATTATTTATGGCCAAATTTGTAGCTTACAAAATGTCTCATTGGCACCTCTTCAGGCACTGTGGGAACAGGAACTGTGTGGGATGATTTTGGAGGAAGTATGGGAGGCTACACTAAGAAAGAGTTCATTCCTCATCAATTTGCGCACGGCATGGTCTTATTCAGTGCAAAATTATCCATAGAGTACACTGGACTAAGGACAGATTGTCCAAGATTTATAAAGATATTGCGCCCACCTGTGCACAATGTAACCGTTCACCAGCTAATCATATCCACATGTTCTGGTCTTGCCCATCGTTATATAACTTCTAGGTGGAGGTATTTAAGACAGTCTCAGAAATATGCCACAGACAAATAAGTCCAGACCCCACCATAGCACTGTTTGGAACATTCTCATCTGTGCTGGATTTATCCAAGATGGATCAGGATAGAATTGCCTTTGTTACCTTTTGGCAAGCCGACTGATACTACTTGCATGGAAATCTCCCATCTCACCATCTCACACACTTTGGATAAAGTCAATTTTATTTAAACTGTGTTCACCTTGAGAAGACGCTTGGGGGCTGCGGAAACAAATTTTATGCAAAGTGGACTCCTTTCTTGACGTATGCTAGGGCCTTGAATAGAGCTGTCCCGACTAGTTGACGTCATCGATGACATAAACCCGTCGACGAGTACAACATCCCGTCGACGGTTAATGAAGGGTTAAAAACATATGCATGCAAAGTTCAGAAGTCGGACGTTCTGTATACAAACAGGGAAAGCGGCACAAAGCCAAAAAAGCGCACCAGAGTGTCCAAAACATTGACATATGTCAAAGAAACAAAGGAAGGTACACTGTTGTATCCTGTCTCTTCAATGCCAAGCTTGGCTGCCCGTCGGCCGTGAATAAACCTACGCTGTCACCCAGTTGTCATTGTCGAAGACGACAGGAGTAAGTCCATCTAACTAACTAACGACATGTTTCATTGAAGTTGCTAAGCCTGTCGCGATATGCAATGAGTCCATTTATCGCATGGTAAATAAAAATGAGGGCGGTAATTTTCACAGCTGCGTTTTATCGCTGCGCGCGCATGCATGCGTGTGCGTGGATACATTTGTGCGTACGTGCTGATGGCATATGAGACTCCAGTTCCTTTCTCTTATCAACACGCTGTAGAATTAAAGTTCAGACATACAAAATAAGAAAACAAATCTATATTAAACAGTGGAAATGTTAGCACTGCTACATTGAGCTGAATGGGGAAAAAAAGGCAACCTACTTTAGCCTGATATAAAACATTGGCAGTCTTCTCCAAAACGCAAACTTGCGGTTAAAAGGTGACACTTCAAACATGAAAAATCGCTGGTTAACAGCATTTGCAAACGAAAAAAAAACAAACAAAAAAAACACATGCAATGACAAAAAGTGCTTTTCTTGCGGAGTGTAAAGCTTAAGTTAGCTGTTTAGCAAACATACTTCCGGTGAACATTTCAAAACAAAAGCATGTCATGTTCGTCATATAAATAACAATTTCTGGAGTTAATCCCACATACTTCGGATTCTACACTAAGAATACCTTTAAAATGACATCCTTTATGAAAAATCTGATTGGCAATGAATAATTATTTTAATTGTTATAATATTATTATATATTGTACTATACTATAATAATAATGCTAGGTGTTTTTTTTTTTTAAGAATTGTTTTGAATCATGTTGGAAAGGCGAAGTCAGTGTTCTGAATCTGTTTACATTCCATTCTTTTGCACTAGTTAATTCTATCAGCATTTGAACTCAGTTTATTTGTGATTTATTTTTGTTATTTACGTGTTTATTTGTACTTTAATAATTTAAGTGTTCCAAAATGTTATTGTGAATTGATGAGCGTCAACAAAAATTCCATTGCTAAATTAGTAAAAAAATAATAATAATAATAATTTTTTTCTTTTAATTATTAGTCGACTAATCGTAAAAATAGTCGGCTGACTAATCGGGAGAAAATTAGTCGTCTGGGACGGCCCTGTCCTTGAACTTTCCTCAGATTCCGGAATAACAAGTTTTTTTGTTTGTTTTTGTTTTTTATTTTTTTCTTTCCTGTTAGTGACAGGTGTTATTTGGACACACCTCCCACCGGACCCAAAAGCTCATATATACATTGTCGCATGCTGTGGAGCGCTGTGTAGGGCTATTAGGTGCTGCTGAACTGTAGAGAAATTGTACTATTATACAGTATTCTTTATGTCTGACAAGGTGCTGTTTGTGTGTATATGTGGTTTTTTTGGGGGGTTTTGCATGTATGTCTAGACATCAAGGTACATAGTCAGGGGTGCACATAAGTGGTCCGCATGCGTGCATGCGTACCGGACATAGACAAACGCGCTGGCCCTCAACGGCTTCAATACGCTTTTGCGTACCAATGGCTGACAACTGTATTTGCGGCAGACACGAGAAAATCACTTTCTCTCGGCCCCACTGAGTAATTATTTCCGTGATCCCCCACCCCCGTCAAAAGACAGACAGACGACAGAGACATCACCGGAGCTACCGAAAAAAAGGACTTTTGCTGAAAAGTGGCTGCAGGAGGTACCATGGCTAGAAGCAAATGATGCTCGCACGGAAATGTGGTGCAACATTTGCCGTGAGAATCCCAATGTCGCTAATAAGAGCAGCGCATTTTATGTAGGGTCAAAGAATTTTAGCCATCCAAACTTTGAAAAGCACGAAAAAAACAGCATGTGGCAATTAAGCAAACTATCGATGTCAGATAGGACCCCACTCGCCCTATGGACAAGTGGCGGAATAAAGTTATTGTAGAACAGCGCCATGCGCTGACAAACGTGTTTTTGCTCGCATTTCACAAAGCTAAACATGCACGTTCAATGAGCTCGTATGAGGAGGACATCCCATTTTTACAAAGGCTTGGAGTTAATGTGAGAGCCGCATATGAATGCCCTTTATTTTGAATTGGTGCTTTTATGTTTATTTCTTTACATTTCCCCTCAAAGTAATGGCAATTTTGTTGTGCCAGTTGATGTTAATCAAGCGTTAATTGTTTATATAATTAATTAAAGGTAATTGGCTCTAAGTAAAGCTTGTCATAATTTTATCGCATCAGGCGGGTCGGCTCTCAAGCTCAATGAGGACCAAGTCACATCTCCAGGTCCTCCTCTGAGAACCTGGGCAAAAAAATTATGTGCACCCCTGTACATAGTGTACCAGTTGGACTCCATTGCTGAGAAATGCATGTTAAATTCAAAATGTGACTGAAAAACAATAAAAAGAATTGAGGACAAAAAAAATTGAACAAAAAAAAAAGTGAGGCTGAAGTGTTTTCTGGTAGCCTATAGACCCCAATCACGTGATGTCACAACTCCGCCCCCTGACTGGTGCCGCCATATTGTCCGTCAGCTCATAGTGTTTACCTATTACCGCTACGTACATTCCTCCTATTACTGCGTGTTTTTCTGCTTGTCTAAGGAATCACCGCCTAGTGAACGAACCCCAAAACCTTCCTGACAATCGTTAACTTTGATTAATCAAAATGGAAAAGGCATGTGTGGCGGTTGGTTGCAGTAACAGAGAAGATAAATGGTCATTTTAGTAGTTGCTGTGAGCCCATTGTTAAAAGGGCAAATCTCTAAAGCAGCATGTTTTTTTTTATCTCGGTCCATGATGGGTTTGTGTCGACAGCCGCCAGACAGCGGCGAAAACATCAATATGATGCCAACATGATCGCAGACATCATCAGACGCAGACTACGAAGCTCGTCGCCACGGTCGCGCAGCAAGAACGTGAGCACAACAACAGGTGTTGTGCCGAAAAATAGCCGCCCTGCGTGAAATGTCCCTCCTGACGGGAGCGCCCACACGGAAACGACTTTTTGTACCGTGAATATGTATTATTTTACTCTGCTTGAACTAATAAATGTCATACCTGTGTGATTGTCATTGGGATATGGTCGTGAAAACCTGTAGACTAATACATTTCTGTTCAAAGATGGTTAAGTGGCCCAGTCCACGATTTGTTACTAAAATACATTACTAATATTTTGTGTCATTTAATTATTTAAAACTGATCTTAAAGTCGTAAATCCATTACTGTACCATGAAAACATTTGATGTTTTCACGTCAATAAAGCGTTATAAATAAGCACTCCCGGCAGGGGGAACATTTCACGCGGGGCAGCTATTTTACGACACACACTTCGGCCGATTTTGGTTACCAGACTCCTCATCGTGACATAAACTGGAGTATGATTGGAAATTTTGTGGTCTCAGGACGAGCTCTGACGCACGGGACCGGACGGGAGGAAACATCGGTTTGGGGCTTTGGGCATCAAATATGGATCTGACAACTGGTTCGACCGAAGCTTTTCCAAATAACGGCTTTTATGCAACTCATCCAATGAGTTTACAGCGTCTGAAAGCACCGGGGCTTCCATAATTTGCAAGTGAATCCACCTTTACAAACTACTATCATTGACAATACGACACACAATGACGGACAATATGGCGGCACAATACAGCGATCACGTGATTGTGTGACGTTGGTGATTGGGGTCTATTATTATGCCTCTGTAGAGGAACTTTTTTTTTTTCAGCTAGCTAGCCTTTTTTTTTTTTTTTTTTTTAATAAAGCTTAAACATAATTATGTGCAAAATTTTGTATGTATAAATAAGACTACAGTTGACGCAGGATGCATTTTACAAGTGTTAGCTTTCTTGGTTTTAGTCCATCACTGAAGCTGTCATTTAAAAAAAATAATTTCAAATATTTCAAATTTGACTTGTGGGTACTTTGGCAAAGAACTGAATTTAAATGATTCCCAGATTCAGCCTTTAGTTTCCTTTCTTTTTGAAAATTAATAATGAATTGGTTAGCCTTTTCCCTTGAAGGAAACACCCGCTCGACACAAATGTGCTACATAATAATGATCTAACATTGTATCGCGTGTTGAGTTGTTGTCCCGAGTGAGTGAACAAAACACCAAACAAAAGCTCCTTTGGTTTTTGGTAATTATATTTCATCATGGGCATAATTTCTTGGCAGCATATAAAAAGAAAGAAAGGGGGGGGGGAACCCATCTAACAGCTTAATCTCAGTTCGTCTCTCTCGCTAAGCCACCTCTGTACAGCAAATGTCCAACTGACAGGCGAGATGTGTGCTAGCATTCTGTTGTTCCGTATCAAAAGTTGGCTTTCCAGAAAAAAAGGAAAGGATCAACCATTAGTCTCTAATGGACTGATAGAAATGCGAGTAAAAAGGTGATCGATGCAGTCCCCCTTAGAAATGTCAAACATTTCAGAATTGCAAAGAGAGAACAGCTGAATCTGAATGAGTGGATGAAGAATGAGGCTTCCTTTTCCCGTTTTTGGGTATGAGAAATAGCAAGAGATACAAAAAAAAAAAAAAAAAAACATCATTAGTCTTTGCTGAGAGTGGCAGCTGGAGTCTTTTGAGTGAAGATTTGATTGGAACAACAGCTATAGCATGGTCATTCTATTTTGCTGGGCCTGGAATCCAGGAAAAAAAACCTGAATCCTCGCAAGAAACCAAATGATTTTTGGCATCCTGTACTGGCCAAGGAGCTGTGAACCCATGGGATCTTGGAAAGAGAAGGGAGACCCACCCCCCCAAAAGACCACAAGCCTCCTCTAACCCAGCCCCAGTCCCACTTACTACCAATGATGGTTGTTTAAGTCCGCTAAGGTTAGTTCCTCTCCTGCACAAATACAGTTTCCTGCGGACAAAGCCCCGCCTCCTGCAGCGTGATGTCATAGTCCAAGTGGGTGAGCTTCCGTCGAGGGAAGTTGGTTACGAGTTCGAAGCGTTCGTTGGGGTAACCTTTGGACTGGACGTGTCTCACCAGTGCCTTGAAGTCAAAACCAAATGACAAAATGTACATGAATGTAAAGAATTAAACACTTTATATTGTCCTAATGTGGTCCATGGGGCAGTCCAACAAATTACCTCTGAAGCTGCTATTGTTTTTGAGATATTGAGGTATGAATTTCGAGTGATGATGTCACACAGCCCCCCCATTTATTGCAAAATGGACCCGAAATGGTGCCATTTGTTTAGGCTACATTTGTGCAGTAAAAATTTTCGTTTGTGCTGCCATAGTTTTATTGATATTGAGATATTAATTACGAGTGATGAAGTCAATCGCAGCACCTCCGTTGCGGCTGACGAAGTGTACCAACTCTCTCAATAACAGAGGGGTGTCCCAACAACTAGCGCAAACGGAGCACAAATGAATGGCACCCCTTTGGGTCCATTTTGCAGTAAATGGGGGTCTGCGAGTCATGTCATCACACGAAATTAATATTCTAGCCCCCCATTTAATGCAAATGTCTGCTGCTCCTTGCTACATTAAATGTATGAAGGAGTCAAAATTGTATGACGTTCCTTATATTCACTGTGTGGTACTTGACCTGTTTAGTGAATGCACACATTTGGCTTATATTCAAACTATTTCTTTATACAGCAAAATACCGCTGCGTTTTCATGTTTTGTAAATTAAGTTATGATTTATTAGTTTGGTGAGAAAAGTGTTATAACTTTTCAATTATTATAACTATTGCATGTGCAGTTAGAAAAAAAAGAGTCCTGGTTTACAGGAAATGTTCAGTCTTTTGTAATAAAACAAGATTGATTGTAATATTAAAAGTATTTGGTGTTGTTTATGAAAAAAAAAAAAAATCATAATTGGTAAAAATTGAGTTCGACTGTTCAGGTTCTTATAATTCTGTGATTAGCCAGCCAGAAAATTGTGATTGGTCCACCCCTACAGTATATAATAATGTAATGACACTTATATAGTATTATTCAAGAGAACTAAAAAGTATGAGTTCAGACAGTTCTCCTTCATTTAAGCTACCGTGTAACAAAGTAGTTCAATGTAGGGGACCATCTTACCATAAGTTTTGCTTGAGACGACAAGGATATTTGCTCTCTATGTCCATCTGGGTAACGAAGCATCAATCTTGCTTTGGGGCCTGCGTTGAGGGAAAAAACAACAAAAAAGACATCGTCACTGAGAGTACAATAGCTTACTTAATTTTTCCTCTAGGGATGAACTTTTCAGTAAACGACTTTTCATTTACCATGCAGAAAATGCACAATTTTCCCAAAGGGAAGAAAAAAGCGTTTCCGCAGTTGAGCTATAAGCCCGGCAGGCCGCCAGGGCTTCTCTTACCCCCTTAACCTAAAACAGTGCTTGATAGAATAGAAAATAGAATAGAAAATATAAAAAAAATAGGGCTGTCAAACGACTAACATTTTTAATCGAGTTAATCACAGCTTAAAAATTAATTAATCGTAATTAATCGCAATTCAAACCACCTCTAAAATATGCCATATTTTTCTGTAAATTATTGTTGGAATGGAAAGATAAGACACAAGACGGACATAAACATTCAACAGACTGTACGTTAGTACTGTATTTGTTTATTATAACAATAAATCCACAAGATGGCAGTAACATTATTAACTTTCTTTCTGTTAAAGGGATCCACGGATTGAAAGACTTGTAGTTCTTAAAAGATAAATTTGAGTCCAAGTTATAGTAATTTTATATCAAAACCCCTCTTAATGTCACATGGGCTCCCTGCCGTTCTTCCACAGTGTCTTTAACTACGTAGGGTAGTGATTGAAATACACCACAAGGTGTCAATGGCGAGTTTTAAATTAGAGATCTAGCCAAGGCAAAGTCTGAGTGCGTTTTATGTGTATTTTGCATAGCTATTTTGATTGGGAATGCCAGTTCGCTTTGCACTGAGCGCTTTTCTTTTTGTGAACATTATTTTTTGAGCGATAGGAATCTTATTTTTGTTGTGCTTTCACTACATGATACTGTAGCGACTTAATTGTTCCGCCCAAATGCATGATGGGAAGTTGGGCAACCATGACTGTCAGTGGTGGCTGCAAATGGTATACAATATGCTCTGCGTTGTGTTCAACTAAGCGTGTTAAGAAAAAGATCATCTCCTTCTCCACTCAAATGCATGATGGGAAGTTGGGCAACCATGACTGTCAGTCGTGGCTGCAAATGGTATACAATATGCTCTGCGTTGTGTTCAACTAAGCGTGTTAAGAAAAAGAGCATTTCCTTCTCCGCCCAAATGCATGATGGGAAGTTGGGCAACCATGACTGTTAGTAGTAGCTGCAAATGGTATGCAATATGTTCTGCGTTGTGTTAAATTAAGCGTGTCAGGAAAAAGATCCCCTTTTATTCTTCCCCTCGTCGTTTGCCACAATACTACGCAATTCTCTGCCTTTTCGCTCTCAATGTGCAAAAATGGCGTCATTGTAAACTGTTTGAGGCAACACATGAACGGGTCATTCTGTGCATGCGTTAATTAAAAATGAATTACCGCCCGTTAACGTGAAAAATTTGACAGCCCTAATAAAAAGTATACATATACTTAACATCGTTTTAACCATGTCTGCTCATACGGTTTGAAACACAATGGCGACATTTTATGGTTGATTTGTGAACAAACCTGTCCTAGCTCTCTGTCACTGCATTGAATTGCATTGTATTTGTGTTCATTAAAACTTTATTTTCAGGCTGTGGCTTTTTTTTAAGACTGTTTAAGTATTGTTAATAAATGACTTATAATAACACATAAGACATTTCTAGATTGTACACTTAACATTTTTATATATTTATTTTCTCAAAACATGGTAGTCCATCAGTTTTCTAGGGGGAAACCATGGGACGGGGGAATAGTTTTAGAATTCTCTGAACCATCATGGAGAATAATCACGTTTGGTCAAATCACTGTAGTGTGGAGCAGTTTAAAATCTTAATCTGTATGTAAAGGTACCTATTTCTGACACCTGACAATGAAAGAAATGGCATGTAGTTGCTTACTGAACAGTGTACTTGTGGAAATAGTGCATTAATGCTTATATATTCACCCCAATTCATGGTTGTACAATATGCTTTTGATATCCAACCAGTTAAAATGGAATAGGCAGAACCTCAGCATGGTTATATCTCCAAGTTGCATACCATTATCTTCAGGACAGTCATCGTCACAGGTCTTGGAGGGACCCGCGCTGTCTGCTACCGCCGTACACGAGTTCCCTGCGTCCGAATGAGGCTGACGTGGTCTTGTGAGCAAGGGCTCCAGGTGGTTCTTTTTGCTCTCCTCTTTTTTGTGACTGTGGTTGTTTTCTTTGAACGGCGATTTCCGGTGACAAGAAGATGTGCTATCAGGATGAAGATGGGGTAGGGCGGGCTCGGCCGTTGTGGGGTGTTTGCCGGTGTAAGCTTTCTCTTTCAGGAGTTCCGGCATTTCGCCGTCAGAACCATCGACTGAGATAGGTCCCTCACTGTCCGTGAAAGGCTCAGCGTCAGAGTCGTCCTCAGACTTGGGTGAGGCGGGGACATCGGGGACATTGGAGGACTCGTAGTGGGTTTCCTGTAGCGAGGCTCGGATTGCTGCCTCCAGCTGACTGTCTTCGCTGGCATCGATCAGGCTCTCCTAAAATTACAAAACAAGAGTGCAGATGTTAAAAACAAATCAGCAAAGAACAAAAGCAAAAAGGGTGGCGGGAAAGACAAATCTGTTTGATTCTGACCAAACCAAGACACTTGTAAAATAATTACAGGGAGTTCGTTTTTTTCTTACGATGTAACCCGGGCTAACAAAGCAAAAGAAAACAGTAATATAAATGAACAAAAATATGTCAGTGGCTAATAAAAAAGGGTGGGTGACTCCCTTCAGTCTTTAGCAGGTAAAATGCATGCTCCATAGGCTTTTATCCGGAGATAAGCATGCATTCTCGATGTATGTTTGGGGTTACTTCCTCAGCCATTGTTTTTAGCAGGGGCAGGCGTATAACTTGGCCTATGAAAGCGTTCTATGCCTATCACTTACAGTGCCCTCCATAATTATTGGATTTATAATAATCATGTGTTTTTTAGCTTCTAATATTTTTTTTTCTAAATAATATGGGACCTTAATGGAAAAAAAGAGAAAAATCCAACCTTCAATACAAGTGCATTCATTCAGTGGGGAAAAAATTCCACATAAAGAAATAATTATTTGACATCAAATAATGTGTGTCACAATTATTAGCACCTCTGGTGTTAATACTTTGTACTACCCCCTTTTGCCAACAAAACAGCCCCTAATCTTCTCCTATAATGTTTCACAAGATGGGAAAAGACAGAAAGAGGGATCTTCAGCCATTCCTCTTTGTAGAATCTCTCTAAATCATCCAGAGACCTGGGTCCTCTCCTCTGTACTCTCCTCTTCAGCTTACCCCACTGGTTTTCAATAGGGTTGAGGTCTGGGGACTGAGATGGCCATGGGAGGAGCTTGATTTTGTGTCTGGTGAACCATTTCTGTGTAGATTTGGCCATATGTTTAGGGTCATTGTCTTGCTGAAAGACCCAGTGACGACCCATCTTCAGCTTTCGGGCAGAGGGCAACAGATTTTGATTTAAAATGTCCTGGTATTTCAAAGCATTCATGATGCCATGCACCCTAACAAGGTTCCCAAGGCCTTTGGAAGCGAAACAGCCCCACAGCATCACTGACCCATCCCCATACTTCACAGTGGGTGTGAGGTGCTGTCTACACGCCAACAAGCTGTTTGGGAGGCATGCACGGAGAAAACCTTTCCTCACTCACAATCATAAACGCAAACATCTGGAGTTCGCCAAGCGGTATTGGGGCTTCAACTGGGACCGTGTGCTTTGGTCAGGTGAGACCAAGATTGAGCTTTTTGGCAACAAACACTCTAAGTGGGTCTGGCGTGCCACGAAAGATGCGCATGCTGAAAAGCATCTCATACCCACTGTGAAGTATGGGGGTGGGTCAGTGATGCTGTAGGGCTGTTTCGCTTCCAAAGGCCCTGGGAACCTTGTTAGGGTGCATGGCATCATGAATGCTTTGAAATACCAGGACATTTTAAATCTAAATCTGTTGCCTCTGCCCGAAAGCTGAAGATGGGTCGTCACTGGGTCTTTCAGCAAGATAATGACCCTAAACATATGGCCAAATCTATACAGAAATGGTTCACAAGACACAAAATCAAGCTCCTCCCATGGCCATCTCAGTCCCCAGACCTCAACCCCATTGAAAACCTGTGGGATGAGCTGAAGAGGAGAGAACAGAGGGGAAGATCCAGGTCTCTGGATGATTTAGAGAGATTCTGCAAAAAGGAATGGCTGAAGATCCCTCTTTCTGTCTTTTCCCATCTTGTGAAACATTATAGGAGAATATTAGGTGCTGTTCTGTTGGCAAAAGGGGGTTGTACAAAGTATTAACACCAGGGGTGCTAATAATGGTGACACACATTATTTGATGTCAAATAATTATTTCTTTATGTGGGATTTTTTCCCCACTGAATAAATGCACTTGTATTGAAGGTTGGATTTTTCTCTTTTTTCCATTATGGTCCCATATTATTTAGAAAAAAAAAATATTAGAAGCTAAAGAACACATAATTATTATAAATCCAATAATAATGGAGGGCACTGTAAGCATGTGCCGGTTTCAAGGTTTACCGTGGTATGAAAACGTCACGGTTTAAAAACCACTAACATTTTCTGTCATACCGTAGTACGGTATAAGCTATTTTTATGTCCCAAAAATGAAGCGAGAAATGGCTTGGAGCGGCAGCACTCACCCCTCCCCCTCCGGTTGTTGCTCCTGTGTGTCGGTGACACTGCTGTCGCTGTCAAAACTACTCCTGAGCAGAGGTTGCACTAGACTTTTTCGTTGTCTGTCATTTTGACTGACAGGGTCATAAAAATCTGGTCATAATCTATTTTTACCCGTCACTTAATTTTTAAAAATGATAATAATGACATATTCAATAGTATTTAGTTTTCATTCATTTTTTAATTAGGGCTGTCAAAATTATTGCGTTAACGCGCGGTAATTAATTTTTAAAATTAATCACGCTAAAATATTTGACGCAATTAACGCATATGTCCCGCTCAGACAGTATTATGCCTTTTGGTAAGTTTTACAGCAAGGCTTTTTCTGCTGTCTAACAGCGAACCCTTGTGGTCGCTTTGCGACATGGTTTATTGTGTTCTTGTCAGTTCAATTTGGCTGCACAACATCTCGGGCTGACGCCTACGTTGTAATATTGTGCTTATATGATCCTTGGACAAGATTTGTCCGTAAGCATGGTTGTTGTAAAGAATGTACATATTATGTTAGTAAGCGAAATGTTACATTTTTTGTATGAGACGCTTTTTGTTGATGTTTAGTGAACCTGTATAGCGTGCTAAGCTAACGTTGTTGCTAATGCAATGCTTGTGTACTTTTTTTTGTAGTTTTACAACGGTCTAAAGAGGACAATGGTTTGAGGCCATTTTATTAATAAATCAGATGAAACAGGAAGAAGTCTGATTATTAAGGCATCGTTCACTAGCTGTCTAGCTTTGGAAAAAGTAGACGCTTCGGAGTGAGGACAGCGTAGACAGATTTAAATGACAGTAGAGTGAAATGCCCACTACAGTCCTTATGTACCGTAGGTTGAATGTATATATCCATCTTGTGTCTTATCTTTCCATTCCAACAATTTATTTTACAGAATATATATATAATTTACAGAAAAATATGGCATATTTTATAGATGGTTTGAATTGCGATTAATTGCGATTAATTAATTTTTAAGCTGTAATTAACTCGATTAAAAATTTTAATCGTTTGACAGCCCTATTTTTAATTAATAATGTAATGCTTGCTTGGCGGCGAAAAATTAGACACAGAAGTCGTGGTATTTTTCTCCCTCTTTTTACTCCGCTTACCGCCAGCAACACCAACAAAACAACAACTCCGCCCCCAAAGAAAAAGAGGCAACTATATACACAGGCGGCAATCTAGTCCACCAATTGGATGACGCGCTGGCACACCGGGTGCACCAATAACAACCTTGCGTTGATGTGTCAATCACGGTGCCGCCACCAGACCCCGGTGACGCTACAATATTCTGTCCGAACAAGCTTAATAGAATCCACACCGTGCCATCAAGCATATGAATATGTAACTTTTTCTCCGCAGTGACAAAAACAGCTGACTGTGGCCCCAGTAGGTAGGCTACATATGGAACAATGAAATTAACAGTTCACCTGCTGTGGCCTGAACGCAGTCTTCCTCCTGGTGCGCATAGACTTGGTGCCCGCTTGTGCATAATCAAATGTCTCAAGTGGGATTCCTTCAGAGGCTATTGTCATGAGGTTTTGGACTTTTGCCTCGGACAGACGACTTAGTTTGGACGCTCAGTTGCCTTGACATTTTTCCGAGTAAGGCCAAGGACGTCATGCATTAAGAGAGACAATAGCTAATTAATATGCTCACTCGCCACCCTGTGGTCTGGGGTGTGCATTGCAACCTGTCAAAATGACAGATGGACTTCAGTTTTTTCCGTCACCGTTTCAAAAAAACGGTCAACGACGGAAAATATTCAGTTAACGCGACCCCTGCTCCTGAGCCACCCACCACCCCCTCAAAAAGACAGTCGCTAGTGAGGTATTAGTATTAGGTATAAGTAGGTACACAAAAATCTTGGTTCGGTACGTACCTCTGTTTTGAGGTCACGGTTCGGTTCATTTTCGTTACAGTAAGAAAATAAAATGCAAAATATAAATATGCTAGTTGTTTATTACACACTTTTGTGCTTTCAACAATAGGAACATTAGCCTATACAAAGTTAGAATTCTGCTCAAAAAGTAGCGGGTATTTAAAGATAATAATCCAACAACAATTTGCCTTTCTGACCCCGAGTATTGGTCAGCTTACTTTCTGAAAGAAAGAAGAAAAAAGAAGTCCTGTGCTAAAGAGAAAAGCAATCCCAATAAAGATTTTAACATGTATTTTACAAATGAAATGAAACATTATTATTATTTTTTTTTTATGAACTGTTTTCAAAATCTTTATAGACCCTACTCACGTGACGTCACAGCCACGCCCCCGCGCCATGTTGTCCGTATACTCGTCATGTTAATGCATTAGCGCTTCGTAAATTCCTATTATGGCGTGTTTTTCTGCTCGTTAACATTAATGATCAAAATGGTGAAGTCGTGTGTGGCAGTCGGTTGCAAAAATAGAGAAGATAGACGGAGAGACTTGAAGTTTTACTGTATTCCGAGAGACCTGGAGAGGAGAGCGAGATTGACTTCTGCATTCCGACGAGAAAACTGGGCTCCAAACGACTACCACAGATTATGTAGTAGTCATTTTATATCTGGTAAGATGCATTTAATATATATTTAGAGGGTTTTGGGCTGACAACCACAATTAAGATCATTGCTAGGCAAATCGCCGACAACATACACTCAGACGTTGTGAATGAACTACCTGAAAATATATAATTATAAGAGGATAATAAGACAGTTGTCATCCAATTAATTTACAATTTCACTATTGAGGTCAAAAGCCAAAAAATAAATTCAACTAGGGACAATCTGGAGTAGTGCTATCGCACTTCATATTTGTTACACATTATATATGTATGTAGTAAGAGTGCTATCGCTAAACCATATAAACATTAAAAGCCCTAGCTCCATTGACAAATGACATGAAATACATTAGACTTGACAGTGGATGTTAGCAAGAACAAAAGATTTTGAATTGAAAATTTCGTAACTCACCTTCCCGAGCACAAGATAGATTCCTGCCGAATTTTCGTGTACGAGGACCTGTTTCACCCAACCAGCAACGAAGTATTTATAAGCCTCCAAGCTCTTAAAGTTTTTCAAACTTTCGTGAGAATAGGCTGATTTTGTGTGGACAAGATAGTTGTAAATATCAGGGTCAGGCAAAGACGGCGAAGACAGCGGGTTGAAAAACATCGATTTAGGCATCAAATATGGATCTGGCGAATGGATAAACTGAAGCTTTTCCATATAACGCCTTTTATGCAACGCATCCAATGAGTTTACGGCGTCAGTTAACACCGGGGCTTCCATGAATTGCTCTATAACTTGCACGACTAATTGAAAACAATGAGAGTAGGTCTAAAAAATACGGACAATATGGCGGCCGGATACAGCGACACGTCATTTTGTGACGTAGGTGAGTAGGGTCTATAGACTATAGTCTATAGACTAAAGTTATAGTCCTATAGTCGGGTTTTTCGACCCGCCGTCTTCGCCGTCTTTGACTGACATCTGCTACCCTGATATTTACAACTATCTTGTCCACACAAAATTAGCCTATTCTCACGAAAGTTTGAAAAACTTTAAGAGCTTGGAGGCTTATAAATACTTCGTTGCTGGTTGGGTGAAACAGGTCCTCGTCCACGAAAGTTCGGCAGGAATCTATCTTGTGCTCGGGAAGGTGAGTTACGAAATTTTCAATTCAAAATCTTTTGTTCTTGCTAACATCCACTGTCAAGTCTCATGTATTTCATGTCATTTGTCAATGGAGCTAGGGCTTTTAATGTTTATATGGTTCAGCGATAGCACTCTCACTACATACATATATAATATGTAATAAATATGAAGTGCGATAGCACTACTCCAGATTGTCCCTAGTTGAATTTATTTTTTGGCTTTTGACTTCAATAGTGAGATTGTAAATTAATTGTATGACAACTGTCTTATTATCCCCTTATAATTATATATTTTCAGGTAGTTCATTCACAACGTCTGAGTGTATGTTATCGCCGATTAGCCTAGCAATGATCTTAATTGTGGTTGTCAGCCCAAAACCCTCTAAATATATATTAAATGCATCTTACCAGATATAAAATGACTACTACATAATCTGTGGTAGTCGTTTGGAGCCCAGTTTTCTCGTCGAATTGCAGCAGTCCATCTCGCTCTCCTCTCCGGGTCTCTCGGAATACGGTAAAACTTCAAGTCTCTCCGTCTATCTTCTCTGTTTTTGCAACCGACCGCCACACACGACTTCACCATTTTGATTATTAATGTTAACGAGCAGAAAAACACGCCATAATAGGAGGAATTTACGAAGCGCTAATGCAATAACATGACGAGTAGACGGACAACATGGCGCGGGGGCGTGGCTGTGACGTCACGTGAGTAGGGTCTATTGGGGGATTTTCTCAAGTTAAAGCGCCACACAGAAATTAATAAATTTAATTGTGTAAGCAGGATGTGTGTATTATTCTTATTATTTAATTACAGGTGTTTTAGCTCATTTCAATTTATTTTATTTAAATGGGCTATTATTTATTTTATTATGTGTTTATATTTTACAAATGTGATGTAGTATTCATTTATATTGTATATTTTATGTTGTATAACTTTAGTTCCTATGTGAATATTAGTTCCTACTTGTTTTGTTGAGGTAGGAGGGTTTTGTATTGAACACGGGGCCGTGTTGGTTATTATTATAGCAGAGAAGACCGCAGTAAATCAACAAAGACAAGTCAACTGTGCCCCGATCTATCACTCAAGAGATCTGATGGACTCAAAAAGTAGGTTACAATTGCATATTAGTTTGAAAATCGACCTGATCCACCGTATTTTTACACGAGTGACTTCCGGCCCGATCCTAGCTACCGGTAGTAGTATTGACGCAGGAGGGCCGCGTCTCGTGTCAAATAATAAGATCTGCCGTTCTTTTCGCGTGCGTCGCGTTGAGCCGCTTCTGGGACGCATCTAACACGCGGCCGCACTGCGACTGGTGTGCATTGGCTGATTGACTTTAACGCCCGCGTTTCACTGCGTTCTCGCGGTGGCCACGTTGACGCACCGCTGCCGTTTCTGGGTTAAACTGTCCTACCGTGTTGGTCCTCATTATAGTAGAGAAGACGCAGTAAATATAATCTACACAAAGAAACTGTAACCCAATCGACTCACAGCCTCGGGTTACATTACGTCAGAAACTCGTTCAGTACGCCTCCGTTCCGAACCGAGCACCCCTGTACCGAAAGGGTTCAATACAAATACATGTACCGTTACAACCTTAGGTATAAGTATTTCAGCTACCGAAAAGAAACAGACGGGCGCAGCTTAGAGGAGGAAGGAAAGCCGACGTGCAGGCAACACCTCCAACATGATTTAATATTTGCGTGACCATCATCCGTCACGTTACACAAAATTTAAGGTAAGTAAATGCTGTCATGTACGTTTCCCACCAGCTACGAGAGTTCACTCCAGCGTGTCTCGTGTGTCTGGCAAAGGCAAAACACATACTATAACGTAAGCTTGTTAACGGGGCTATTAAAGTGGCGTTAGCGTGCCAAGACGGCTTTCCTCACGATAAGCGTACTTTTGTTAAGTCTTCTGCCATTGTATCTGTTCAACATCTGTTCAGTATAACATTTTCATAATACGGCCTATGGTGTTTTTTCTCTCTGGCACCCTCTGCGTTGTGAGAGGGTGTGTGTGTGCATAGTGAGTAAATAATGATACGACTCATACACACGTGGTCAGTCTCTTGCTCTCAGTCTCCATTAATATTTAACAATTAATATTAATAGTAGTCCTGGAATATTAACCCAGAAAAGGTGAACATACTCACATTCCTGACTTGGACTGAAAGAGAAATATGTAGAAAATGAGTCTCTAAAAATGTTGAGCATTTCAGTGAAATGCCAGCAATATATATGGCGGAAAACACTCGGGGGACTTGAAGTTCCGCTCTGAGACCCCCAATTTGGCCAAATTTCAAAACTGTCCGATATGCATGTGTGATACATCATTGGAAAGCTTAAAATGTCCTTTTTCTGGTGGAAGAAAAATTTGAACCGGAGGGCCTTTTTTTTTTTTTTTTTTTTTTTTTTTAGGGGTAGGGTTAGTTGCAAGTTTTTTAAACAGCAAAACCCTATCTGGAGGTGAGCACACGCGTTAGCAGAATTAAAGACGCCATGACTTTAACGAGATATTATCGCTTACTTACCTTGTTTGATCCAAAAACTCCATGTAGCATGTATCACTGAGTGTCAAGACACATTTGTGAATCTCCACAGCTGGATTTTTGGGGGATTTTATGGATGAAACATGGCAATATACCAAGGGTCGCGATGCAGAAATCGCAGACATCAAGGAGTGGTCGAGATTTTCTTTTTCATATATTTACCCCTTTAAATGTTTTTTTTCCTCAATTTTTCTTTGTTTGGATCAATTATTTATCATCTAACATATCGGAGAAAATGCGACAGTAACAAAAAAAATACAATTAAGCGATAGTTATGAGGTAGATATCCGTGACTTTTTTACAGACGCCTTTTTTTCATTGTGACGTCATTTGTTTAAAAGTTTAAAATATGCGCGTGAATAATTTTTTTAAGTTGTTTTTTTTTTAAAAACAAAATATTAGACATCACTTAATGATTCAAAGCTAAAAATGACAGACATTTTGAATAATAAATATAATTAATTACCTTAGTTTTATAGCTGGGTTAAAACAAAAGCGGTTGCGCGACGTCTGTAAACAGGGGTTTTCAGGGTAAAACGGACAAATTAAAAACAGTTCAGGGGCTTAATGCGCCATGAATCTGCTATGGCAGCATATAGACATATTGTTCCATCAAGCACAACAGTTGTTTTGTCTTAAAATACAGCAGTTTCTTTTAAAGAGGAGTGCAAGAGCAGAAACTGCTTTTTCAGTCTTGTCTGTGATGTCCGCCATATATATATTAAATTTTACTTAGAAGTGTTTACTTATTTATGAAAAAAAATTATCTTTGTTCTAATTTTTAGCAAGTTAAGCTGTGGCTGTGAGTTTAGTCTACAAGTTCATTTCATTTAAAATATTTCAGTTACTTACTTATTTTTTGTTATTTTATTTATTTATTTTAACATTATATTCGTGTGGATGTTCCAATTTGCAAATATTTAATGAGAAAAAAAAATCCTGTTCAATGGATTTTTTTAACCGATACATCTAAAAATAACACATTTTAGAGCTATAATTGTAATAGCGTAATACCCGCGGTATTTTTGCTTAAGGTTATCATGCCGTCAAAATCTCATACCGCCACATGCCTACTATCACTGTGACAGAAACTACTTCCATATGTGCCGCCTGCAACCTTGTCATACCTCAAAATCTGTCTGCATTATCACCAAAGCCAACATCTAGGATGGTACCTCATACCGCAAAGGTAAAAAAACAAAGGTACACGGTGATAAGTCTCCGCGATGGAGGGGCAACACAGAAGATGAGGGACCTACAGAGCGAGCCCGTTTGGCCGGCGGGGCAGGGCAAGATGGCCCATCCAACTGCCCGTGTTCTGCCAAAAAGCCAGTGGCCTGCTCCAGGAAGGACGCCACGTCCAGCTCGTTCCACTCCACCATTTTTTGACCTACAGTGGTGAACAGAACTATGTGGTTAAAACACAACACACCTAAAAAGGCAAAAACAAATGTTTCATCAAGACAAGGCACCCTTTTAAACATCAATTTTAACACTTTGTAAGACATTTGTAAGACCTTAAAAATATAATTTAAGACCAAAACATGTTGCAAGTTGCAACAATTTCTGACATTTTCTTTCACAGTAACTTGTGTGTTTTTCCTCTCATGTGTGACTCGACGGCTTTGATCTCCCAAATGATAAGTCTTTTTGCAATCTATTTACAAGGAGTGAGAACCTCTGAGTACCTCACGATACGATATGCGATACAAGGCTCACGATAATGATGATCTCATGACATGGTGATACAACAATTATCAATACATGGGTCAGTAAATCATTCTAGGATATTCTACACGACAAAACAAGTTTTCATACATCTGCTTTGAATTGGAATTAGTTATCACTAGTAGACATCCAATCCATTTGAATGAACTGACACTCCCACTTCAAATGGATTGGACATCTACGGCCATCAATGGCCATTTTGGGTTCATTTTGGAGGTATTTCACGTCATTTCATTTCGATTTTCAGTCACTTCCTTTTCCTGTTGAGGCATTTATGGATTACTTCCTGTTGATTTTGGGTTACTGAAAATGAACAATGTCCTCAAATTACTAGAAAGTAACTCAAAATCAACAGGAAGTAACCTGTAAATTTACTAAAATGAACAGGAAGTGCCCTGCAAATGCCCACAAAAGACTGGCTGGGAATGCTCTGGTTTCAGTGCCAGTGACGGCCCAAGACGTCCAATCCAGTCAAAATGAATTGGATTTCTAGTGCCGTCAATGACAGTGAGTGAGCTAAAGACACTATTATAATGGAAGATTTTGGTAGCAACTTGTTGATTCCTTTTTTTTTTTTAAAGTGACTCCTTTTTAAAACGATATATCGATTCTTGGCAGGAGTATATCGATAACCTTTTGGGCTACAAAGTACAGCAATATATCACCTTTTCTATTAATGGTTTTTTAAAAAATCGATAATGAGATATATTAAGATATTATGTCCCACAATTGTCGTATCGATTCAAAATCAGTCTATATCGATCCTTACACGTGTGTTTTTGGTGGAAACAAACAATACAGTGGCTGCACTTCGACTACCGCCCATTAGTTGGCAGCCGGGTGGCTTCTTTACACTATAGTCTCGCGAGGTTTAGTGCCATGGAGAAAAAGTTTCCACATGGTGGAGATTGAGATACGCGATGCCCTGAAGCACCTTTCTAAGTCTGAAATTTGGGCTCCTTTTTGCTTTTACTGCAGAAACAGAGGCATGAAATCACTTGCACTACAGTTATGTTGGACAGTTGTAGATAGAAGAACCTAGTTTTAGTCTTTTAGCCCTCTGGTGGTTGGTACACCTGAATCCTCAAGCTAATGTTTTGACCTGCCGTTAAAAAAAAAAAAAAGTTCATTATTGACGTGCTTTACAACCTGAAGATTTTTTTCCCCCCATCTTTAGAATTCTACATTTACCGTATTTTTCGTACTATAAGTCGCAGTTTATTTTGATAGTTTGGCTGGGGGTGAGACTTATACTCTGGAGTGAGTTATGTGTGAAATTATGAACTCATTACTATATCATTTCACATGTTATTTTGAATTTTTGGATTAACACTGATGGTTTGGTAAACTTGTTAGCATGTTCTTAAAGCTATAGTTATCTGAATAACTCCTAATAGCTATGTTACAGTAACATACCGGTCACGTTCGCATTTCGTTGTTCATGCATCATGTAACATTATCATACTGTACACTTATTCAGCATGTTGTTCTGTAATGTATTTTTATTTTAAATTGCCTTTCAAGATGAGATATCTGTTCTATGCTTTGGATTTTATCAAGTAAATTTCCCCCAGAAATGAGACTTATACTCCGGCGCGACTTAGTTTTTTTCCTCTTTGTTGGGCATTTTATGGCTGGTGCGACTTATACTCAGGCGCGACTTATAGTGCAAAAAATACTGTAGGCAAGTTTGGACTAAAGCTGGTTTGCAATAAATCAAGGTTGGCACTAAAAAATAGAAAATTTTATAATAAAAGCCATATGTTGTTCAAAGATAAAAACATGTTTACTTGAATGCTGGATGAAGTTTCGGCAAGAAATTGATATAAATGTATTTTTGTCTCTATTCTGATTTGGGTTTTTTTCAAAAGTGATATACAAATATCGCAATAATCGTCTTAAAGTGTAGTATCGGGATTAATCGGGATCGAATAGTCACTTATGAATCGTGATACAAATCGTATTGCCAGATATGAGGCAACACACACCTCTACTTTCGATATATTGTCACATCCCTACTTTGCACCGGGCACTGTTATTTTCACTAGGGGCCAACCACCTATTAAATAAACCACCTCCGATCCAGTTTTGATCCATCTCTGCATATTCCCGCGCACCTCTACAAACATGAATGACAAGGAAAAGGTGTCATGGCAACAACTTAAGTCGCTGACGTACGCCGAAGTTGCAGACAACATATAACATATATTGATCCTAAACTCTCGTATTTAGTGCACGGCTATTACTAAAACAAATACCGTATTGGCCCGAATATAAGACAGTGTTTTTTGCATTGAAATAAGACTGAAAAAGTGGGGGTCGCTTGTATTCGCGGTCTCAACGTTATACCCATTCACGACGCTAGATGGCGCCACATATCACTGAAGCGATGTTCTGTCATGAGTCACGACAGATCTCAGCTACTCTGAAGTTTAACCAGTTTGCATTATTTTATTGCAATGTTTTTCCTTATTCAGATTTGTCTCAAGACTACAGTTAGATGTTACTAGTTACATAGTTACTTTGATGGTTAATGTAGTTATTGCAATTTTGTTGTTTTATCACAATAGATTGGTTTATTTAAATTTCAAAAACTAGAAGCCATTCATTTACGAATGTGATTGCACTTTAGTTTACATATTTAAATGTTCAGATATTAAGATTTGAGAGAGGCAAAATAACATGCTTTTTCTCTCAAATATATTGTTATAATCATTTGTTTCAGATGTACTGTATTTATTTTCTGTATAAAAATTAATTTGGTGTTCAAAAACTCTTTTTTTCAAACTTGAGTCTTGAAAAAGAGGGGGTCGTCTAATAATCAGGGCCGTCTTATATTCGGGCCAATACGGTACACATGTAAAATGTTACGGAAGACTACAGTGATTTCCCTGGCATTAAACTCATGGGTATAATATTGAAGAAAATGAAGCTGCTTTTTCCAAGTCCATGTGACGAGAGAGTAAAAAAAATGACATAAGCATGATAAAATTGATTAATTGTACACGATAAGTCTGTTACTCACAAGACAACTCACCGGTGCGTGGATCTAGAATGGAAATATATGGAAATTTGTTGAGTTTATAGAACTGGATGTATCGTTCTCCCTCTTCACTGTCGTGATATACCTTTAACACACATTGAGACAAAGATCGTTAATCCGCTCCATGTCAAGAGCTTAGCTGTAAGTAGAGTCAAACTGTTTTGTTTTGACAGCCTTACAATTGCATTCCTGTAGACTCCGCTGAGCAAACAAAAGGGCTTAAGGGGAGTCGAAGAAGAGCTGCGTACCTGCCAGAAAATAAAGTGTTCTCTGATGATGTTCTTCACGGCATCGTTACTCCACACGTCTCTGTTCAGGCACTGGCAAGCAAAGTCTTGGACATTCTGAATGTTGATCATCAACCACTTGTTCTCCAGTTGGCCACATTCTTTCGCCTATTACAGATTGTAAACAAACAGCAAAGTCATGAATTAAGTTTAGAATTTAGGAACCACTGTATTCATGAAACTCTCCTTGGAAATTTAAAAAGGCCCTGGCGGTTTTCACCAACCGCAGCAAAATTTGATGAACATGTATTTCATGATGCGAAAAAAGTTCAGAGGCTAAAGCCCTAGAAATTTTAATTGCCCAAGCTAATCTTGAGCTTGCCCCATTAAGGCATGTTAGCCAATAAACTAGGGCTGCAACTAACGATTATTTTCATAATCGATTAGTATGACGATTAATTAAACATTAATCAGATAAATGTCACTTCTTTCAATTACTTTCACAATTTACCTTGAAGTTCTTTTCGGCATGTTGCAACGAGCAATGAAGACAAAATGGATGACTATTTCCTTCAACTGTATATAAGCCTGTCGCAATATGCAATAATTCCATTTATCGCACGGTAAATAAAAATGAAGGCAATAAATTTTCCACTGAGATTTATCGCCTCGCGTGCAGCTGCTGACGTGCTGTTAAAAGTTCGGCTTTCTTGTTACCAACTACGCAAAATGCATTTTAGTTCTTTTTTTAGTTGAGTGCAGTTTAAGTTTAGTGCAGGTGGAGGAAAAAAAAAAGAAAAGGTGACAGTGCAGGTGGAGGATAAAAACGAAAAGGTGACGCTTACCATTGAAATGAAGATGTGGATGATGGCAAAATATAAACATGTTGTGTGCATCCATGAACTGGGTCATAGAATGCCAGTCTCGGCCAGCGGTCCCCCTCCGTTCGCTAAATTAAGGTGACAGTTCTTATTGTGGTAACATCGCCTAAGAAATCGTCAGCTTCGGCAGGTTTCAAATAATTTATTCCATTAACTCGCCGAGTGTCCACTGCTGTTGAAGCCAAGATCGAAACAGAAAGTAAAATAGTGCTCTCCTGCTCACCGTCAGCCCCGCGGTGCGTTCAGGTACAGCAAAAAAAGTCAGCCACATTAGAAGTCGATTTGTTACATTATTACAGGTAATGTACTGTATTATTGTTATTATTGCTATTATTATATTATTGTTATTCTGATTTTTATTCATATTTTATTTGTTTTGCTCTTTGTAATTGCTATTTGCAATAGTAACAGCAGTATTTATTAAGGATGCAGTGTTGGTCTTTGGGCTGTGGAACGAATTATTTATTCATTCATTCATTTTCCATGCCACTTTGTCCTCACGAGGGTCGCGGAGTATTCTTATGGGAAAATCCTGCTCGACATACGACCATTTCGACTTACAAACAAGCTCCTGAAAGGAATGAACTTCGTATGTAGAGGTACCAATGTATTACACATGGAACGCCATAGCAGAAGCTATGAGGGGAAACGTTTTCATTTGCCTAGATGCTTAAATTATTAAGTGGAATTTTATTTTTCTTAAAAACACATTTTATTTCTTCTGTGTAAGTATTAATATTATGGTCTTTTACTTAAAAGAGGCATGGTCTATTGTTTTTAGTTGTGATTTCCTAAAAGGTATTTTTGAATTTAAGAGTAAACATTTATTGCGTTTAAATGGGTGTACATGATCTATTAATATATACTGTATTCTCACAGTGTTATTGTATTTTTTTTTTTTAATTGGGGGGTGCAATAATATCGCATATCGCAATAATTTATTAAATAAATTATCGCACACTAAAATTTGTTATCGCAACAGGCCTAACTGTATCGATTATCAAATTTGTTGGCAACTAACTTATTATTATATCGATTCAATTGATTAGTTGTTGCAGCCTTATTAAGAATCTAGTTTAGACAGCAAGATGTCCGAAAATGTGAATTGTTGCTTTCCAAAGTAAAAGTAGACTTTTGTTCTTGTCCGACTTTGACTTAACAAAAATATAATGAAGAAATCTGATATTTACAACTGAGAAGCTATATCTATGTTATAATTTCAACAATTCAGACAAGTTTAAGGTGAAGAAGGTCCTAGACGATTAATCGGTTATCAATATAGTTGTTGATTAATTTGCGAATCGATTACGGTAGTTGTCGATTAATTAATTGTTGCACCTTTACAATAAACGTTTTCTTTTTAGAAAAGTAAATCTAAACGAAATCATTAAAAAAAAAAAAATCATATACAGGAACGCTGCTAAACCATATGATGACTTCTCAGGGAATTTCTGAATATTTATTTTGTCAGGAACATTTTGTCTTAACTTTTGAGTTCTAGAAAAAATGGCACCAAAAACACACTTTTTACTGTAATTATAATCTATACAAAAGAGCTCCAATCAAAGGTTGTTGTTTTAACGATTTTCTAAGGAGAATTTCGACAAATTCTAAATTGTACAATCTCAAATGGGTATGAGGCAGCCAGTAAGTTTCCCTTTCTTCCATTTGCAGTACATGTACTTTCCTCCGAGGGATGGTTTACAAACAAAAAGAAGGACCCCTTACCGTTTCAAAGCTGCCTTTGTGCATCAGCTCAATGGGAGGACGGAAAAGGTCTGCTAGAGTACTAAGTTTCTTGTCTACCGTTCCACCGTTCCGCAGCTCCTGTTCTTGGCGGACTGGAAAAAGACGGGGAGCAAGTGAGGGGAAAACACCTGACCATAGAAGGATGAAAAGATAGTGAGGCAATGGTTGAAACAGACTTCATCATTGGTAGCCACCCGACAGTTGTGTCTGTAGTTCCGTAGAATTGACTTTATTGAGTACATCGGTATTTAGGCGGAATGTTTTTTTCACACTGAAACTGAAATTAACGACATATTGAAACACCAAGGAGAAAAGAAACCACGTTCACCAACTGCCTTTTTGAATGACCAGGACGGATTTCATTTTAGGATGTTGCTGGCTAACGGCTGAGTTATGCTTGCGTGTTGCGGTGAAGACGGAGCGACGGCGTCGACCCTACGTTGTCATTGAGCATTTGAAGTTGTTTTAAATGGACCGCGTTGCTCTGTAATTCACCGCCAAGTCACTAGAAGGATGCGGCTTTGTCTTTGCACGGTTTTGGAGCACTCTTCTCAAATTCATTAAGTTTTCCTCCGGTTATAGACAGCAATGGAATCGGGAGATAGAACGTGTATTTACAGCTGCAGTTAATCATTGGGTAAAAAACAAATGGTGTTAATTCAAATGTGTAAGCGTAGGCGAACCAAAAGACATTTGCGGATGTTTGAAAACGGCGGTATTGTTGTGCTGAACCGGAAACAACATTCTGAGCGGACCAATCACGGTCCTTTGACGTTCACGTCAAGATTAGGCATGTGCCGGTATGAGATTTTCACGGTACGATAACCGTGAGCAAAAATACCGCGGTTTCACGGTATCACGGTATTGCAATTATAGCTCCAAAATTTTGAGATGTATGGGTTTAAAAAAAAAAAAAAAAAAATCCATTGAACAGGATTTTTTCAAAACATATTTGCAAATTGGAACATGAATATAATGTGAAAATAAATAAATTAACAAACAATAAATATTATATAAAATTAAAATAAATAGAACCTAGACTATACCCACAGCCACAGCTCAAGTTGCTCAATATTAGAGTAAGAACAAAATAATTGCTATAAAAAGTAAAAACACTTCTAAATAAAATTAAAAATATATACTGTATGACTTTTTTTTGAGGGGGGAAGCTCAAGTGAAGTTTCGACATTTTCAGCCACTGTGTCAACTCTAGTCTACATGATGCCATGCCTTTGTGTGAAAAAGAACAAATAATTCATAAGTTAGTTAAAAATGTATGAGTTAGTTTTATAAATTAGTTAAAATGTAAATATTGTTGAGGAAAGGTTTCGTCTAAAAAAAAAATAAAAAATAAAGTGAGGAGTGAGACCTCCTCTCTCAATTAGCGATCTTTGACGCGATTCTTTTTCTTTCCCCCCTGCATTCAAGCTTTTCTCTCACTCAGCGGCTGTGAGACATAAAAGAAGCTGCTCTCCCAGTTTAGCCTAGGCTAACATTCGTCTTTGTAAGTTTTAGTTAGTTTGTATATTGAATTTGAAAGGAAAATGTGTGTTTTGTTTTTGGCGAACTTTTTAATGGAGCTACTGCTATCCTGTTGAACCTAATCACACGTGGAAAAATACAATTGTACAGCGTTTTAAATGTATTTATTTGTATATTTCACCACGATTTGAGAGCTCAATAATTTGAAGAAAAGTACGCCTTGTGTTTGGAGGATTTGTTTTTGGGTTTGCTGGCTGTTTAGTGACACTCACGGCAACAAACGGGAAGGGGTGAGCGGTGCCGCACCAAGCCACTTCGGCTGCATTTTGGCACATGAAAAATAGCGAATACCGTACTAAGGTATGACGGAAAATTTTAGTGGTTTTGAAACCGCGACGTTTTCACACCACGGTAAACCGTGAAACCGCTAACCGGCACATGTCTAGTCAAGATGCGTTGACGTGATGCGTAGTCAGGATTTTTTGGAGGCGGACGTCAGGCTACGGCATTGAGTCTAGGGCTGCAGCTATCGATTATTTTAGTAGTCGATTAATCGATGAAATAGTTTGTCGAATAATCGAGTAATCAGATGAGGAACATGAAAAATTAAAATACCTGAGCTGAGCCTCAAATGGTATAAAAAATAATTAAATAAGGATCTATGTACAACAAAAGAACAATTGGCTAACTTACATAGCAAAAGTCCGCTAGCTTCAATGCTATAAAACGCTCTTTTTTTATTTTTAATTTTTAACAATACTCTTAACAAACTGTTCGGACACATATTCCCAAAAAAACAGCTAAATATACCCATAAACTAAATTACGAATCCACTAAAAAAAACATTAGCTCAAACAAAAACTTAACATAGAGCAGCTGGATTCAGCCATGTGAAATGAGGCCGACTAGAGGGCAGTGAATCCACTCAAATCAATAAAACTGAATGCAAACACTTTCCAAATAAACCATTACAACGCCACAATAATTAAACGAATACTCGAAGCAGCAAAATTTAATTTGAATCTTTTTTTTCTAATCGAAATACTAGAGTTCATCGATTAATGGTTGCAGCAGTCTTAAATTGGGTCTGCGTGAACGCCGTAGGTCCGCCATCATCGCAACACAGAAGCATAAACCAGCCTAAACACTTCACCTTGGAGCTCATTAAAAATTTTATGGACAACAAACATGATTTTGATCCACTTATGAAACGTCAGGATTGGGCAAGACGGTGACACATACGAGATGGGAAAATTGAGGGGGAAATTAGCAGCATCCTTATCCACTGGAATATTGCTAATAACCTAAACTGTAAAGTAGACATGTGCCGGTTACCGGTTTCACGGTTTACCGTGGTGTGAAAACGTCGCGGTTTCAAAACCACTAAAATTTTCCGTCATACCTTAGTACGGTATTCGCTATTTTTCATGCGCCAAAATGCAGCCGAAGTGGCTTGGTGCGGCAGCGCTCACCCCTTCCCGTTTGTTGCCGTCAGTGTCACTAAACAGCCAGCAAACCCACAAACAAATCCTCCAAACACAAGGCGTACTTTTCTTCAATTTATTGAGCACTCAAACCATGGTGAAATATACAAATGAATACATTTAAAACTTTGTAAAATTGTATTTTTCCACGTGTGATTAGGTTCAACAGGATAGCAGTAGCACCATTAAAAAGTTCGCCAAAAACAAAACGCACATTTTCCTTTCAAATTCAATGTACAAACTAACTAAAACTTACAAAGACAAATTTTAGCCTAGGCTAAGCTGGGAGAGCAGCTTCGTTGTGGTTTTATGTCTCACAGCCGCTGAGTGAGAGACAAGCTTGAATGAAGGGGGGGAAGAAAAAGAATCGCGTCAAAGATCGCTAATTGGGAAAAGGAGGTCTCACTCCTCACTTTTTTTTTTTTTTTAGAAGAAACCTTTCCTCAACAATATTTTCATTTTATCTAATTTATATAACTAACTTATACATTTTCAACTAACTTATTAACTTATGAATTCTTTGTTCTTTTTAACACAAAGGCATGGCATCATGTAGACTAGAGTTGACACAGTGGCTGAAAATGGCGAAACTTCACTTGAGCTTCCCCCTTAAAAAAAGTCATACAGTATATATTTTTAATTTTATTTAGAAGTCTTTTTACTCTTTATAGCAATTATTTTGTTCTTACTCTAATATTGAGCAACTTGAGCTGTGGCTGTGGGTATAGTCTAGGTTCTATTTATTTTAATTTTATATAAAATATGTTATTTTTTGTTTATTTATTTTCACATTATATTCATGTTCCTATTTGCAAATATGTTTTGAAAAAAAATCCTGTTCAATGGAATTTTTTAAAAATTTTTTAAACCCATACATCTCAAAATTTTGGAGCTATAATTGCAATACCGTGATACCGTGAAACCGCGGTATTTTTGCTCACGGTTATCGTACCGTGAAAATCTCATACCGGCACATGCCTACTGTAAAGATAATAAAACTGCAAACCCAAATAAGCTTATCTTTACAGACTGATCTGACAGCTGGTAAAATAAAGCACTGAAAGAGAAACGGATGGCTTTGTCCATCCTTTATTGAATTATTGAATTTAATTGATGAATCGTTTTAGCCCTAAAAGAAACTCACTTGTTTCCGTCTGGAAGTCTCTAAAGCCATCAAATATGGATCGAGCCGGCCTCCTCCGTTTTGGCACTGGAGGTGTAAGAGAAACAGCAACGCTTAAAGTGTTACTAAAGTCCTTGCAAGAATGCAGTGATCTAAGATTAAATTAATGCAATACCTCCAAAAAGCGGCTCCGGCTCCACTAGTATGTCCTGCTTTTGGGGAATGGGCGCTCGTACTTCGCTGTGACCACACACAAGATGCAAAACGCTCAACATCTAACCAAAAGGACCATAACAGAGAGAAAGTAGTTGGAGGACGAACACGAACACTCACTCTGAAGGCGGAACCCTGCTGCTGGACGCTGCCGAACCAGAGCTTGTGCTGGGCTCCTCCGCCACCACGCCTCCATCCAGAAACATGGTCACTGCCATTTCCAGATTGTTGTTGCATGCTTCCAACATATGCTTCCCTACACTCTCTGTAGCCCCTGTAGAGTATTGAAGGAGACACATTTTAAAGCAGCTTCCAGATGTCTTTACAACACCTTTAGGACTTGCAAAATCAATATAACAGAATCAACACTGGCCTCCCCAAAAAGTCCATATCGGTCAGGCCCTGGTAATTGACAGCTTCTGTTCTGCAATCTGATAGTGGTAGTATTAAAATGTGAATTAACCCCCAGGTAAATAACCCAGCATTAAAGCTCGAGACAAGGCGTTGATCGAGTGCATCCCCGTGGTTGACAAGCAAAATTTCCCATTATGCAATGCAGTTTCAGTTCGACGTGATAAGAACGACGTAATAAAAGCGCAAATTTCGACAATCACGTTTAATTAACAAGAATATTTGGAATATTTTGTCGTTACAAATTATGAGGTTACAATATGTGCATTAGGATAAAAAAAATCGTCATCATTTACAAAAAAAGTCATGTGTATTCTGTAGCCGCAGTTTTGGTTTATACTACCTGTCCTGCAGGATAGGAGTTTCTCACTTCCGATTCCCATTGCGCATGCGCGTTCCAGCCTCCCAACATGGTGGAGCGGTAGCCCTCCAAACATGTCTACGTGAAATAAACTTTACTCTCTCATCGTTTTGTTCGCGTGGACATGAATAACCGATTGTGTGGTGTATGGATGTCTAACGTGCAGGCACACAAATTACACTGAGACGCGTGGAGTTTCCACGGCAATCACGTTCTTCGAAGACATGACAAGTAGTAGCTAAAGGTGGTGAGAATGAAGGCAAAGCTTGGTCCTCCATTCTGCAGTTATGCACAACACGAAATGTAAAAGTAACACCAGAGGCAGCTAAGAGATCACGATATGTAACTTGTAGTCACCACCACACATAAGCACTACGGGTGAAAAGTTAACTTACTATCAAAAAGGTTTAACTTCCACACTCACTAGTGAGTGTAGAGTCTTTTAATAGTTGGCAGTTAAAAGGGGCTCTGCTTTTCTCCCCTACTGACAGCGGAGGAGCACCAGCCACATTTAACGTCCCTTTTAACAACTCCGCACCCATTTCCTGGTTGCTACCGACCCGAGGAACCGTTCCCACACGTCCCCTACACATTAACTGTTAATTTGGGCTGAAAACGACGTACAGTTTTTACCTGTTATTGCTGTGAATTGTTGTATTAACCCATTCACCCCCGGAGCCGAGGTGTCTCCGAGCGCCGCCATCTTACCGCCACAAACAACAACATGAACGTCGCGCATGCGCAGCGACACCCCTTTTGCTCTGCCTGGCGCGAGTCGTGTGTACGTCACACACAGAATGATGCATTTTGGACGTTGTAGTTTTCTATTAGTTACCTTTTCCCTCCAGAACTGTGTGTAACACACATGCTCATGCACATAGGAAGGTGTTCCGGGCGTCTGAACCCATAATTGGGAAAATGCAAGTAACTAAGTGCATGTAAAAGAATACACAGTTTAGAAAATCTGAATTTTTAAAATGGATTTTAAAGGGTTTTCCACCATTGTGACAGACACCCTGTATAACTCAATTGAAAGAAACACAATTAAACCACCCAAGTAGGGCTGCAGCTATCAGTTATTTTAGTAGTCGATTAATCGATGAACTAGTTAGTTCGAATAATCGAGGAATCGGATAAGGAACATAAAAAATTAAAATGCCCGAGCTGAGCCTGAAACGGAGGATAGTAAGATAAGTACAATGTATCACAAAAGTGAGTACACTCCTCGTAGCCTGGTATTCCAGACTCACCGCTGTTCCAGCTATTGAGTCTGGCCACCATTAAGCGGATAAAATTTCCAGGGCGGAGCAAGTCACAACGAACAGACAGCGGAGTGGACTAATCAGCGACGGGCGGGAGGAGGGACTTGCGCGCGGAAGTAAACATACGAGGAGAGCACAGTTTATTCAACATGGCTAGCTCGAGACAGACTGTTGTCAATGACTTGTGTCGATGTGTTTTTAGTAAGTTAAAACTGATTTTACCATGGATTGGAACATATTCTCGGCTCTCCTGTTCACCATCTGTGCTGTTGTGGAGACGACTTCCGAGAGTGACGTTGCTCGTTAAGAACACGTCACGCAAATTAACGAATCTGATTTGTCGATTGATTTTGTACTTGCTTGAGAGGCCGTTAATGGGCTGGGTCCCAGACTATACTCTCAGTGTTTGAAAAACACAGGGAGAACAGTCTGGCCGTACCAGGCAACACTCCTCGCATTTCTGCAGATATTTAAGTATATCTTTTCATGGGACAACGCTGACAAGATGACACCTTGACACAATGAAAAGTAGTCTGTGAGCAGCTTATATAATAGAGTGAATTTATTTTCCCCTCAAAATAACTCAAAATATAGCCATTAATATCTAAACCCCTGGCAACAAAAGTGAGTACACCCCTTAGTAAATACGCACATCCCTAAATGTCCAAATTGAGTACTGCTTGTCATTTTCCCTCCAAAATGTCATGTGACTCGTTACAGGAAATCTGTCAGCATTGCTGCAGAGATTGAAGAGTTGGGGGTCAGCCTGTTAGAAAGCCCACCCGTCTCATCAGACCATAGGACATTGTTCCAGTAATCCATGTGCTTTGTTGACATGTCTTCAGCAAACTGTTTGCGGGCTTTCTTGTGTACCGTCTTCAGAAGAGGCTTCCTCCTCGGGTGACAGCCGTGCACACCAATTTAATGTAGAGTGCGGCGTATGGTCTGAGCACTAACAGGTTGAACCCCCACCTCTTCAATCTCTGCGGCAATGCTGACAGCACTCCTGTAACGAGTCACATGACATTTTGGACGGAAAATGATAAGCAGTTCTCAATTTGGACATTTAGGGATGTACGTAGTTTCTAAGGGGTGTACTCACTTTTGTCTCCAGGGGTTTAGATATTAGTGGCTATATTTTGAGTTATTTTGAGGGGAAAATAAATTAACTCTATTACATAAACTGCGCACAGACTACTTTTCATTGTGTCAAAGTGTCATTTTGCCAGTGTTGTCCCATGAAAAGATATACTTAAATATCTACAGAAATGTGAGAGGTGTACTCACTTTTGTAATATACTGTCAGGGGTGAAAGTGGGCCAGAACGATCAGGAACGCAGTTCCGGTATAAGATTCAGGGCCGGAACACAGTTCCGGTATAAGATTCAGGGCCGGAATGCTGTTCCGGTATAAGATTCAGGTGCTTTGATTCCGAAAATATGACGGCAACTGTCAAAATTCAATGTAAAAAAAGAATTTTTTTTTTTGAATGCTAAGCTGCCACACATGCATTTCATCTCCAATGTTCCAATCCTATGTTCTTAAGTAATTAAAATTGAGATTTTGGCATTTTGTATGTGAGGAAATGAGGGAAAATAAAAATTAGGAGATGGAGGTTGGGGTTATTGCTGTTTTTGTTTCGAAAAAATACCATTTTGAATGAAAATCAGGTTTTGTATGTGTTATAGAAATAACAGCGCTAAAAGTTTTCTTTGCATTTCAGTAGTTTAAGAAGTTTGACCCCCCCCCCCCCCCCCAAAAAAAAAGAAAGAAAAAAATTAATAAATAGAATTTCTGGCTCCGTGGCGACCTTCACGTCGGGGAGTTCCGGCAAGAAATTCTAGCCACTTTCACCCCTGTATACTGTATAGTGTACAACAAAAGAACAATTGGCTAATTTATATAGCAAAGGTCTGCCAGATTAAATGCTTTTTTTACAGTGCTCTTAACAAATGGTTCAAACTCATACTCCCACAAAAACAGCTAAATATACCCATAAACTAAATTACGAATGTATTAAAAAAACATTAGCTCGAACAAAAACTTAGCTTATGTCTGTCTTAACATTGAGCAGCTGGATTCAGCCATGTGAAATGAGTTGTCATATTCACTGTTGCCACTTGAGGGCAGTGTATCCACCCAAATCAATAAAACTACATGCAAACTTTCAAAACAAACCATTACAACACTACCGTCAATAAACGAATACTCGAAGCAGCAAAATTTAATTCGAATAATCTGATCGAATTACTCGTTAATTGATTCATTGCTGCAGCACTTCACCCAAGCGTGTTCACCTCACAATTAAACCATCTTGAGTGTGCAAGTGTGTAGTCTTATAACCAATTATGTTGAGTCAGCTCACACTTGCCACAATTTAAAATTCCTCAAATAAAACCCGAAATGATGCTTAGTAGTAGTGCCGATATTTTTCATACTCATTATACATTTCACTTGCTATAACAGCCCAAAATCACAAATGAGTGACACCTTAGTAAGTAGTACTATACATTTATTGTTGTTTGCATAATACATTCCATTTCAAGTCCAAAAACCCTGTGATGTAGAACATTTAAACAAATAGTAAAATCAGATTTCTCCTTGAGTGGCAATTTAAGATGACTTTTATTTTAAACCACTTACACTTTATTTTAAACCACTTCAGTTCAAAATACACTCTTATAATCGTTTAAAATAATCAAAAAGGTGTTTAACTTTGAAATTTCAACCAAACATCTTGTCAATGTAACGAAAAAAAGCAAATTTTTAACGTACTCATGCATCAAGAGATCTCAGGTGTATACAAGAGACCACCGTACAAACAGCCACTCATCTTTTTTTAATTTTTAAAGTTGAGTGCGAACTGTCAATAAATAATACAAGAACGTGTCACTGCAGCATCGTTAAACTCATCATTCGGACTCAGAGCTCGAGGTAAAACAGTAAAAACCTTTGCGAAGCACTCCAAATAAACTGAACAAGCAAAAGAATCAAAGCTGTGATCAGTGTATGAAAAAAATCAAAGAACTACCACCCTAGACAGACACAAATGTTACATTCTTGTATGCGTTGTTTTTATCACAGAGCGGTCACTCTGCTGTAAGATAAGGGCGACACAAGAGGGACATTCGTCAAGATTTGCTGTAAAATAAAATTTAGAAAAAAAACCCCCACACAGATGAAATTCGCGCTTTCAGATTTCAACATTTAATAATTAGTTTGGTGCCGATTACTATAAACTCAATTGCAGATGGGTCAATAGTATGTTTGCACTCCTACTTTTTGTACCACAAATTGAAAATAACAAAGTGAACTCTAAAATAGTATTGAAAAAATACAGATGGAAGGACCGCATGCAAAAAAAAAAAAGTTACAAATACAGGTAGGTGGAAGGATGATATAACGAAGGTAGAAAAGCATGTTTTAAACATAAGGGCGAGGATGCATGAATAAAAAAGTCTGAACAAACAAAGGCAGGAAGAGGCGAAAAGGGAGTTTGTGAATTTTTAAAAATGTTGTAAAATTGTTCAATTCCATTCAAAAAGTGCAAGACTACTTTTGGCCCATCTTGTAGTGTTACGTTGCCTTACAATCTTAATTGCTTGACCAAGCTTGCAACTGAAGGACATATTTCAACAGTAACATATCATTTTTCTCAATTGAAATGCCACCTAATATTTGCTCGAGTTACGTTCTATAAAAAAAGTGCATGGGCAACCATGACTAAAACTCAACTAAACGAGAGCTTGTAAACCTGGGCACTCTTAAGTCAAGGTGCCGCTGTATTACGATTTAGGGAACGAGCCTTCCATTTTAATTCTTCAAATATGATGTTATTTCTGGCGTGATGGGCAATAGGAATGTGACGGAGTTGATGTTACTTCACAGTTTATTTCCAACGTCGTTAATAAGCAAGCAAGTGCGTAAGTGGGTGACTTTAATGTCGCCATGTGTAATTTGTGAACGCAGAAAAAAAGATTTAGTGATCGAGTTGTGAGAAGAGTGCGGGGGGAATACTGAAGTGAATGGCATATATTGTAGTGCGTGTTTAAAAGCGGATGAAGGTGGCATCGATCTGGCGCACGCTGGGCAGCGCCAGCATGATCTTCCGCCGGTACTGCGGGTCCTTCTGCAGCGGGTTTCTCTCCAGGTAGACAGTCTCCAACGATTTGGCGTTCTTCAGCTCGTCCAGATCCGACCAGTTGTCGATCTGGTTGTCGTTCATCTGAAGAGAGTTTGAGCACTTGTTTAGGAAATGCTGATCAGATTTTTTAGGATGCTTATTTTACTAGTGAAATATGCAGACTAGTGCTGCAAAGATTAATCGATTAACTCGAGTAATTCTATTAGAAAAAAAAGATTAAAATTAAATTTTGATGCTTTGAGTATTCATTTCATTAAAGTGCCGTTGTAATGGTTTGTTACTTTGTTTGGAAAGTGTTCGCATTTAGTTTTATTGAGATGGGTGGATACACTGCCCTTTAGTGGTGCCATTGAAGATAACATAATTCATTTCACATGGTTGAATCCAGCTGCTCTCGGTTAAGACCAACAAAAGATAAGTTTTTGTTTGAGCTGTTTTTTTTGTTTTTTTTTTTTGCATTCGTAATTAATTTTATAGGAATATTAAGCCATTTTTTGTGGGAATATGTGAACTATTTGTTCTAAGTACTGTAAAAAAAAAAACAAAAAAAAAACATTATCATTTTATAGCATTTAAGTTAGTGGACCTTTGCTACTTAAGTTAGCCAATTGTACTTTTGTTGTACTTAGATCCGCATTCATTAATTTTTTTTACCGTTTGAGGCTACGCGCAGGTATTTTAATTTTTTACGTTCCTTATCCGATTACTCGATTATTCAAATTAACTAGTTCATCGATTAATCGACTATTAAAATAATCGATAGCTGCAGCCTTAATGCAGACCATTTAATTCAACAGTGATGGATGTCCAATCCCTTTGAACAGGGAGGGATTGGCAGTGATGAGTCAGTCAAAGTAGATTGGACATTAATTGCCGCCGTTTGTATCTAATGAGCTAACTTACAGTAAACACGATCTGTATCACCTTTTTTATTTTTAAATAAAATCCTCTAAGTTCAACTGTTCTAGTAGGCAAACATTTGAAGCACAGGCAATAGTGTTAAAAAGACGAGGGGGCGGGGGTGCACAAAAGAAATTCAAAACATTTGCTTCATACCCAGAACTCCTGCAGCTCCGTTAGATGACTAATGTTCTCAATCTTTTTCACTCTGTTCGCCGCGATGTCCAGAGTTGTCAGCTTTTTCTGATGGGAGACACAAAAAAAACATTTTGCTTTTGCTGTGGCTGCTGTTGTTGATGTGCATTCCTGCAGCGGGCAGAGTACACAAAGGACAGGTTTTTGTCTAACATTGTTTTCCAAGCCCTCGATGACCTCGATGCCATTGTGGCTCAAGTAGAGTTCTCGTAGGCTGACCAGGTTCTGCAGACCTTCCATTTTAGTAATCCGATTACTCTGAAAAAAAAAATCAAAAGGAGTTCATAATTTGATTAAAAAAAACTCTTGTACACAATTAAATTGTACTTGTAACTAGGGCTGCGTAAATGAGGATCACATTTAATATTTTCCGATCTTGATTCTCTTCAAACTTGGTTTTTAAAGTTATTTTATTAACTGGTAGTTTTTATACAATGGCATCTACCATCGTAAATTAGGATTAAGCTGGCGGGCCCCAAATATGAAATGTTTTTTTGGGTATTTAAATTCAAATTATGTGCAATTTTCTTTGTTATTTGTTTAGCTTTACCGTTTACCAGTTTCCCCTCAACTGGAGTGTAAACAGCTTTAAAATCATCAACATTAGACTCCTTTTGATGGACTGTTCCCCAAGATTGATTAAATTATATTTCACGATCTTCCATCTTAAATTCACCCAGCACTACTTTAAACACACTGTCTAATTTGACTTGAGTTTTTCTCAAAGTAGACGCGCTAAAATTAATCCATCACAAAAAGCAAGAACAAAAACAACTGCTTTGATTTGAACTCCTTCACAGATCAAGCTTAATAGTAAAGTTACTTTACACTGTCATTTTTGTTTGCCTAAAATGTCAGCATGGTGCAGTCCTTGCTTTCCCCTTGTATGTGTCTTTTTTATGTTCTGTCAGCTGTTTGAAAAATGAGAAATTCTTGTGTTTCCAACATGTATGGATCCAAAAATGTATTCTATCGTTCTCATTTAAAAGTAAAACAGAGAAAATCAGCCACGTATGCACAGCCCTGAAAATAAGGTAACGCTAAAAGTGTGTTAAGTACCTGAATGCTTAACACGGTCAGGCTGTGCAAACTGTCCATATTCTGCAGCGTGGTAATTTTATTGGTGCCAAGGAATAAGCTTTGCAAAGACGTGAGCGTATCCAAGTTCTCTATGACCTAGAAAACACAACAACTAAATAGTAATGATGACAATAACTTGTAAAACACCATTTGAGAGCAAACTTACTCGAATGCGATTGGAGCCCAGCTCCAGCATCTCCAGACAGGTTAAGTGACCCAGGTTGGCTATGCAGCCGATTTTGTTGTGAAGCAGAAAAAGTTTTTTCAGCTGAGTCAGCTGCTCCAAACCCTCCACCTTCCTCAAAAGGTTGAAGGACACATCCAGCTGCCTATGATGGAGCCGAGGGAAAAAGTTTCAGTAAAAAAGTGCCTTAATTTTAAAGTTTAATTCAATCCAAGGTGTCATTCCAAATTCTAAGGTGTCCCCAAAAATTCATGAACATAACATAATTTAAAAACGGCAAATACTTGGGGATTCACTGTATACAATCAAAGTACCAACTTACTCCAACTGCGTGAGCTTGTTAAGGTTTTCCAACTTGCGGATTTGATTGTCGTACAAATCGAGCTCTCGTAGTGAGCTTAGACTGTCCAGGTTTTCAATTTTTTTAATCAGATTCTGCCTTAGGGAGAGGGTCTGTGTGGACAAGACAAAAAAAAGATTGAGAAATCTTCATTTTTGCTGAGTTTTGTTTTCAAAACAGGGAAAACAACTCACAATCTGTCAATAAATTTCTAACTGAGCCGCAACATATGCTAAGTGACTTACTTTTGCTTTCTGTAGTACTTCGAGTCCTTCAATTTTTCCAATACGGCAATGAACTAGGTCAACATCCTGTAAAAAGCAGGAAAAGCTTAACATATTTATACAGAGACGATTTGGAAAATATGCAGTGAATCTTCACAATATTGCAATGGATGTATGGTATAGAGATGAATCACTTCGAACACTCAGGAAACTATTTTTTGGAGTTTCCCCTTAACCAATATGTCATACTGTGGCTAAATGTAGATTGGTCGGTGGTAAGTGCGACGAAAAGAGCCACTGTCCAATCAGCAGCCGTATATTTTTCTAAGGTTCCTCCCATGAAAAAGGTCTGAATTGGATTCATCCTAGATTGATATGTGGAACATATTCATATTAGACATATGGAACAATCAATCTGGTGCCTTGGGTTAGCACTGGAACAAAAAATAACAAAATATTTGTCAATTAATTCAATATTCCATTAGGTGTGTGGCAGCCCTAGTGGTTGCAAGTGTTTTTGGTTTCAATTTTCGAATTAGAAAATTTAACCGTACAGTTAACATAAAATGACAGATTTCAAATGTTTCATTTCATTCTCTGAGCTTAAGTTGACCAGCAGCTAAGAGAAAAATGTACTTAAAGCATTATTTTTAGTGATGAGCATTCCTTATGAAATTGAAATGCTGTCCTTGGATGGGATCCTCCTATGCTCATAACCACAATGCTTCAAAATATTAAATCAGAGTTTTTTTTTTTTTTTTAAGTTATATATATATATATATATATATATATATGTATTTTTATGAAGAGCAAGCTACTTTAGGTTGAAATTTGTTGGTTGATACTGCATTTGCTAAAATTGAGAGAACACCAACCAATAGTGTGGTGGATACATCTACCATTACAATTTAGTGTTGTTTGAATATCGAGTAAATTAAATAATTACTCGATATTTTGAGTTATTTGGACATGTATTTTCTTTCTTTAATATTCGTCTGAATAATTAATTGATTTTGATTTCTAATTTGAGGTCACGACTGTGCTGTGGAAGACCTGGTACCTACCTTCTGGAGGAGGAATATTTAAGTTAATTTAAGTATGATTGATTGATTTGGAGTAATTTTTAGACTTCAATTAATGCACATTAGTTGATTTATTGTTTGGTGTTAATTTATGTACATTTTTCTATTTGTTGTCATCTAATTAAGCTGGCAATATTTGGTTTATTTATTGTCATACCTCCCTCAGGTGGTCGTTTAGGAGAGTCTGTCCTTATTTAAACGGCCACAGATAATGTGTGTTGGTTGAAGCCTGTTGTCAAGTTGACCTCTTTTATGTTGGGCCCAAGAAATGTTATTAAATTGCTTTTTTTATGTGTGTGACTTTATTAAATTGAATTTCCTCCTTCCTCCGAAGTTGAAACACCTGTGTACAGTATGTTTGGTCTACTCCAAATAGCATCAATTTGAGGGGGGAAAAAAACCCACTTGAATTTCAGCAAAATTTGAACATATGAGCAACACTATGTCAAACTCCCTCTTACCTCCTCTTCTGGGTCCAGAGTGATGGTGTCCATTTCAACGGGAGACTCTTCTTTATCTAATAAAATCAAACAACATTCTTGAACACAAAGAGAAGACCTCTACCTATGCTTTTAACATTCATCCATCCACCACTGCATAAGAGGGAAAGAAAAAAATGTGCCATCGTTCTCTCTGTTTGGGAGTTTGTTGGGATGACTTACTCGTGGCGGGAGGCTGATTTGGATCCATGTCGCCATTGATGCTTTTCCTCCTTGTCTCGTCGTCGCCTGATTCCTCGGACTCTCCCCTCCGATCCACTATAAGTCAAACATGCAAAATAATATCCAATCCAGGTTTATGTATGCAACATATAAAAATAACAGGGTTGCCCAATGTGCTGTATAATTTTACAGTGCCACTGTCACTGTCGACCGGGGGAGCCAACGAGAGTGGTGCAGCCGGCTTAAGACCAGTTGACTACAGTATAGCCCCATTACCCAGCATAAAATAACACATGAAGCCCTGTTACTTCTAATTGAAGTTTACAAACTATCCTTTGTACAATGCTCACAGCAGAGACTGGTTGTGTTGGTAATGCGTAGCTCTCCATGCTTAATGAAATCAACCCACATTTTTTTATTACCGTATTTTTTAAATACCACCTCCTAATCTTTTGGTAGTTTAAATAACATCACCATGTTGTTCTGTGCATTGTGGCATCCAGGGAACGTACATCTTAACCCTTTCTTGCCAAATGTATCACATTTGATACACTTAGAATTTCATGATTTCGAGACTAAATATCTTTCCTCCAAAAAAAAATTGATGCAAGTCAACTCATGCATCTGCAGGTTCCATGAGAAAAAAAAAAACAGGATTTATCAAGGGTTATAGATATTAGAGCGCTTATTACACACAAACGTTTTCATTAACACCTTATTTTTCCAATTTTGTGATTCTCTGACAATTGCTTCATATTGGAGGCATTAAAGGGTTAAAGGCATTGTGGAATTAGTCCTCGCTAAAATCAAAAACTAACTGACAAACCAGGAAAAGCCACTGACGTTTCACCTAGCCTTGTACAGTAGTAGGGGAGGACCAGAAAGCTTATCTTCAAACATACAGTAAATCCCTAGGGTAAGTGACTAATTTCAAGGGAAAAAAGCAAATTTTAAGATCATGGGTCTTGTAGGACACAATATTAGAATTGGGTGTGGCCTACATCACCCAAAATGTGATGTACACTTTTGTGGACACTAGGTAAAAATTATAATTTTAATGCCTTGGTATCCTGCTGGAGGAGCTGGTTGAAGTGGCTGGGGAGAAAGAAGTCTGGACTTCTCTGCTATAGCTGCCCCCGCAACGTGACCCCGGATTAAGCGGTAGATGATCGATGGATGAATGTATGATTTGCACTTAATATATTCATAAAATATTTCTTGAATAAAATTTAAATGAATTGAAAACCCTAATCTAATACCATTCCAACGTTGATTTTGTTTAATTTTAATTTCATAGTATTGAACACGTTGCCTGCCATTGACAACGGTGGATGTACAATTCATTTAAACTGGGAGGACAGTGCCAGTGCCACTGGTTGCGGTAGACATCTAATCCATTTTGACTGGGGGCTGCGATCATTAGCCAAAAAACTCTAAAGTTCTTTTTTAATTTCGTAGTATTTAGCTCATTGCCATTTACAACGCCAATGACGGTGCTAGACGTCCAAATATATTATGACTAGAAAAGGATGCTATTGCTACAACCAATTTTGAATGAGTTAAATGAGTGTCCTACAAAGGGCTAGTCTGTCCTTCTCTTCATTCATCCTTCCTAGTTCCCACACTTCATTCTTCCTCCCTAAACTTTTGTCCCAGCCTGCTGGTGAACAGAATACATTTTCTCTTCTTTGACATGACTACACAAAAGAAACTTCACACTGCTTGTTCATCATTGCAAATGACGTAAAATAACAAAATCTGTACCGATTCGTTAGTGTGGGTGTGCTCCCATCATTCCGGAGCAATCTGCTTTTCAATCCGCCGTTTACGTCGTAAAATTGCCATACATTCTGAGCGGTGTGAAACAGATTGTAGAAGAACGTTAGCCACATGGTTACCTCCCCGGTGAGAGTCGACCTGTCAAGCCAGAGTTGGACATCGATTCTCGGGGACAACGTGACTCGATGGTCGGCGTCAACCAACGACGTCAGCCAGCGAGCCTTGTTGTTAGCACACGAGTTAGCAAACGTGAGCCGGACTTCTGTTATTCATACGCAAACGACAGTTCCAATACCCTCGTGGTTTCAAAGAGGCGCTCGTTGTCATTAATTACATTCAACCTTGTTGATAGATGAGACGGGACGACGGCGTTTCGACATTACAGACTCACCTTCCATTTCTTGCGGCTCTACAACAGAGAGGGAAGCCATGTTTCCTGTAAACACTCCTGGCAACGGCTCAGCCAATCAGAGTGCAGAGGTGTACGTACAGCTACAGCAACGCGCCGCAGGGTTGCGCAAGTCAAACGCAAAACCGTCCTCGGATTACGACAATATTTTTCTTTTTTACGAACGGTGCCATGAGTTTGGATCAATTTATCATTTGATCGCTTAACCCAGGGGTCGGCAACCTAAAATGATGAAAGAGCAATATAGGATTAAAAAAACGAAAATCAAAATGTGTCTGGAGCCGCAAAATATTAAAAGCCTTATATAGGCCTTATAATGAAAGCAACACATGCTTTATGCAAGGGCGTAGGTTTGCATAGGGACATTAGGGACATAACACTACCAACTTTTCAGGACGCTGATATTGCCCCCATCAACTTTTAAGCAACCTTATTTGCATTATATGATGACTTCAGTCATATAGGTCATTTAGATTGTCTTCCCATATGTTATAAGGATATAATTGACCCGACCATTATTAAGTGTATTATTACAGTACTTTCATTATGTTCAGACATAGACTTCATAACTATGGAGGTAGATTTGTGTCTTTATTATTCAATCAAAAAAAAGTTGCTTCAATCAAATAAAAAGTTGCTTCAATCAAAATATATATTTTCAATCGAAGAAAACGTCTCTTCAATCAAAAAAAATGTGTTTGAATGCAAAAATAAATTTGAAACTCAAAAAAATATATTTGAAAACTATTTTTCTTTGATTGATTTTTTTTTTTTGATTTAAGTCAAGTTTTTTTTGATTGAAACACCATTTTTGATTGAAGTCATGTCATTTTGCGTTTGGACCACATGTTGGCTAGGAGATTTGTGTCTTTATTATTCAATCAAAAATTAAGTCGCTTCAAACAAAAAGTATATATATTTTCAAAAGAAAATCACTTCAATCAAAAATTTTAAAAATATTCAATCGTAGAAAAAAAGGTTTGAATGTGAAAAAATATTTGAGACTCAGAAATTCGCATTTGAACACTTTATTTTTTATTCAAACCGTTTTCTTTGATTGAAGCAGTCCTTTTTGTGTTTGAGCCATATTAGGGGTAGGACATTTGTGTCAAAATCATTCAATCGCAATAAAAGTTGCTTAATCAAAAAACTATTTTTAATCAAAGAAAAAAATCATTTGCAAAAATATATTTTTTTGAAAATATATTTTTTTATTTGAAATATATATCTTTTTTATTGAAGTATCACTTTTTTTGAAAAGCAAAAAGTTTTAAACTCTTTTTTTTTCAAAGTGGAAAAAGTTTTGAACACACTTTTTTCTTGAAGTGGGAAAAGTTTTGAAGGCACTTTTTTTTCGATTGAATCATTTTGACACAAAGATTCAACTTCAACGCTAGTTCCGGTGTGTTTGAGTGGCAGCTGATTGCGCCAATGGGATAAAAGTATGAAGCAAGAATAATGGCCACCAGGGCTCCATCCAGCCATCGGAGTCTCCTGGAGTCCAAGCCGAATATAGGGCACCGGTACGGGGGTGTACCATCGGCATTTCACCGGAGAACCCGCAACGGCATGTTGCCCTGTCGCGGCACACTGGTCGGACCCCGATATCACACCCCAGGCGCGGAGGCCGGCTGTCGAGTGGACGGTCCGCGAATGACACGACACTCATTCAAAGTTGAAGCGACGGGGCTCCAGGCGTGGACGCCGGCGACTCGCCGGTAGTCCACTCTCTTACTGGGCAGGCTAGTGTCGGGCCACTCAACAACCACTCTTGTACCGGCGCGTCGCGGACACTCCGGTTGGAACGAATTGCCAACCGTCACGTCAGGGCAGCGGGTGAAGTTCGCAGTGTTGAATCACATTAAGCAGCAGGGCACCGTACTTCAGGAGACTCCGATGGCTTCAGGAGACACCTGGTGGCCAATGGCCATTATTCTTGCTTCATACTTTTATGCCATTGGCGCAATCAGCTGCCACTCAAACACACCGGAACTAGCGTTGAAGTTGAATCTTTGTGTCAAAATGATTCAATCGAAAAAAAAGTGCCTTCAAAACTTTTCCCACTTTAAAAAAAAGGGTGTTCAAAACTTTTTCCACTTTGAAAAAAAAAGAGTTTAAAACTTTTTGCTTTTCAAAAAAAGTGATACTTCAATAAAAAAAATATATATTTCAAATAAAAAAAATATATTTTCAAAAAAATATATTTTTGCAAATGATTTTTTTCTTTGATTAAAAATAGTTTTTTGATTAAAGCAACTTTTATTGCGATTGAATGATTTTGACACAAATGTCCTACCCCTAATATGTCTCAAACACAAAAAGGATTGCTTCAATCAAAGAAAACGGTTTGAATGAAAAATAAAGTGTTCAAATGCGAATTTCTGAGTCTCAAATATTTTTTCACATTCAAACCTTTTTTTCTACGATTGAATATTTTTAAAATTTTTGATTGAAGTGATTTTCTTTTGAAAATATATATATTTTTTGTTTGAAGCGACTTAATTTTTGATTGAATAATAAAGACACAAATGTCCTAGCCAAAATGTGGTCCAAACGCAAAATGACATGACTTCAATCAAAAATGGTGTTTCAATCAAAAAAAATTTGACTTAAATCAAAAAAAAAAAATTTCAATCAAAGAAAAATAGTTTTCAAATATATTTTTTTGAGTTTCAAATTTATTTTTGCATTCAAACACATTTTTTTTGATTGAAGAGACGTTTTCTTCGATTGAAAATATATATTTTGATTGAAGCAACTTTTTATTTGATTGAAGCAACTTTTTTTTTGATTGAATAATAAAGACACAAATCTACCTCCATACATAACCAGGGTGAAAGTGGGCGGGAACGGTCAGGAACACAGTTCCGGTATAAGATTCAGGGTTGGAATGCAGTTCCGGTATAAGTTTCAGGGCCGGAATGCTGTTCCGGTATTCGGTGCTTTGATTCCGAAAATATGACGGCAACTGTCAAAACGCTATGTAAAAAAAAAAAATTAAATTAAAAAAAAAAAATATATATATATATATATATATATATATATATATATACAAAGCTGCCACACATGCATTTCATCTCAGAGAAGAAAACAATCTACCAACATCAGATTTACATACTCAAGTGTTAACAACAAGCATAATAAAGTGCTTGTTTAGCGTAATCCGTTTCCACTGATATTTATTAATTATTTTATTCCACGGACGGCATGGAGGTTTCCCCAGCTGCTGCCGTTATCTGAGTACTGACATGTGATCGCCAGAGATAGTTAGCTCTGATTGGTTTAAATGTGCATGTTTTCTGAAAGGGGGGGGGGGGCAATGCAACAGAAAATGGATCAAATCTTTAAGACCAAGGAAAGAGTTAAGGGGGCTTATTTATCATATTTAGTTTTATTTGCTCTGATGAGGAGGTTTAGAACATCTTAGAAGTCAATGTGCACTTTGGGCTTATATTTATTCATTTATGTTAGGCTACTTATTAATTTTCTTATGATTTCAAAAAGTCAATGTTTGCGCAATCTTCATGATATATTCCATTTCACTCTGCATGATATAAGGCATTTGTACTTATTTTTCTGAATGTATGTTACTTATATCTTTATTATTAAAAAACACAACAAAAAGTAAATGTTTATTATTACATTATCTTCAATTTTAATATCCTACTTCCTATGTTCTTAAGTAGTTAAAATTGAGATTTAGCATTTAGTATGTGAGGAAATGAGGGAAAATAAAAATTAGGAGATGGAGGTTGGGGTTATAGCTGTTTTTGTTAACTTTTATTTTGCAAATCATTGAAAAAAATACAATTTTGAATGAAAATCACTTTTTGTATGCATTATAGAAATAACTGACCAAAACAGTTTGCTTTGCTTTTTAGTAGTTTTGACCCCCCCCCCCCTACCCCCCCCCCCAAATAAACAAATAAATAAAATTTCTGGCTCCGTGGCGACCTTCACGTTGGGGAGTTCCGGCAAGAAATTCTAACCACTTTCACCCCTGTTCATAACTCTAGGTTATGAAGTATGAAGTCTATGGTTCTATGGTTATGAAGTCTATGGTTCAGCCTTACATTGACCCGTTTTCACTTGCCTAATGTGCCAGTCCATTTTTCCCCTCAAACACAAGTTTTTTTATTTTTTTATTTTTTTTATTTATTTTATTTTTTTTAAACCTGTCCTGTTCAGCTGTTTGACACAGAGAATGGAAGTCTAAGTGCCCGGATTCTGAACAGTTTTAATGTTTCACATGGAGAGTCTGACATACTCCCATTGTGATCATTCAAAATACCTTATTATTATGACAAAGCAGCGAACAGGAAGGGATTATGGGGGGACAGAAGAAAAGAAATACAAGAGAAGAAAGAAAAGAAACACATACACAAACAACAACAAGAAATACATTGAACATATAAACTAGTTACTAATATGCTGGTGCTATCGTCAGCGAGATGTATTTCCGGTTTACACCATGTGGGGGCCAATTGGCCAGTGAAAGAGGAGAATGGCGGTGGGGGTGTCTATAAGACTATAAGCTAAGTGATTGAAAGGGGTAGAGTGTACACAAATCAGTTCTGTGATCTAGAACCCAGTAATCGTGTGAATCTCTTATGAGTGTAAGCCCGTTGGCGACCAACCCTACGCCGCCGCATCGCCAATCCCGGCACCGGAACCCCCAACCCGAGCATGCCCTACCACATCCAGCAGCACGCAAGCCCCACCGGGCGCGCGTCAGCCACGCAGACGGGCGGAGAAACCGCGCGGGCGCCAACCCAGGGCCACGGCCCCCACCCACCCTCAAACACAAGTTTGATTGGCTGATGACTTGACCCCCCTCCACACACACACGCATTCACAGCCCGACAGAAATACAACATGACGAGATATTAGACGTTTTTTTCCACCAGCAGCAGCCACTGTAAGTAATGTAAAAAGACGTCAATGTTGCGAAGGCGGGGAACACACCACTAATTTATCTACTGAAATTCCGATCTGCATCAGAGTTAGCATAACATTAATCTGTGTGAATTTCTCGAACTTGAGGAGGAAGCTACTTTGATATATTCTCCTGTATGTTTTCTATTGTTAATGTTAATTAAACTTTAAGAAATGTAGTGAACTAAGACTTACCCCCTTATAGTTAATTGATGATTAACAAGTTTGTATTTCTTGTGTATGTTCATGTAATTTGTGTTCAAATATCGCAATTTAAATTTGCTAATAAAATCCAAACATTGATTCTGGAAGTTTTCAAAATGTTTCTTTAGTAGTTTTTGAAAACAAAGGTTTGAATCGAACGGTGTATCACCTGAACCAATACACATGAAACTTATATAAGTCAATACAGATTTATTTTGCATTGATCATTTTGCCTATTAATTAATTAGGTTCATATTGGTGAGAAATGTGGCCCTGACCCACGTTCACCCAGTCTTTTTGGCCTTATAAATGTCCCGTCCCCAGCAAAAAGTGTACATGCAGATTACGCTGTTATATCGTTCCTACCAATGTTGAGACCAAACCTACGCCCTTGGCTTTATTAATTTATATTCGCTATATTGGCCTACTATCAAAATTACTGAGTTGGTTACTGTCACGGACCCGACAGAGGAGGACCACAAATGCGTCACGTTTTCAACAATTTATTGACAGGACCAGCAGGGCAGGTGAAAAGATGGCAGCAGTACAGACAAGGGCTAGGCAGAAGTCAGGTTTCCAAAAGCAAAAGGCAGGTCGAGTTACCAGGGCAGGAGAGAAGGCAGCAGTCAGGCAGGTTCAGATTCGGCAACGAGAGTCAGATTCAGAGAGCTAGGCAGGCAGGTAACAGGCAGGCTTCGCAGACGGTCTGACAGAGTGGAACTGAGAAGCAAGGCTTTAAATACACAGGTTGATTGTTGAATGAGGCAGTGCTATTGGCTTGGCTGTGAGTAGGTGAATTGAGGACAGGTGGGGATAACTGAAGGCAATTAGGCCATGCTGCAGGAGGGACTCAGGCCATGACAGGTTACAAATACATAATGAGCCTTCATGATTAAATGTTTTTCCCTTGTAGTTTATTCTATAGAGCAGGGGTCCCCAACCTTTTTTGCACCACGGACTGGTGTGATTTGGGTCTTTTTTTCACGGACCGGTGTTCTGTCAAATTTTGCACCCTTATAAAATTTTGCTCCCAAAGCTTTTGTGGCGGTGAAAAAAGCCCTCTTTTATATTCAGTTGGACTCTCAATGTTATCCATCGGTGCTAAAAAACTATTTACATCATAAACATATAAGTGCAACACAGAAATGGCGTAAATTAATGCTTAACGACACGGCGACGTCGTTAAGTGAGAGAGCTGCGTGCAGTTGTTGTGTGCAGCTAACATGGCAAACTTAAGTTAATATTCCTTTCTTTAAAGAAAGTTTGTAGTGTGTACTTTGGAATCGCTGCATTCGTGGTCATTTTTAACATTACATGCATGCCAAATTTGTCAGATCACTGGCAATGTGCGGCAGAAAAATACAGCAAATATAAAATAACATTTGTTTTTAGACACGTCGTGTTAAGTGCACGGAAAATACAACTCACCCGCTGAATCAATTGGTGGCCTGAGCTTGTTTCGCTGAGACGAGAGGGTCCCGAGATGGGAGAGTGAAAGAAGCCCGCTTCACAAAGATACGATGTTGGAAATTGTAGCACAGTTTCAGTGCTCTCTTAGCGATGTCAGGATATTCCGAAATGACTTTAATCCAGAACCTCGGTAGAGTTGTTGTCTCAAATGTAAGTTTAAAGTGATCCTCTAGTTTTAAGACAAGTAATTCTTAAAAGATACATCTTAGTATGAGTTATAATAATTTGACATTAAATCCCTCTTAATGTTTTCATTTTAATAAAATTTGTAAGATTATTTTAACTGATTGTTCGCCATGGTTGTTGACGTCGCAGTGCTGTGACGTCACAAATCCCGCTGCTAGACTTCAGCGTGTCATTCATTAGCAACATCTCGTCAGTTCGTCCCTTCCAATTTGAACCAGAGCAGAAAAGTGAAGAGCAGGACAGCACTGTCAGTCGTTCACAAGACGAGCAGCAAAGGCGAAATGCAGAGCAAGAAATACCTGATGAGGCAAGAGTTGGGCTAAACTTCTGGTGTACTTGCGGCAAGTGCATCTCGATGACAACGGAGCGAGAGAGCGTATGTTGTCGAGAACTCAGGTTTTTGTCAGCAGATCTTCAAGGTGAGTTATTGCGTCATCAAACTCATTCCAATATAATTGTGTAGTTTGTTAGCATCCAGAGCTGTCGTATGCTTTACATACAGTACAGGCCAAAACACATTGGCATTCGTGCCTTTTTATTTTCTTGACCATTGACATTATAAACTCTCACTGAAGGCAATAAAACTTTGAATGTGTGGCGAGCTAGGGAAGGATGCGGAATATCAAACCACGGAGCTAATCCGCGTTGTTTTATTGACATTTAGGCTGCAAGAAATAGCAATGTCTGTCTGGCATGCGACCCGCGGAAGGTAACAGTTATTTCCAGCTGTTCCCTTCACAAAGTACCCCCCCCCCCCCACCCCCACCACACAACGTGCCAACATAATTTCCGCCGGTGAATTCTGTTATAACTTGCTACAAATGCACACGTGTGTATTGTGTACTTAGAAAAAAGGTGAAATAACTAAAAACGTGTGATATTCTAGTATCTTCAAAGTAGCCACCCTTTTCTCTGATTACTGTTTGGCACTCTTGCCATTCTCGCGATGAGCTTTCAGAGGGAGTCCCCTAAAATGGATTTTGACTTCACATGTATGCCATTCCGGCGATGAGAATTTATTGCTTTATCAATGGGGTTGGGACATTTGTGTTGCATTGAATGAATTGCATTGGACGTGCTTTGATCAGTTTGAGTGGCAGCATCACTCATATTAGCTGAATACTGAACACACACTGCCTGATGAACTGACAGTAGAGGTGAATTATTAGCTTCCTCTGTGACTAGCGGTACGCCCGAAGGTTCGCCTCCCGCTGTAGCGACAGGAGCGGCTTGGGTGCTTAAGAGGGCGGCCAGAGTGTCTCGTCCGTCTCGCTTCATTGCGCGCATTTCACTCGATATCCGAGCAGGCTGAGGCTTCTTGTGCGAGAAAATAGTTGGAACAGCATTTGGTTTTAGTCTGCGCTTATATCTAGCCGCTCCGGTGAGATCTTTCATTAGTTGTCATCTACTAAAATCCTCAAACGCGGTAGGAGAAAAATGGCGACAACAAAGCCTTGGTTGTTTGGGAAGATTTGCTTGTCTACAGGCATTTTCCCAAACCTTTCTCCTCTTCTTGTCAACAGAAAATTTGTGGAGACTCACATCACTCTCCTTGTTTCCATTTGAGTCGAAATTGCATCCATAAGCAGCACATCGTGGCATTTTACTTCGCGAGTTAAGCCAGTAATACACAGTTGTTGTACACACGCTACACGATTGGAAAAATATCATCTACGTCATCACTCCGCGTCCGCAGAACATGGCGCCAACTATCGGTCAAAATATGCACTAAATATTATAAAATATTTCCATTGATTTAACATTTTATGTGTTTCTAACGACATATTTTAATACAAGAGAACAATTGTGATTTATTAGAGCCTACATGTCTTTAAAATCGAGGATCACTTTAAGGTCGCTGTCATTTGCGATCTCTACAAGCTGATACTCCTGTTGCACAGACATGCACGAATCACTCGGTTTACTCACATATGGGTCACGAATCCACTCCTTCGCAGTTCGTTGGTCTTTAGTGATTGGGAAGTAGAATAGATTTTGTTTTCTTCGAGGTTGTAGGCTCATCAGGTTCCCTTTTCCCCGTAAAAAATCTGCCCAAAGACGTCCGTTTTTCAGTCATTCTAGTGTGGGGGCTAATTATTTCCGGGAACAAATGTGATGGATACGACCTACGTCATACAGTACATTATTATCGAGATCAAGCGCACATAGATATACAAAACAAGATGTACTGCTAACAGTCCAATCAATGCATTTCTATGACGGCCTCCTATCCTTTAGTTGTATATCTAGAGTAGACAGGGATATTAGTGTGTTAAGCGGCACAGGCCAAAGTCAATCGGCCAGAATGCAGTCGTTAATAAATTATTTATTATTTCTGCGTGGCCCGGTACCAAATGCACCACGGACCGGTACTGGTCCGCGGCCCGGTCGTTGGGGACCCCTGCTATAGAGGATGACACACTACGTGACTACTCTGTTCATACCTGTCAACCAGAGGCCGTTGGCAATCTTACAAATAGTGACGTATGCCCTTACAAATTGGTGACTTATCTAACAACGTTGTACAGTATATAGCGTGCAATATGAAACAAAAATAAAACTAAATTTTTAAAATAATATGATTTTATTGGTAATATTATAACATATAACCTCGTGCAATCAAAGAACAATCAATATCTTCAGCTACATCGTGATTACTAAAATTTAACAGTGACTTTTTTTGTAATTGTATGTAGCACTTTTGGCAATTTCTATCATGTCTTGATGGCTGCACTTCATGGCACTTCAGCTCGCGATTCAGTTTGACTTGAAGGTAGTTCGTTAGAGTGTCCAATTATAAATAAAAAAGGTCAACTGATAAAATTAACTTACCGATGCAATCTTTGAGTCAGGGAACATTTCTTTTGTTAATTCTGAGAAGTGATCAGCAATAGTTGCAGGCAAATTGTGTTCGGCAACAAATTGGCAGAATAAAATCTCCGCTTTCGTCAATTTTTTTTATTCTGCAGACTTCATCTTTATGACCAGTGTTGTTAATCTTACTTTTAAAAAGTAATTAAGTTACAAATTACTTCTCCCCAAAAGTAATTAGTAACTTGGTTACTGAATGAATGAATGTACGAGTAATTAGTTACTAGGCAAAGTAACTGGTGTTACCTTTCATGTTTTTTTTTTTTTTTTTTTTCATTTTTTTCAAAAAACAAAAAACATAGTAACCTTTGCTATGTTTGGAAGTCATTTAATGTTGTGAATCAACTGTTGAAGTTGTTAAAATTGCTCCCGTTTTTGCATTAATTCCCTTCTGTCTACTTTCGACATGTGTAAGTTTTAAAACTGTTTCATCATTTAAAGATAGATTCAAGTCAAGATTTTGCCGATTTAGGAGTATTTTAGATAAAAAAAGTTACTTAGGTCCGCTTGGAAGCTTCACTACAACAGAGCCTTTCTGAGAAGTCTACTGCTTTAAGATGGTGGCTGTTGACTAACGCCGCCGGGTCTGTCATTTCACATGTAGTTCTATATGCATGTGATATCCAGGCGTAGATTGTAGGCTGTCGGCTACAGTCAGGAAATATTGGAGCCATCTAGCCTAGCATCGCGTTTGCTACAACGTCACAACAAACACGCTCCTCTCTCCGTGTCTCTGACTTTTGTCGCGTCAATCAACCAACGTAGTAACGCATAGTGACACACATTGTCTCATTGCGGAAATGGTGACAAAATCCGAAAGGAGAAAAAAAACCGTAACGCACGAAAAACGTACAGATTTTGAACATACAGCGAACACATTTAAAAATCAGAGCTCACTTGTACAAATTACGCCAAAAATGTACAGCTTGACAGGTTTTTCTGTTGTACGATACCGCCTCAAGTTTAACTTCATTACAATATTGATGGATTAAAAGAATTTAGAAGAGTTTGTGTCAAGTCTGTCCTACTACAGGAACAATATGAAAACAAAATATACCGTATATTTCCCTCCCCCATCTTTTTCCATTTTCAAAATTAAAAAAAAAAAACTCCTGGGAGCCACTAGGGCAGCACTAAAGAGCCGTACGCGGCTCTAGAGCCGCGGGTTGCTGATCCCCGGCTTAACCCTTTTAGGGACATTGGTCACTACTGTGGACAGCTATTTTATACAAAAAAAAACTATAACTACAAAAATATAAAAAAAATAATGAAATTAAAATGAATAAACACAGAAATACACACTGGCTACTGCCCTAAGTTTTTTCATATTTAACTCATTGAATGCCATTGATGGTGATGGACATCCTATACATTTAAACCAGGAAGATTCGCTGTGAATGGTTTTGTTTCAGTGCCACTGAGTCACTGGCATTGATGAATTTACTGGCCCCCTCCCAGTCAAAATTGAGTCGACGTCTAACGCCGTGAATAGCAGAGCCATGTTTATGAGTAGCCTACGGAGGGGAAAAAATTGTAACGCCTCGATGAAAGGCAAGGCAAGGCAAGGCAAATTTATTTATATAGCACAATTCAACACAAGGCAATTCAAAGTGCTTTACATCACATGAAGATCATAAAAATCACATTTAAATCAATACAACGTAAAAACCAAGACAAAAGATCGCATTTAATCACAAATAGAATAAAAATAAATAAATAAAAATAAAACAAAAAATAAAAATAAAACAAAAACTACTACTACTACTAATAATTGAAACCAGCAATGGAGATATGCACAAGAGGAATAGAAAGTAGGTAGACTGAAATATATAGCCAGTTATGGATATGCAGTGCTAAACAAAAGCGTTTTTAGCCCTGATTTAAAAGAGCTAACAGTTTGACCAGACTTCAGACGTTCAGGTAACTTGTTCCAGAGGTGAGGAGCATAATAACTAAATGCTGCCTCACCCTGCTTGGTTCTTGTTCTTGGAACATGCAGAAGACCGGTTCCAGACGACCTTAGGGGTCTAGATGTCTCATAGGAATCTAACAAGTCAAGCATGTATTTTGGTCCAAGGCCCTTAAGTGTTTTGTAGACGAGCAGTAGTATTTTATAGTCTATCCTTTGACTCACTGGAAGCCAGTGTAGCGATTTCAAAACCGGTGTAATGTGGTCCAGCTTCCTTGTATTTGTGAGGACTCTGGCAGCAGCATTCTGTACTAGCTGCAGCTTCCTGACTGATTTTTTATCAAGACCCGTAAATATACTGTTGCAATAGTCCAATCTGCTGAAAATGAATGCATGCATAAGTTTTTCCATGTCTTGTTGAGTCAGAAGCCCTTTAATTCTGGTTATATTTTTTAGGTGGTAATAAGCGGATTTAGTGACGGACTTTAGATGGCTATCAAATTTTAGGTCTGAGCAATAATTACGCCAAGGTTTCTGACTTGATTTGTAGCTGTAAGTGACATTGTGCTAAGTTGCCTGCTTATCTTTGACCTTTCCTTTTTTGGCCCAAAAATGATCACCTCTGTCTTCTCCACATTTAACTGGAGAAAATTCTGGCACATCCATTCATTGATTTGATAAATTCATTTACTCAGGGAGACTAAGGGACTATAATCATGTGGGGACACAGAAATGTACAGTTGTGTGTCATCTGCATTGGCGTGATAGGAGATGTCATACTGTTCCATTTTCTGAGCTAACGGAAGCATATAGATGTTAAATAAGAGTGGTCCAAGAATTGACCCTTGAGGGACTCCACACATGAATTTGGTTCGTTCTGACTGATAGTTTCCGATTGACACAAAGAAATCCCTATCATGTAAATAGGATGTAAACCACTGAAGAATAGTGTCAGTAAACCCTACCCACTGTTCCAATCTGCTGAGTAGTATGTTGTGATCAACCGTGCGAATGCGGCGCTGAGATCCAATAGTAACAGAACAGATGATTTGCCTGCATTGGTATTCCAACGAATATCATTTAGGACTTTGATAAGCGCGGTCTCAGTGCTGTGTTGTGGCCGAAATCCAGACTGAAACGAGTTAAAAAGATTGTTTTGCATCATAAAAGTCTGGATCTGTTCGAACACAACCCTTTCGATAATTTACCCCAGGAATGTCAGATTTGATATTGGCCTGTAATTGCTAATGGTTGAGGCATCCAGATTAGGTTTTTTTTAGGAGAGGTTTTATTACTGCAGTTTTTAAAGTCTGTGGAAACTCTCCTGTTTGGAGAGAAGTATTTATAATCTGAAGTATGTCTGGGGCTATGCAATGAAAAACAGTTTTGAAAAAGTTTGAGGGAAGGATGTCAAGGCCGCATGTTGTGGGCTAAAGGGTTAAATTTGATTACCTTAAAGTGTTTTCAAACAAATTGTATTCCTACACAATGAAACAATTAGAAAACAAATATGAAACTTAATATAATTATGTTTATAAAATGGACTAGAAACCAATTTACCGATCATCACAAAATGTACATTTTCAACTGTCCTTTTAGGGTGAACTGGAAATGAATTCTGCTATTTACTTCTTTGTTACAGGGAAAGACAACATCTTTGTCATGTACAAAGTGTGGTAAGAATTGTATTTAAAAATAAATAAATAAATAAAAGATTTTCATTTTTCTGATGTTTAATAGTGGAGAAGGACATGAATAACGACAAATATTTATATATTAAGTGGCTGTCCAACATTTGGTCAAACATTTTTCTTAATATGGTACGAATTTAACCAATCAAATGTCAGTATCACAAATTGCCTGCCCTTCCTCGTGACATCTTTAATACCATTTTTCACGACGTAGATGAGATTGTATGATTGTTCTTATCACTTCATTGATCATTCGTGGACAAAATTATAGCAACCTGTCAGCCTGTGTTGACGTGACGTGTAGATTGATAGGCTGGCCACTTGAGTGACCAAAATGAGGTGAAACTACAAATTATATTAGATTTGCCGAATGCAGATGGGCTGACACGGATTTTGCTGTTGCAAGAAAATACTGCAAGGTATGTACATATAAACAAAAATAGTATATCATTCTTTTTTATTGCAGACATTGATTGCAATAAAACATTTGGATAACATGATTCCGTTTCTTGTTTTATTTTAAACGATTGGTGCATGTGCAAAACAGGTCAATGAATCACTATTTATATAATTATTAGAAAAATATTAACAAATGTTGAGCATACGTGGAATGTGTTATCAGAAAGCAGAGCTTAAGGGAGCCTCGCCAAACTTTCACCCGACAATATGAAACCCTCGGCGGCATTCAGATGGGCTTTCTCCAGCTGTCCTCGGTAATACCAACTCCAATAGTGTATCTTAAAGTTGTTGCAGTTAAAAAGCTTGTGCTTGGATCCGGGGATCGATCTAACGGTCTGCCGCAAGGCGAGCCACTGTCTGTCCCAGCCCCTGCCTCTTGGCCGCCCCTGGAAGTCGAGCCTTCCATCATCAAAGTAGAATGCACGTAGTCTCGATATATGTCCATCAACGTACAAGTCAAGCTGTCTTCCCTTGCCTTACAGCATTTTCCACCTGTAAACAAACGAACAAAAACTTGTAACACTTGCATTTATGCGTTTACACAATTGTGCCATGCTTCACATACTGATTAGCTACAGGCTAGCAACAGATACAGTAGTTGTAGTAAATATTATTAAAGATCATCATAATTACAATCATCATCGTAATAACAATATCAAAGGCAACAAATCGTTTCATGTGCAATATTTTAGCTTTAGTATTTCTTGAACACTGCACACATGAAAATGCAGTGATAGGAAGAACATACCTTCCATAACACAGTGGTAACACGGCTACAAAAACAGTCGGTCTTTGTGGTGGCACAAGCTTGGTTCCCCATTTGCCTTCATGAACATGTTGTCCTCCCCTGTCGTGATGATGGCAGATGGATGCGGTATTTCCAAATTGACTTTTTTAAGGGATTTTGATGAGTAATGTTAATTCAGCTTCACTGTCATTTTGGATGGAGAAATTGTAAAACGGAAGTTGCGAGCAGACAGAAGAAATTGAAGTACCTTAGCGTACCTTAACATAGGCTAGGCTCAGAAACTTGTCTATTATTATTCTTATACAATGCATAAAGATTTGTTTGAAATTGTTTTTTTTTTTTTTTTAATTTTTGTAAATTAATCCGATTTCCATACAATGTTCATATTTCTAGGTTACACATCGTTTTTTATTTTTCCGTTTTTTTCTTTTTTCTTTTTTTTTTTTTTTTTAATAAATCTTTATTACTATTTAAATAATTGATTTTTCCATCCAAAATGCAATACTTTATTAATTCGTTAATTTTATTGGAAATTATTTACGTGCCTATTTTTTTATTGATCATCGCAAAATACGTGCAGATATTCAGAAATGCTGCAACAAAAATGAGTAACAATAAAATTTTTGCCTACATTATAATTGTGGGTGGACATTTACCGTGCGTTTCCGTTCTTTGAACCAATCAGAGGTACTAAAGGGAAGTTTGTCTCAATATTAAACTGAAACACTTCAAGATAAAAATAGAGAGACACGCGAGGTACGTGTAGCGTATGTTCAAATTATAGGATTATAGTTATTTATTATCGTTTTGGGACGAGAACCAATGCATTTTGATAGTATTTTCGTGCTTGTCACCCTGGCCCGTTTGTCACTGACTCTACCAGTTCCAGTGGGTAAGAAACGCGTTTTCTTTGTAATTAAACCAAGGGGGGAATGCGATAAATGATAAACTTTTTGTATTGTACACTGTTGCTTTGTCGAAGCTCGCACTTCGAAAATGAATGATAATTAAAGTATATTATAGCTATTCATCTGTATTATACATATTTAGTTTACTAGTCATTTAGTGGTAACGTGTATGCCCAAAAGAATTGAAGACTAAAATGTCCAGAAGTATGGACACTTGTTTTCTCTTTGATTTATGTGCTGATTCGTGACTAATCAATGTAGCGCTTTTCCAGCGCAAGTCAGCTAAAGGACACATACAGTATATGCAGTACAACATTCCAATGTCATTTAAATCCATAGTGTCAATCAACTTTGTGGCCGAGTTATGCATTAACTCACTTTAATTCCCATGTCCCGAAATAACCTACTTTCATTCTGGTCTGTTTTGGTTTCTGTTCAGACACAATGGTCGTTCAGCTGCAGCAGTGGGTGGTGTTGGGCACTCAACCAGTCCTAGGACGGGTCCTCCTCAACGGGGTCCCATATCCTGGCGCCACTCAGGAAGTCAATGGAATTATTCAGATGATGTCGGCTGATTTGATCCCCTTGAAGCTCCTCGCAAACCAGACTGGAGTATTAAGTAAGACAATAGAGTTGAACCAATTCCAGTAAAATGTGTTTGATAGCACATTGGCCTCACAAACAAGAGGTCACAGGTTTGAATCTCAGCCAGACCCTACAGATTTTTTTCCAGGGTATGTTGGGTTCCTTTTTTGGCAGGGGGCGCAAAACATGTTGATGACCCCGAAACGCGGTGTCAGCAATAAAATTAACTTGCAAGATATATGCTCGGATAGTAGCTTAGCCCATCCTCGTACATACAGGCATCCCAGATGTGTGTGTGTGTGCACGCACGTTTTTCTGTTGTCTGTTCTCTTATGTTGAAAATAAGCATTTTTTTTTGTTTCCCATCATTTTTGAGGGGAATTCTAAATCAGGCTGCTTAGGATAGCTATGCCTTTGGCCAAGATCGTCGTCCATTGAATATGGTATGCCCGGTGGTGGCTCTGTTGTACAATTAACATCTTTAGTAGGGCAAACTGAAATTCCGCTCACCATTTTGGCAGTGCTCTCTGGCATTTCATGGTCCACATGTTCAGTCCTTGGTTCTCGCTCAGCAGTTTTTGTCGCTTTTGAAAGCTTAGGTTATTCAGCTTAGGTTTGAAAAAAATAATGTACAAAGTGGTACCTCTACATATGAAGTTAATTCATTCCAGGACCTTGTTTGTAAGTCGAAATGGTCGTATATCGAGCAGGATTTTTCCATAACAATACACTACAATTCCACTAATTCGTTTCACAGCCCGAAAACCTACACTAATATTGATGTTACTATTGCAAATATCAATTACAAAGAGCAAAACAAATACATTATGAATAAAAATCGGAATAATAATATAATAATAGCAATAATAATAATACCTGTAATAATTAGTGTTGTCAAACAATTAAAGTTTTTAATCGAGTTAATTACAGCTTAAAAATTAATTAATCGTAATTAATCGCAATTCAAACCATCTATAAAATATGCCATATTTTTTTGTAAATTATTGTTGGAATGGAAAGATAAGACACAAGATGGATATATACATTCAACATACGGTACATAAGTACTGTATTTGTTTAGTATAACAATAAATCAACAAGATGGCATTAACATTATTAACATTCTATGAAAGGGATCCATGGATAGAAAGACTTGTAGTTCTTAAAAGATAAATGTCAGTGCAAGTTATAGAAATTTTATATTAAAACCCCTCTTAATGTTTTCGTTTTAATAAAATTTGTAAAATTTTCAATCAAAAAAAAAATTAGTAGCCCGCCATTGTTGATGTCAATAATTACACAATGCTTATGGGTGCTGAAGCCCATAAAATCAGTCGCACCAAAGCGCCAGCAGAGGGCGACAAAACTCCAAAAAACACAAGTAACAAGTGGACATTGCACTGTGCTGTCATTTTAATCTTTTTGAGCGGGGCATGTGCGTTAATTGCTTCAAATATTTTAACGTGATTAATTTAAAAAATTAATTACCGCCCGTTAACGCGATAATTTTGACAGCCCTAGTAATAATGTAACAAACCGGGTTCTAATGTGGCAAATGTGTTTGCGTGGTGTACCTGAACGCATCGCGTGGCTGACTTGATAGAGTGAGCTAGTTTAGTTTCACTTTCACCTTGTTTACTTGCTGTGGGGAACACTCGGCACAAGTTGATGGAATAAACCTGACGAAGCTGGCGATTTCTTTGGCAATGTTACCACAATAATAATTGCCACCTTAACTTATAAAGACTGGTGAACGGAGGAGGACCGTCATAGAACCTCTACGTCTGTATTGTTGAGCGAGCCATATCACGGATGCGCATCTCACGCTCATATTTTTCTATCATATATATATTCATGTCAATGGTAAAGGTAAGCATCACCTTGTTTTCTTTTTTTTCACCAACTGCACTAACATTGTTAGAACCCATGTTGATTTCCCTCACAAAAAAATCTGCCATGCGTTACTTGCGGGAAAACAAAGAAACTGCGGTGCTGTCATAGATCGTCGTATTTAGAGCATGTGGTCGGATGTAGAAACAAATGGTGTGTCAAATTTTACGTTCGATGTCGAAGAGATCGTGTCTCGAAGCGATCGTATGTCGAGGTACCGATGTATATCCATCTTGCAGCTTCTGTCCTCAGTTTTTTTTTTCTTCTTTTTTTGGCGAAGCAAACCAAATGTCTCTGAGGTGCCAGTCACATGTTCTGTACGAAAAATAATTTTTACCCGTTATAAAAATATTTTTTTCATTCATTTTTGTTGTTTATTACTTTACAACTTTTATAGGCAACATTTTACTGGCAAAGTCTTAATTTTAAATTCATAAATAGGAAAGTCAATTACATGTAATGACAATTTTGGCCACCTGGGGGTTCTGTGCCGCCCGGTTCCCCCTTAATCTCTGCGTATGTTTCCTTACTTACACATTCTAAAAGCATCCCCTGAAGACTCTTAATTTTTACATATCTGTGGGTCTGTGAATCTTTTTGTGGTCTTTTTTTTTATGTAATTTTTTTTTTCTTAAACCTGTCCTTTTCAGCTGTTTGACACGGAGAACGGAAGTCTAAGTGTCCGGTTGTTCTGAACAATTTTAATGTTTCACATTGAGAGTATGACATACTCCCATTGTGATCATTCAACATACAGTACCTCGTTTATTACGACAAAGCAGCGAACAGGAAGGGGTTATGGGGGAACAGAAGAAAAGAAGCACAAGAAAAGAGAGAAAAGAAACACAAACAACAGCAAGAAATACATTAAGCGCCTACACTAACTATTAATATGTTGGTGCTAATGTCAGCTAGATGTATTTCCGGTTGACACCATGTCGGGGACCTACTGTTTTTTTATGTAATTTGTGATGGATTGGCAAACCAGTCCTGGGTTTACCCTTCTTTTGCAGGATAGACTTTAGCTCACCCGTAACCCTAATGAGGACAAGCACTACAGAAAACAAATGCACAGATGTAGGGCTGTGCAATCTTGAGATCGAAATTGTGGATCGAAAATGTCTTCAGGTTGATCTCGATGGTCAGCAATTCTATTTTTAATCGAGCGTAATGCTAATAATAATCAGAAAACACTATTCAAGCGCTAACAAAAATTAACAACGCTTGGCTGACACGCTGACTAAAACAATGAATATTCACAAAGAAATGCCTCGGGAAAATTAATAGAAAACACACTCATAACAACACTTATAACAACACTCATGTGCCTACAGCCTTTTTCAGCTGCCAAAAACAAGTTTTATCAACCATTGAATTGAGGGGGTGGGATGACAACCACATTCTTTCTCTTCCGCAACACACATTCAAGTGTGTTAATTAACTGTATTGTTGAGCGAATTTCTAATATTTTTCCTAATATTATATGTAGTCCTTCATTTCTTTTATTGGTATTGACTAATAATGTCACTTTCAATCATTTTACATTTATCTTTATAGTTGTTTTTTTTTTTCTTTTAAATAGTTTCCCATATTTATATCACGGATTTTATTATTGACTTTGTATTTCTGTAATTTTGGGTCGACTGTTTCAAATATTGACCAATGAAAGTGTTGTTTGCACAGTAGTAAGTATTCACTACTTCTAATTTTTTTCTTAATATTTACTCCATATTCAAATGAAATGTTTAACTACTCACTAGTTTCGTTGCAGATTATTTAAAGACCAAATGTGAAATAATTTCATAAAATGCCAAAAAGGGTCACAATTAATGTAATAAAACATTGTCCAACAAATAAAGCATGAAAAAAATAATTTATATGTTGTATATTTGACATAATTATCGCGTTTCTGAAGTTCGAGCCTGGAAGGGGACGAACCCGGAAGTGATACGTCACACTGAGAACAGCGATGGCAGCGCTCCATATGGCCGCCATAAAAAGCTTTTCAAACAATAATTCAAACAGTGATATAAGCGATAGATCGAGTGCAAGTGAGGAGATCCAAGTTTTTGAAGAGTTGGAGGAAGAGGAGGATGTTGGAATTTTATGTTGGACCGTGCATGTATTAGCCAGACGCTAATCAGGATGCAAACAATGTGCCCAGACTGCCTGACATGGAATGGAGACAAGACCCATCGAGATTACAAGATTGGTAAAACATAGGCTGTTATTATTTTTATGATCTGAAGCATGTATGGTAAATAAAACACCTAGTATTGCCTGGGATAAAGGAAAAGTTTTGACGAATCCCCGATCATGTTGTGTAATGAACAGTAGAAGCTAGCGATGTTAGCTTTTATTTACCTGACATGTTTCGGCGAACACCTCCGCCTGTGGACTCTCTGACGAAGGCGGAAGTGTTCGCTGAAACATGTCAGGTAAATAAACCACCTACAATTGCCTGGGATAAAAGAAAAGTTTTGACGAATCCCCGATCATGTTGTGGAATGAACAGTAGAAGCTAGTGATGTTAGCTTTTATTTACCTGACATGTTTCGGCGAACACTTCCGCCTTCGTACTCTGACCGACGAAGGCGGAAGTGTTCGCCGAAACATGTCAGGTAAATAAACCACCTACTATTGCCTGGGATAAAAGAAAAGTTTTGATGAATTTATAAGTGTAGGCAAAATGAACTCAATACAACTATGATCGGGGATTGCCACAAGTTAGCTTTCGGCTAACGTCGCTAGCTTCTACTGTTCATTCAACAACACGATCGGGGTTATGCCTCAAGTTACCTTTCGGCTAACGTCGCTACCTTCTACTGTTCATTCCACAACAGTTGGCAGCTCTGCTTTGAAAAAGTAATCAGTCATCTATCCAAAAATCCTGTTACTTTTTTGCAAATCCTTGATCATAAGCAGACCGGTTGAGGAAGCAGGCATCTTCGAAGTTTTTGTAGCAGAGAACACTACAAACGTGGCGTGAAATTCATTCACTTTGTGCGAACGAAAGATGTCCATTTACGTGCCCTTCTATCCTTTGGCCACACAGACAACTTTTCTTTAGATTGAGAACAATACATCGCCACACACCGCCGTGGCATCTTACCGAGAAGCAATGCATCAATACTGTTCTATGGCGGACTTCCCTCACAGTTCTCTGCATGACGTAATTTCCGAAGATTTCCAAAGATTGTCGAAGAAAAGCATTTTCGTTGTCAAGGGCGTTGCTATGGGTTACAAAGAATCTGGAAGGGTTGCGTTAAAAAAAAAAAACGAAAATATGCTTATAATTGTTTAGCCATTGATATTATTCAAAAACATGGTTGGCCAACCTTACTTCACATTTGGTCTTTAAGGGTAAGGGTGGAGGAAACAAACAAAACAAAACAATAGCAAACCTAAGTACAAAAAAATTAAAAGAAATCAGATTGGACGAGATGAGATTAAAAATGAATCTTGATCCTTTTTTGGTCAGATCGCCCAGCCCTACATGAATGTTTTTGTTGACAGGGAAGGGCTACACGGTCCTTCGCTCCCGTGACTGCGTACTGGAGGGCTCGGAGCTGCACTGGGCTGACCGGGTTTTCTCAGACGGGTCACTCTATCTGTCCCTGGACCACAGTGGCGTCTGGGTAGCCCACACGCAGCAAGCAATGGCCCTCAAAGCATCGTGGGAGCAGGCGGTGGGGAGCTTGGAGTCCCTTCAAGATGGATGCGTCAACCTGATGGGAAAACTGAGGTTTTCTAAAGACCAATCAGGTGGAGTATAGTAATTATCCTTTTTTTTTTTGTGGGGGGGGGGGGGGGATGATTTCCCACAGCTATTTAGCCAACTCAGCTTAGATGCAACAAGATTCCGCCAAAGACATGTAGTTTGAAAGTATGACTTTTAACACAGTAAATACTTACCACTAATAGAAGGCAACTAACTAATGATCTTTAATTGTTCTAAGCATATAGCAGCTTATTGTATGGTATGCTTTTACACATACACTTTTTTCCGGATGGTTTCTAAATGGTTGTTCCATGTTTAAATGTATGAAGTGAAACCTAATGTGATTGAAAATATAATGCATTGGCGATCATAACTATTAAGATTATTGTTAAATAATCGAATCATAGCACCCTGAGTAGTATTCTAATCGAATTATGAAATAACTTAGGTGGCACACCTGTTGTATAACTGTGAAGAGATAAACATCTTCATAAAAATATGTTTCCCTATAAACTATATGGGGAAAAAGGGCATATATGATCCTAACCACCAGTACTCGTGGAACAAATTGCACTCTTGTCTTAGTTTAGACAATTGTAATTAGAATAAAGGCATGCAGGGCAGTAGTTGTAATGCTTTCACAAATTCATATATGTCAAAAAACACCATTTATTTTGATGTCCTCTAATGTGTGATAAACATGTCTGGCTCATCCAGGCACTTTAGTTTACAGATTTCCGGTGATGTATTGCATTGATTTGACTCATTGCGTTAATTACATAATCAGCGACATTCATTGCAAAGAGCGCTTGACATACAAAGACGGATCATTTGGGACAGGTAACATAAGACATTTTGGCATCCAAAGTTGTGAAATAAATAAATAAATAAATAAAAATTCAAATATCTGTAAAAACAATTATTACTATATAATTTTTAACAATTGCCAAGAATGCTAATACCCGTCAGTTAAATTAATTGTTTTTTGTTTTTTTTTAAGAAGTAATCTGGTGGGGGTATGTGTTTACAGTTAATGATTAAATTATCTGAAACTGAACCTTACAAGATTTTTTTTTATCTATCGAGTATTACACTACATTATGGTGCTGTTATTTTGCTGACATGCTTTCTTAATTTCCTATTTCCAGGAATTCCAATGTCCCAATTTTTTATTCCAATCTTGGGACTTTTGGCCTTCATTGGAGTGACCGCTCTGAGCCTCCTTCTCTACACTAAACTGCGTAAGTGAGTCTATCACGTTTTTGCATTTTGTTATATATTGTTTGTAGTTCACCAAGTTCATCAGTGAAATACATTATACAGTACACTGTATTTCATATGTATAGTGACGATGAGCAATAAGAACCAATATGCCGGTGGTATGAAACGCCTTTATTGACATAATAGTATTTCTAATATGTGTTGCTTTCTGACGCTACAGTTATCACCGCCCATCACTGGCATGCAGATGCAAAATTATCTTTTTTTCTCCACCATCTCTTAGTCATTTCATTTCTTTTTTTTCTATAATAGAATAAGTGTTTTAAAATGTAATTCACTAAATTAATTCCAACAAAATTCTAAGTAAAAGTCATTTTTTGTTTAAATACTCCATAATTTTTCAAGTTGCACACACACACACACACGCACGCACACACACACACACACACACACGCACACACACACACACACACACACACAAAACGACTTAGTTACAGTATTGAGAGTACAGTGGTACCTCGACATCCGATCGCTTCGACACACGATCTTTTCGACATCCGACGTAAAATTTGACTCGCCATTTGTTTCTACATCCGACGACATGCTCGAAATACGACGATCTATGACAACGGCGCAGTTTTCTTTTCCCCACAAGACGGACTCACGGAAGATTTTTCTGGGAGAGCAATCAACATGGGTTTCAATAATGTTAGTGCAGGTGGTGAAAAAAAAGGAAAAGGTGATGCTTACCATTGAAATGAAGTTGAAAATAATAGCGTTGTGTGCGCATCCATGAACTGGCTCGACAATATGGCCGTAGAATGATGTCTACTCTCGACGGTCCTCCTCCGAACTCCGTTCGGCAGTCATAAGTTAAGGTGACAATTATTATTGCGGTAACATCGCCAAAGAAATCGCCAGCTTCGTCAGGTTTCTAGTTAATTATTCCATCAAGTTTTGCAACGCCTTCTCTTCCCCGCAGCTGAACATGTAAAGTGAAAGTGAAAATAGTCCTCCCTCCCTCACTCTGGCACGTCAACCACGCGGTGCATTCAGGAACAGCAAAAAACGTCCGCCACATTACAACCCGATTCGTTACATTATTACGGGAATTATTATTATATTATTATTCCAATTTTTATTTATAATTTATTTGTTTTGCTATGTGTAATTGCCATTTGTAATCGTACCAGCAGTATTTATTAAGGATTTAATGTAGGTTTTTGGAGTGTGGAACGAGTTAATGGAATTATAATGTATTCCTGTGGGAAAATCCTGTTCGACATACAACCATTTGGCCTTTCAAACAAGGTTCTGGAATGAATTGACTTCGTATGTAGAGGTACAACTGTAATTATAATTTGTTACTTTCCACTGTGGATTCTGATTTGCTCCAATGACTACTGTGTGTCCCATGAACATTGGTATGTCCTCTCCTCACAGTCCTGAGTGCATTTATTGCGTGCCTGGTCATGTGTTTTTTCATTTTTTTCCCTCTCAACTCAGGTCTGAGACACCCCGGTGGTAAGAAAACAACTTTCTTTATGATTCTCTATTTCCAGCATTGGATGGAAGCTTAGTGGGGGAAAAGTTTAATATTTTACGAACTGCGCACACATTAACTGGATTTTTACCTGTCTTGCTTGCCTCATATTTAACTCACTAGTTCATGTCTACAACAATTGATCAACTCTTTGGATAATCTTTGTTGTCTTCTAGGTGTTATTGGGTCGATCATACACTACAGCAAGGACGAGGAAGAAGTCCATACAGAGAAAAAGGGCAACGGTTATCGTTCTTTATGATCTAAATTTAAACCGCAGAATACCAGCTCGGGACTTTGTGAGATATTTGAATAAATCAATATTGGTTGAATAGCTAAGACAAACCAATGATTAAATGGATTTCAGAACATTGTTTAATCAGCATTCAGCACTTTATCAATTGTCAGTCTAACTTAACACAAACTAACAAATGAGCACAATAAACACTTTTAAAATGTTTTGTACAAATAAGTGAAGTGTGTTTGTTTAATGGATTTGTTAAGTACTAATTGTCTTAATGTCATTTTACCTTACCAATGACAGCTGTTCTACCAAATATTGAAGTGCACTGTATAGAGAAGAATATGAATTATAGAACTGTGACTTCCTATTCCATCAAAGATGCACCCCTCTAACTGTGTTCCGTAAACGTTGCTAATTTTGTGTTTCACGTTCTTGCTATTTGTAACTGACATGACATGCTGCTTTTGAATCATAAATAAAATATTTGCACCTCAGGTTAGTTTTTAATGAAACATGAAATGAAATTTATAATGAACCATCATTTCTCAACTGTAATGTTTTCATCAGGGGTGAAAGTGGCTAGAATTTCTTGCCAGAACTCCCTGACATGAAGGTCGCCAAGGCATGGAGCCAGAATTTTTTTTTTTTTTTAGGTGGATTTGGTCAAACCTCCTAAAACCACAAAAATGTAGAGAAACTGCTTTTGGCAGTTACATCCATAACACATACACACACACACACACACAAAATGGTTTTACACATTAGGCTACTGCATTACATATATTATGGTAACCACAAGGAAAACATGAGCAATTGATTTTCATTCAAAATTGTATTTTTTAATAATTTGCACAATAACACTTAACAAAAAACAGCAATAACCCCAACCTTTATCTCCTATTATTTTCTAAATGCAAAACCTCAATTTTAACTACTTAAGAACATAGGATGTACATTAAAATTGTTATTATTTTTTTAAATAACAATGATATAAGTAACATACATGCACAAAAATAAATACAAATGACTAACATTGTGCAAAGTAAATGGAATATATTTTGAAGATCCCACAAATATTGACTGTTTTAAATTATAAGGAAATAAATAAGTAGCCTAACATAAATGAACAAAAATAAATCCAAAGTGCACATTGACATGGAAGATGTTCTAAACCTCCCCATCAAACAAATAAAATCAAATTAAATAAATAAACCTCTTCAACTCTTTCCTTTCTCTTAAAGATCTGATCAATTATTTGTTACATTGCCCTTTTTTATTGTATTTATTCAACAAGCTTAATCATTTTTTCTTTTTTTGCTGTTCTGGAGAACATGTACATTTGAACCTATCAGAGCTAACTATTTATGCTGATCACATGTCAGTTTTTACCCCTATTGAACGGAAAACTGAGTCCATGCGCACATCGACACGACACCTCGTACCTGATCTGTCAGACTCGATAACTGCTGGAGCTATGGAAAGCTCCGTGCCATCCGTGGAATAAATAAATAATAAATATCGGTGGAAACGGATGATGCTACACAAGCACTTTATTATGCTTGTTGTTAACACTCTTGGTTGGTTGGTTATTTTTTAGTATGGGGTTTTGACAGTTGTCGAAATATTTTCGGGATTAAAGCACCGTTCCACCTCATTCCGGTGCCAAATCTCTTACTGGAATGGCGTCCCGGACCGTTCCTGCCCGCTTTCGCCCCTGGTTTCCATGCATTCATACACATTTATTCAGATATTTTAGCAAACATACGATGTTTGTTTTTTTGTCTAAAACTAAACCATTTATTTAACCCTTGTGTGTTTTTTATATTGTTTATACTCAGCAAGTGATTATGGGTCTGGTGGACCGATTGCATTTTGAGGGTTGTAAATGCTTCAAAATCAAAACCATGAGTTAAGATGGTTAACAGGTGTCTCCTACAAGTATATCTCATTCAACCCTTGTGTGGTTTTTATATTGCTGATACTCAGCAAGTCATGGGTCTAGTGGGCCGATTGCATTTTGAGGGTTGTAAATGCTTCACAATCAAAACCGTGAGTTAAGATGGTTAACAGGTGTCTCCTACAAATATATCTCAATTATAAGCAGTATAAAACAGTATGTATGGTGTATATTCGATATTTACCTTTGTTAGATTAGATGTGCAACATATTTGTTAAAACAAAAAAAAAGGGTAATCAAATAAAATTAAGGTATGGGGAAATATGAATGTACAAATGCCACAAGGTTTTTCATAACTACTGACTTATTTCTTTGAACTTTTTTTTTTTTTTTTTTTTTTAGAAATATGCACACAAGCTTTACACACTTACAGTGCCTTGCAAAAGTATTCGGCCCCCTTGAATCTTGCAACCTTTCGCCACATTTCAGGCTTCAAACATAAAGATATGAAATTTATTTTTTTTTTGTCAAGAATCAACAACAAGTGGGACACAATCGTGAAGTGGAACAACATTTATTGGATAATTTAAACTTTTTTAACAAATAAAAAACTGAAAAGTGGGGCGTGCAATATTATTCGGCCCCTTTACTTTCAGTGCAGCAAACTCACTCCAGAAGTTCAGTGAGGATCTCTGAATGATCCAATGTTGTCCTAAATGACCGATGATGATAAATAGAATCCACCTATGTGTAATCAAGTCTCCGTATAAATGCACCTGCTCTGTGATAGTCTCAGGGTTCTGTTTAAAGTGCAGAGAGCATTATGAAAACCAAGGAACACACCAGGCAGGTCCGAGATACTGTTGTGGAGAAGTTTAAAGCCGGATTTGGATACAAAAAGATTTCCCAAGCTTTAAACATCTCAAGGAGCACTGTGCAAGCCATCATATTGAAATGGAAGGAGCATCAGACCACTGCAAATCTACCAAGACCCGGCCGTCCTTCCAAACTTTCTTCTCAAACAAGGAGAAAACTGATCAGAGATGCAGCCAAGAGGCCCATGATCACTCTGGATGAACTGCAGAGATCTACAGCTGATGTGGGAGAGTCTGTCCATAGGACAACAATCAGTCGTACACTGCACAAATCTGGCCTTTATGGAAGAGTGGGAAGAAGAAAGCCATTTCTCAAAGATATCCATAAAAAGTCTCGTTTAAAGTTTGCCACAAGCCACCTGGGAGACACACCAAACATGTGGAAGAAGGTGCTCTGGTCAGATGAAACCAAAATTGAACTTTTTGGCCACAATGCAAAACGATATGTTTGGCGTAAAAGCAACACAGCTCATCACCCTGAACACACCATCCCCACTGTCAAACATGGTGGTGGCAGCATCATGGTTTGGGCCTGCTTTTCTTCAGCAGGGACAGGGAAGATGGTTAAAATTGATGGGAAGATGGATGCAGCCAAATACAGCAACATTCTGGAAGAAAACCTGTTGGTATCTGCACAGGACCTGAGACTGGGACGGAGATTTATCTTCCAACAGGACAATGATCCAAAACATAAAGCCAAATCTACAATGGAATGGTTCAAAAATAAACGTATCCAGGTGTTAGAATGGCCAAGTCAAAGTCCAGACCTGAATCCAATCGAGAATCTGTGGAAAGAGCTGAAGACTGCTGTTCACAAACACTCTCCATCCTACCTCACTGAGCTCGAGCTGTTTTGCAAGGAAGAATGGGCAAGAATGTCAGTCTCTCGATGTGCAAAACTGATAGAAACATACCCCAAGTGACTTGCAGCTGTAATTGGAGCAAAAGGTGGCGCTACAAAGTATTAACGCAAGGGGGCCGAATAATATTGCACGCCCCACTTTTCAGTTTTTTATTTGTTAAAAAAGTTTAAATTATCCAATAAATTTGGTTCCACTTCACGATTGTGTCCCACTTGTTGTTGATTCTTGACAAAAAATTAAAATGTTATATCTTTATGTTTGAAGCCTGAAATGTGGCGAAAGGTTGCAAGGTTCAAGGAGGCCGAATACTTTTGCAAGGCATTGTAGTTTGACTCTCTGAGAATACGACAAATTTCATGTTTGCATTTATATGGTTCCATCTCCATTCGAACGATGTCACAATAGCGTACCGCACAAATGCTATTTTTAGACCGCAAGGCTGCGTGATGTCACCATCATAAACCAGAAGGGGGTCAACATAGTATTGACCGGATCTGTCGTTCACTTGAGGAAATGAATCCATTTCAGTTCGTTCAGTAAAAAGACTCATTCAAACAAATCGTTCAACGAATCGTTCGCCCCCCTCATCTCCCTCCCCGCCCAAATGAAGCGTTCGGTTAGTGAACGGGAAGTGACGTTGCCGAACAGATCACCAAAGACCGTTTTGCAGTATAACTGAACGGGAAGTGACATTGCTTGGTCCCTCCCTCTCTTGCACACAGGCTCCTCATCGACCACTCGTCGCAGTTTCAGAAATGAGTTACAGGCGATATCATTCTGCTTTCAAAGCCTCGTCTCCCTCCCGCTGCTGCAAAAGCGAGGGAGAACTTTCGCGTCGTCTGTCCTATTTCTATGGGATCAAAGTCATGGCTCGTGCTTGCATTTCGATTTGGGACACAGTTAAACATTTTCCTTTTGTGGGAGGAGTGGGGGTTTGGGGTCGGGGGCGCACGGACTTTCTTTAGCATGATCTTGATCACATATACAATGCTGCTGCCACCAGCCAACGCAGCATGCTTGCTGTCACGAAAATAAAAATAAATTGAAAGTTTAATTTCTAAATATGGAAGGACCAACACATCATATTTACCTCTCACTCTGTTGTATTTTTGTTTTTATGCTCATCACTATTATTTTTGGTCACTATTGTTAAAGCTAAAGTGTAAATAGCTAGTTGTCAAATGTGCTGCTCTGAAATGAAAACAATACTACATTTTGATATTTGACAGTTTAATTGCAAATCAGTATTAAGATGATCGTATTGAATTTTTGCACTGGTATTAACAAATAAAATAATCCCGTCAACTCCCCTGTCGTCCTCTCATCACAGATCTTCAAATGCTGACGAGAAATAATTGTTTGCTCTTTACGATGTCGCCTTTCTACACTCATTAATCTGTTAAGAAAAATGTAGACATATTGCGACATCTCCCGTGTCCGCGTGCGTTGTTTTTGGGCGCTTGAGTAGCACATGATGGACGGATGGACATAATTTGTCAAACCATCCAACACCCGCCACGCTCTGACACGAAAAAAAAAAAAAAAAAAACACTCGGAAAAAATTGACATGTATATACAGTTTCATTGGAAATCAGTATTATGGTGATCATATTAAATATTCTTTTTTTCTGTGCACATATGAGGTAAATATCGCTGCCATGAAGCCTCCATATTGTGACAGTTCTCTGCCCCCTTCACTGCCGTCACGTGACCGCAGCTCAGCTTTTGCTTGCCCCGTAGCTACCCGTGTTTTAAAGTACTGTAAATTTGATAGTATTTAGTCATAGGTAGTCCCGAGTCTGTTGAGAAAAGTAATACACTAAACCATGCTCGCGAGGTTTGTGTGGTGTTTTTGTCTGTTTGAGCAGCATATGATACGCTCCACATTAACAATTATGTGACAAAGTCATTTCCTTTCATTTTTTTGACTCGTTCACCGAATTACTGGAAAGTCAAGTTAGCAGCAAGCTAGGTGAGGAACCGCAGGACTGAGTCACTGAACGGGAAGTGACATAACTCAGTCTTGCCCCCCTGCCTGCTCGCTGGCTGCTTATTGGCCACACGTGGAAGTGAGTGACAGATGCCCTGATTCTGTTTCCGCTCCCTCCCCTGCCCGCGATGAGGCTGGCGTCTGATTGTTCGTTTGCGATGTCAGAAGACGCTGCCGCTTGCTCAACGCCCTCCCACGCAGCTAACAAGCCCCAACTTCATAGAACGAATCAGTGCAGATGGTGATTAGTTCGGTCTCCTTCACCCAAACAATTCGTTCAAAAAGAACGAATCGTTCGCGACCGATACAACACTACAACATAGAAGCGCACTTGCATACAACCAATGCTAGTACTGCTTGGTTTTAGCCGGTAATCTTTGGAAAAAAAGAGTAAACACTGCTGCTTTGGAACTTGTAGAAACGACTCTAGACATTACGACCGTGCACATATGAAGGATTTTTTCTTTTACGTTTCCCGAAAACAAAAACTCAGAGGGAAAAAATGACAACAATGGATTATCCCGTCTTTTTCAGCCCTCGACACTCAAGCCATCTCTTTAGCTTAACATTTGTATGCTCTTCCACAACTTTACCAATGAATCTGGCACCAGCGACATCATTTTCGGGCAGGATTGGTAGGTTTAGCTCAGTAAACATCTTGTTCATACACTATTTACATTCAGCTCGCATTAGGGACAAACGCAAGTTTGACCTCCCCTAGCAACAGTTGCTAACATCATGAATATTAATGAGCAAAAGTGACGTGTTGCTTGTGGTACGCCATTCTACGTGTGGATTTACCCACATTGTTTCTAGTGAACTTCAACAACTCGCCCAAATTAGCACATAAGGAAACTCATCAGGATAGGTTTGGTTCAACAAACTTTTTTCTCCTTGGCACAATAGGCACTGGACTCATCTCCAACACCTAACTTAAAATAAAATATGAATGACTAACTTTAAATGATCAGGGAGTGTTATTTCTTTCTGTACAACTTACACGGAAGCTTCTGGAAGTTTTTTTTTTAACATCTAACATTCACGCTCTCTTGCAATGAGTGGGTAGATGAAGAGATAGCGTACATTGCGCCGTGGTGCATTCAGGAGCATTGCGAAATAACAAATTATTTAAAAAATGTATTTGGTAATTTAACAATGGGTTACAATAGAAGTAAAAATGAAAAATTGAGGTTCTTTCTACCGTAAGACATCACCGCTGTTAAAGGCTCTGAAAAAGCGCAGAAGGCTTACCTTTAAATATGGCTATGCTTATATGAGTCCGAGTCACTGTCTTCCCGGTCGATGACTTTTCAATATTTCCTGGTCAATTGTACATCAACTATTCGTCAACATTAGTTCTTCAACTATAAAACGATGTTAACCCAACTATACCATAGAACAATGTTGTTTCAACTTCACAGCCATTTGTCATCCGTATTTGCAACATTGATTCAACTTTGTTTATTGTCGAAAATTTCGATGTCAACCATACTGAAGATTTTGATGGAAAATCAACGTTTATTCAATGTCGGTCTGCTACATGGGAAGAAAAAGGTGTTGATAAAAAAAGCTACGTCCGGATCAGGTTAGCTCTTTTTCAGCCCTCGACACTCAAGCCATCTTTTTAGCTTAATATTTGTATGTCCTTCCACAACTTTACCAATGACTTTGGCACCAGCGACATCATTTTCAGGCAGAATTGGTAGGTTTAGCTCAGTAAACATCTTGTTCGTACACTATTTACATTCATCTCGCATTAGGGTCAAAAGCGAGTTTGACCCCCCTAGCAACAGTTGCTAACATCATGAATATTAATGAGCAAAGGTGACGTGTACGTGTGGTACGTTATTCCGCGTGAAAACGATGTAGTATTCATGCCGGGCCCTAGTAGGCAGTGCAGTTTTACAAGGGACCAATCCAATGACGCACTTCTTTGACAACAACCTCCTCAGGCTCAGACCGGAAGACAACATACCCGCTCTTGGCCCAAGCGCCCACTCAAACTCTCAAAGCCATGGAGTCTACGCGGTTTTTTGTTTGGTCAGATAAGGAAGTTGAACTTTTACTGCGCGCCACACTGGACTACAAAACAGCAAAAGGCACAGAAAACATCAACTGGGAGTCTTGCCAGTCAAAATACAAGGACATTCAAGAAAGTTTCGCCAGACAATAGGGAATGGGACGTACTACGTCATTGTTTGGACGCGCCTCCATGCTGGTAATATGATTCACTTCCGGTCCGGCAGACTCAATGCGGGTTGTAACGTGTGGTAGTGCTAAGCTAAGTCCTTCGGTGTTTTAGAAAGAAAATATGGGTGCTTATTGTTGCGTTACCGGGTGCAACAGCTTCTCCTACGACAAAAAAAAGGGGTGAGGAAAAATGGACTCACTTTTCACCGTTTTCCTGCATGGAAGACCAAATATCAGATCACGAAGGTACAACGGGTGGCTGGATTGCAGCGGTTCGTCGGAAAAGCATTTCTTATGATCATATTTCTGCTGGAATGAGAGTGTGTTCCTGTCATCTCTACTCTTGTAAATTGAACGATTTATCCACTTTTGGTTTCAATACGTTTTTGTTTTTTTACACCGTTGTGTAAACCTGCCTCGGTAGCAATGCTCGCCTACTACGACTCACCTACCTGTTGTGTTCCTAGGTAAACCTGCTGACAACACATCCCTATTGGTCACCATCTCTCTTCTTGGATCATTTGACAAAGAAAATTTGTTCAATGGAGTGGTTCCATTTGTCCTGTGTTGGACTCAAACAAGCCCCTGCAGCAGACGCCATCTGGGTCTGCCCTTCTTGTCGAAAATCTGCGGGCTTTAACTTGTGAAAATGCAAGAACTTTAATGCACATATTTATTCTGCCTGGCTATTTAATTAAGGCCAGTGAAGTGTTTTTTAAAAAATATATATTTTTAAACCACTTTGACAAAGACATGTTTCATTGTAATGTTTAATTTATATATTCTATTATTATTTTTAATTTATAATATTCTTATTTGCACTAATGTAGACTTTAGACTGTCAATTCAAATAGTGTTGGAAAAGTTGCAATATCGAAAATAGAAATGCAAGAACTGTAAAGTACATATTTATACACCATTATTTATCTAAGGCCACTGGATGTTTTTTAACTGCTTTGAAAAATACAGGTTTTGTTATGATCTTGTATATATATAGTATATAGCTTTTTATAATGTGTTATGTATTATAATATTTGCTGCCCCCTGCCAGAGTGTGGGCCATTTTGTACTAAAAGGATTTTAAATTGTCAGTTCAAATACTGTGTTGGAGACTAGTACTTGCAATACTTAAAATGGAAATGCAAGAACTTTAAAGCACGTATTTACTCTGTCTGGCAATTTAGCCAAGGCCAGTAAATAGTGTTTTAAACTGCTTTGACAAAGACACGTTTATTGTAATCTTGTATTTGTGTATTACTTATAATTTATTATATAATATTTGCTGCCCCCGTCAGAGGGTGGGCCTTGTTTGCACTAATTTAAAGATTTTAAACTGTCAATTCAAATATCGTATCGGAGAAATTGCATTACTTGAAATAAATCTATTGCAATTTATCAATCCCAATTCTTGTCTACAACACTGTCCAAAAATTGTCAATGCATATTCCAGATAGAATAACAAAATTAAGTTACCTGACTTTGTAATTATTACACCTGTTTATTATGAAGACCTGAAGTAAACAACAAGCAGTTACAGTTTGTCAAGAAGTTGTTCGAGTCATGTTTTGGTATTCATATTTTATTGACTTTTCACAACAACACTTGGGCTCGTGTTTGTAAGAGCACAGCAAACAGAAGTTTCAGCGTGCACTCTTTGCCTTTCCAACCTCTCATAACGCTCCGATGTGCTGCGCTTGACCTCAGAATAACCCAAGAAGAGATATGGTGACCAATCGGGATGTGTTGTCAGCATTTCATATGCAGGTTTTCCTAGGAACACAACAGGTAGGTGAGGAGGAGGAGTAGGTTAGCATTGCTACCGAGGCAGATTTACACAATGGTAAAAAAACAAAACAAAACAAAAAACGTATTGAAAACAAAACGGATAAATCGTTCAATTTACAAGAGTAGAGATGTGTCATGTCATGTCATTTCCTGTTTTATTTTGAAGGCTTCACCCTCCTCGTGTCTGCGCACTTGCCCTTCCTCTGGTCACCTAATCACCTATTGTTTCCACCTGTTCCCCATTACCGCCTGTGTATATATTGCCTTAGTTTCCCTGGTCCTGTGCAGAAGTGTCTTTCTACTCAAGTAAGTCACAGCAGCCTTTGTCATAGCTTTCATAGTAACCCTGTATATTTATCCTCCATTTGGAGCGCTTTGTGTTAGTAAATTTTGATCATAGTAATCCTGACTTTGTCCTCTTTTTGGAGCATTTGATGTTGTTAAATTTCCTCCCTTTTGGAGTGCTTTTTTGTTTCTAGTCATCCTGACTCATTCCTCCGTTGGAGCGCTTTCTGTTTGTACTTTTCTCATCCCCGCATGTCAGCGGAAGAACCTGTGTTTTCAAAATAAAAGTTTTTTGCCCGAAACTCTGCAACTGAGTCCACCTCGTCATCTCGGCCTGACAAGATGACGGGAACACACTCTCATTCCAGCAGAAATATGATCAAGAGAAATGCTTTTCCGACGAACCGCAGCGCCCCAGCCATCCGTCGTGCCTTCGTGATCTGATATTTGGTCCTCCATGCAGGAAAACGGTGAAAAGTGAGTCCAGTTTTCCTCGCCCTTTTTTTTTTTTTGTCGTAGGAGAAGCTGTTGCACCCGGTAACACAACAATACACACTCATAATTTCTTTCTAATACACCGAAGGAATTAGCTTAGCACTACCACACGTTACAATCCGCACTGAGTCTGCCGGACCGGAAGTGAATCATATTACCAGCATGGAGGCGCGTCCAAACAATGACGTAGTACGTCCCATTCCCTATACCTGATTGGAAAGGAGAAATTCCCACACAGCATCGAGGACATAACTGAGGGGCAAATCACATCCAAACTTAAAGCCATACGGACAAAATACAGGAAGGCGGTGGAGACAGGGAAACGAAGTAGCCATGGTTGAGTCGTGTTCATATTTTTCAAACTTTGTCAGGAAATTTGGGGAGGCTCACCGGCTCCCGAGACAATCATCGGTGGAGTGGGAACGGTGGATGTGACAGCTCATCATGAAAACCCTGGCAACACTCGATGCTCAATGCCTTTTTCAAGGGACATTTCTTTAAGTTCGTCTAACCTCTCGGAAAACAGCGGGTCAACGTCGTCTGAGGTGGAAGAAAGGCGCGCGTAACGTGCTCCAAGTAGGTTTTTTTCCTCCCTCGGACGTAGTTGTTAGTAATTGTTCGTCGTGTATTATACACTTAGCTTGTGGGTACAAAATATAATTTCCAGTTATATCTGGGCCACATGGCTCCATATACAGTGGCAGTGTATCAGATACTTGTTCTCCCCACTGTATTCCTTTGTATGCATATGAAGCTTGCTTGCCCCTTCCACCCTTTTCTCAGCGAAACGTGCTCCAAGTAAGTTATTTTTTTCCTCGGACGTAGTTGTTAATAACTGTTCGTCGTGTGTTATTATACACTTAGTTTGTGGTTACAAAATATAATTTCCAGTTATACCTGGGCCACATGGCTCCATATATTCCTTTGTTTGTATGCATATGAAGCCTGCTTGCCCCTTCCACCCTTTTCTAGGCGAAACGTGCTCCAAGTAAGTTTTTTTTTTTTTTTTCTCCCTCGGACGTAGTTGTTAATAACTTCGTCGTGTGTGATACACTTAGCTTGTGGGTACAACATATGATTTTCAGTTATACCTGGGCCACATGGCTCCATATATTCCTTTGTTTGTATGCGTATGGAACTTGCTTGCCCCTTCCATCCTTTTTTGAGCAACTCAGCTTCTACTCCAAGCCTAACATTAACATTAACCTTTTATATTCTAATGCTGCTAAGAGCTATCAACAGACTTTCAGGGGCCAAGGGACAAGAAACATCACCTTTCACTCTCTCAATCACACTTTTGGACAATTTTAAGTGTTCAAGCAACCTAGAATATGTGATTTTTGGATGTGCGAGTTAACCGAACGAGGTTCCTTTAAATTCTTAATTGTGCAAAATTTCATGAAATGGTGTCTGAAAACTGGTCAGGTAGAAAAAACTTTTTCTCCACCTATCCCAGCCTGATTATTTTATTTATGTTAGGCACCATTTAGTGGGGAGGAAATACAGTGCCCTCCATAATTATTGGCACCCCTGGTTAAGATGTGTTTTTAGCTTCTAATAATTTTTGAAAATTCAAATAATATGGGACCTCAATGGAACAAAAAGAGACAAATCCAACCTTCAATACAAGTGCATTTATTCAATGTGTCACAGTTATTAGCACCCCTTGTGTTAATACTTTATACAACCCCCCTTTTGGAAACAGAACAGCACCTAATCTTCTATAATGTTTCACAAGCTTGATTTTGTGTCTGGTGAACCATTTCTGTGTAGATTTGGCCATATGTTTAGGGTCATTGTCTTGCTGAAAGACCCAGTGACGACCCATCTTCAGCTTTCGGGCAGAGGGCAACAGATTTTGATTTAAAATGTCCTGGTATTTCAAAGCATTCGTGATGCCATGCACCGTAACAAGTAGAGCTGGGAATCTTTGGGCACCTAACGATTCGATTACGATTACGATTCAGAGGCTCCGATTCGATTATAAAACGATTATTGATGCACCCCCCTCCTTTTTTTTTTTTTTTTTTTTTTTTTTTTAATGTTTTGTACATTAGTTCCAAAATTGTTCAAAAATACTCTCAGGCTAAACCAAACTACTATTTCAGTATCAAGTTAACATATAGCAGTAAAAAAAATATACAAAAATAACAGTAAATAAAAAAACTCCAGTCCCCATTCTATATCAGCAGCTTTAAACTACATTCAATTAATTTAATGTTGTGAATCAACCGTTAAAGTTGTTAAAATTGCTCCCGTTATTCCATAATTTCCCTTTTGTCTACTTTCGACATGTGAAAGTTTTAAAACTATTTTAAAGATAGATTCAAGTCAATATTTTACCGATTTAGGAGTATTTTAGATAAAAAGTTCATTAGATTTGCTTGGAAGGTTCGCTACAACAGCCTTGCAGGGAAGTGTACTGCTTTAAGATGGCGGCCGTTTACTACGCCCGCATCTAGCTTTTTGTAGATGTGCTGCTAACGCTACCGAATCTATATTGCATATAGTCCTATATAAATGATATCTACCGTAACATTATGTGGATGTACTTTGTAGCAGCTTTTCGGCAGCAGTCAGGTATGTTGTTTTGTTTTTTTATCTCGTGGCATGAGTTGAGCTAGAGCCGTGAGTTGAGCATTGGCATTACCCGAGGGGCCGGGTAATGAGAAGCATGATGTTTAGCTACTGTCGCTCCGTTCCTCATTGTCCCGAAGACCGCGCGGCACGCTGAGTGTGTTGTACTTCCGCTTTACTTGGCATATTTCAATAATCGGAATTTGGATGTTTGTGAATCGTTCTCGAATCTTCCACGGCCGAATCGCGAATAATCTAAGAATCGGAAATTTTGCACACCTCTAGTAACAAGGTTCCCAGGGCCTTTGGATGAGAAACAGCCCCACAGCATCACTGACCCACCCCCATACTTCACAGTGGGTATGAGGTACTTTTCAGCATGCGCATCTTTCGTGGCACGCCAGACCCACTTAGAGTGTTTGTTGCCAAAAAGCTCAATCTTGGTCTCATCTGACCAAAGCACGCCTGGGACCGTGTGCTTTGGTCAACTTGTCCCAGGCTTCAAGGCAGGGGTGCTAATAATTGTGACACACATTATTTGATGTCAAATAATTATTTCTTTATGTGGGATTTTTTCCCCACTGAATAAATGCACTTGTATTGAAGGTTGGATTTTTCTCTCTTTTTTCCATTAAGGTCCCATATTATTTGAATTAAAAAAATATATATATATTAGAAGCTAAAAAACACATCTTAACCAGGGGTGCCAATAATTATGGAGGGCACTGTACATGCAGGACTGTCAAACGACTTGCAGGGGCCCAGGGACAAGAGACCATTATAGGGCTACCCCACCCCTGCCACCGGCTTGTCATGACAACATACGCAGTACTTTTAACGCTATGCAAGCAATGACCGTGTACATTTTCAAATTATTTAATTTGAGATAGACAGTTAAATTTAACAGACTATAATGTGATGTGACACAATATAAACAAACAATTTCCATCTATTGTCCCATGTAGGCTACAGTGCAATACAACTGAGAGTGCTATGCCTGCCTGCTAAGCAACAAAACAGTATAACTAAACATCCTGTGCCTGCCCCCTCCACATCCCGGGTTATCAAGCCCTCAAACAGTGATACGCCTAGTTTTTTTGACTGCAAATTCTTTTATAACATTGGTGAAATCCAGTTTTTGAGCAAGCTCACGCTCAATGGAGAGCATGGCTAGGTTGTTAACCCAAGATAAATCCAGCTACCGGACCAGAGTCTGTTCAGCCTAGCGCACCTGCTCCCCACATACTAACATATATCCCTGATCTCCCATCACCTTCTCTCTCCTCGGCACCACGCGAGCAGCATGTCTTTTCATACTGCAGCTCAATAGGCTACAAGCGACCGGTGACAGACTCGAGTTGGGCTTTGGTCACGGTGATCGCGAATGTAAACGTTCAGTGTTAGCGGCTGTTGTTCACTTACCGGCATCACCGTCCACAGCCAACTCTAGCATTAATTCTCTGGCTTCTTGTCTCGCTTTTAAAAATTTCATCATTTTTTATTGTTCACCTCTATGATCTTCATCTCTTTCTTTTCTTTTTTGCTCACCCGATTTATGACGACTCACCATGTTTAGAGTCTATAACAATGACAGATGTTAATTTCCTGCTTCAGGGCAGGTACGTAGTGTAGCCTTGAGTGCGCCAGAGCGGGGTGAAACCATTCTCTGCTAAGACAGAGGGCGTGGGGGTTGTTGTGTAAAAATGGAAAATATTTAATATGTTAAAAAATTTTAAGTATATATCGAGTAGAGCATAATATTTAATCAGACAATGATTTAAATAAAGAAAGAAATATGTGAATGTAAAGTAAAAAAAAAAATAAGGGTCATTCAGGGGCCCCTATGGTCCTGAGGCCCGGGACAACATACCCGGTTGCCCCCTTGTCGACTGGCTTGATGCTGCAGACATGTATATTAAAAAACTGAGGTGAAATCTCATGACCATGATCAGTGGTCTGGTTTTGTGTTAAGGGCTCACTGCACCAGGGCCAGCAGCAAATAGTGTCTCATTGGATTGAATATTTTTTCTGGTTTGAACATTTTTGTGTCATTAACAGGGACTGCTGGATAACCAAAGAAGACGCAGGCTGAAAAGAAAACTGCATTCCGATCCAGCTGTTGAAGAGGACCTCAGAATCAAGAGAAATTTTGGAGTTGGCTCGTCAGTCTGAGGAGAACCACATAAGAAAGTTTGACGAGCTTACCAGCAAGATGGACGACGTGTTACAATCTGTAAATCAAGCCATGGTAATGTTGATAAGTGTTATGTCACAGCATCATGCTTCATATTCTCATCAGCGAGGTTAGCAGGTGTATTCTGAAATGTTTGCACCCCAGAATGCCTACCGAGGAGAAGCCCCCGTATACAATCCCATGTTAGGGACAACACCCTCATATCGTTTCATGTTGGAGGAGCAGGAGCAAATATTCCCCCCGCCCCCTTAATTTTAGATAGAAACTCGATGTTACTTCGGTTGTAAAAAGAAATACAATGATACCTCTATTTTCAAGTGCTAAAAGTCTAATGCTGCCTCTGTTAATGTTGTTGTAAAAAGTATTACAGTACAATGCTACCCTATTTTAAAGTGTGCTAAAAAAAAACTGCTGCCTCTGTTAAAGTATGTAAACAATAAAAGAGATTGAGTGCACATTTTTCATTTTCTTTAATACATCACACACACAATCATAAACAAAAGCAACAAAATTTATGGGTCAAGTTATTTTGTCACAATTCCCCTTGCTTTCCTCCCACCTACTTACTTTCATTCAGTGACATATTTGTTGCCATTTGTAGGTGTCTGACATTGTTTGTCAGACTGCACTGTTTATAAAACATGGTCCTCGGCCACAGGTTCTTTCATGGTTTCACAGTAATAGTGCAAAACAAGCACAAATAACACGAGGCAAAACAATCAGTGGTATGTTCATAGGTTGCCTCAAACACGAAAACCTTGTCTTTAACCTCCCGAAGGCACATTCAATGACCATTCGAGCTCGACATAGAGACAGTCCAAAGTATTGCTCCTTAATGCGTCACAAAGAACAACTGAGAACACAGACATGACAGTTACCGTCTGCGTTTTTAAGGCACGGGACTCATAGCATTCAGTGTCAGTTTGTCAGCGACTCCGCGCACTCCTGTATGTCGACTGTCCATGACCGCTTGACCCACTATGCCTATCCTGCTCTTCCCGACAACACCAGTTCTCCGATTCCTGATTGTTTTCTTTGCGTGCCAACATCAATAAAATCCTGTGTTGGTAATACGCAATTGGTTCCTCCGTCTTGTACCTGACACACAGAGCTTTGTTAAGTGTGTTTGAGAGGGCGTGTACATATCACAGCTCGCATCAAACTCTCCGCTAGCACAAAAATGTCCAGGAAAATTTTATTCCTGGATTTTTCAGAAGGTCCAGGGTCCCCATCATGGGCGATCTGGTGGGTGTCTTTGGCGCCAGATATGGAGAGGCCAGTGAGGCAGTCAGTCTGTGCATGGCGGGTGCTGACGAAACGGGCGACTGACATGGTGGTCTTTGCCAGCCATGGCAGGCGCCATGGAGACGGGTGACTGACATGGCGGTCTGTATTATGTATCAACTACTCCTGAGTCCTTGAAAAATGTCTGGAACAAAAGATTACACATAGCAAAAAAAAAAAGAATTATTTTTATTTTTCATATACAGCAGATGTTCGTGTTCAGTGACACAGTATCGACAGACAGACTCCGTCAGTAAGGCTTAATCCCAGGATTGAACACTTGATCTCAGAACCGTGAGACAGAAGTGCTAACCACTGAGTCCCCATGTTGCCTCATTATTGCATTTTATTTTATGTTGATATTATTATTTATTCATAAATACAATGTTAATAATAGCTATTTTAATTGGATTAAAAATTAGGAGAAACCGGAATACATTGTTTGCAGCCCCCAAGTAACACTCCAAAATAGTTTTTTTCATAGTATTTAACCCTTTGCATGCCATTGACTGTGATAGACCTCCAATTCATTTAAACCGGGAGGAATAGGAATCCTCATCATTCATTGCCACTGACGCCACTAGACGTTCGAACGTTCACTCGCTCCTCCAAGTCAAAATAGAATGGACGTCTAGCGCATAGGTGGAGTTTTGACTTTTGGTGCAGGGGAGGCACAACATGGTGATGACCCTGAAATGCAGTGTCAACAATAAAATTAACATACAAGAATATTTATAATAATAAGTTGAAAATGAACGTTTTTTTTGTTTCCCATAATTCTTGAGGGGAATTCTAAATCAGGCTGCTTAGGATTGCTATACTTTTCGCCAAGATCGTCATCCATTGAATATGGTATGCCCACCGGCGTCGTGTCAATGTAGTTACCCTGTCAAAATTTTATCCCCTGGGCAGAGCCACTGCACTGCACTGATTTGCTTGATTTCTGTGTTTTGGTGATGTAGTTATCTACGAGGTATTAAACATGGCCCATCCATCAAAAAAAACTTTTTTTTCCTGTTGCATAACGTAACATACACGGAACGTAAAAAAAGGCAATTTTTCACCGTTTTACTCATAGGATGACCTATAACTTTTATTACTGTAATTCAAGTCCTGTATGGAGTTTCTTCAGTTTAATAAATGCCAACGTAAAAAATATATAACTGTGGTTCTTTTCTGGCTTCAATTAATTGTTGACATAACTCATAACTAATGTGTGTGTGTTCACTCCTGCGGCCAGGGGACACAATTTTTGACTGTGGTAACTACATTGGCAAGACACCGGTGGTGGCTCTGTTGTACAATTAGCGTCTTTAGTGGGGCAAATTGAAACTCTGCTCACCATTTTCACGGTGGTCTCGAGAGTTTTCGTCGAGCGTCCACATTTTCAATCCTTGGTTCTTGCTCACTAGTTGTTGCTCCTTCGGTCCTCGAGCGGTTTTGGCTAAGCAAAGCAAATGACCGTCTAAGGTGCTAGTCAAATGATCTTTTTGAAAAATAATTTTGAACCATTATAAAAATATATGTTTATGTTCATTTCATTCATTTTTGTCTTTTGTTTTATTGCTTTACAACTTTTATAGACAATATTTTACTGGAAAATTCTTAATTTTAAAATCATATATAGGAAAGTCAATTACATGCAATGGCACTTTTCAGCCTGCCCCCCCACCCCTTAAACTCCACTTATGGTCTAGCCGCAAGTGCAGTCAGTGGCAGGATGGCAGGCAATGGAAGTTTTTTATTTTTTTATTTAATGAAGTCGTAATTCGGCTATGAAAGGTTTAAGTGAAAACTTGAGTTTGACTCGACCACACAAGGGTGAATGGGATTATTTTACTTATTTGCTTGCAATCTGGGAAACTTTGCAACGTATTTATTTTGTGTACCAGTTATATCCTTTTTTAACGTATATATATATATATATATATATATGTTGAAAATATATGTACATACATTAAGTTGGTATAGGTAGATGAGATACACTGATGAAACCGAGAGGGGAAACCCGCGACCCTTTGTCATTTATGTTATTTTGAAGATTTTTATTTTTCATAACAATTTCACCTCCTGTGCGATAGATGGCAGCATTTGCTTTTATGCTCCTAATTACTGACCATATCCGGAAGACTTCGTATCAGATTCACCAATCACGTGAACGTATTCCCAACCGGTGGGCGATGAACCAATCGTGTGGCGTTCTGATGGATTTTTAAACGGGTGGCGTCAATTTAAAAATTTTAACCATATTCTAGAGGTGAGACAAGGCTGGTCAACTTTTTCTGTGCTTACGAGAAGAGACGCAAGCAGTGAGTAAATCGTATTTTTGTCGGGGGAGGCTTCGTAGTTTGCTGTCACGACACCTTTTTAAACGTGCTAATTTCCACCAGAGACAAGAGTTTCGAGAATGGCGCAGTTCGGACTGGAGAACGACATCAGCAATACGCTAAAGTTGGACGTGCCCATTACTAATGCGCCAATTGCTCGCTGGCAGAGGAAAGCTAGCGCGTCCAACGCATCTGCGATTGGCCTTTCCCCGGGGAAGTCCACCAACATCTCCTTGAACGCTTCCAAGACTCCTGGTAAGACGCCGGCCAAAACACCAGGTAAGGCCCGGCCACGGTGAGACCTGTCCTGAGCCATTTTATAGCTTTTCGACACGCATACGACAGTGGATAGCCCATGCCTGACGAGTAGAACAATCAATGTGAAATACTGTACTTCCATTTGATTGGCTAAAAACATACTGGCGTTTACATCTGCGATATCGACCATTTCTCCTACTTTCTGGAAATATCGGCTTCTATTTTCGTTTCTCCACCTTTACAAATCATTATAAATAATTCTATCCTTCCCCCTTTCAAATTGACCAGTGCACGTCTGCGTCCAGAGAAACTGTGTTATAACAGGTTTCGTAATTCATATAAACATACCTGTCAAACCGAGGCCGTTGGCAATCTTACAAATAGTCAGAGGCGTCGGGTCCCATTAGGCAAACCAGGCAAATGCCTAGGCCCCCCAGCCAGCAGGGGCCCCCAGAGGGCCAAGAGATTTAGCACATGTAGCTTTACTGCACTGTCGCAGCAACAAGTGTAGGGAGTGTTTCAATACCATGGAATCATTTGGCAGATTATCTAATGATTCTATTTCAATCGCAATCAGCACTAACCATGTCATGTAGATTATACATGTTTAAGAAATTCCTATCATTTATTAATACCACATGATTGTTTAATGACTCAACAAGTACTCTCTGGAAAATCGTTGCCAGGTTGTTTTATGTTGATTTTCACAGGCCACCTCATTATTCATGTGACTACTTAAAGGAATGGTTATTTTTTTCCAAAAAAGTCTATTAATGGGTCTATCGTATTCCTCGTCGAATACTCTATAAGAAAAATATAACATATATGCAGCTAAACAATTTTATTAGCAAATTTAATATTCATTTCGGTCGGTAGTCCACCAACCAGTGGTTTTTACGGAATAATTTGAATTTGGTGGGTCGTAGGGCCAATCTGACTACTGATTTCACACAAAGGTATATACCTCCGCATCCGATGGTGGTATTTTTGTGTTGCTACTCTTTCTTCTATTGCTCCAAGTCCAACTGTCCCCCTTACTTGCACACGCTCGAAGGGCCCCATGTTGCCTGGGGCCCCCAGGGACCCTTGCTACGCCTCTGCAAATAGTGTCGTATGCCCTTACAAATTGGTGACTAATCTTACAACGTTCTATATAGCGTGCAATATGAAACAAAAATAAAACTCAATTTTTAAAATAATATGAATTTATTGTTAATATTGTAACATATAACCTGGTGCACTCAAAGAACAATATCTTCAGCTACATCATGATTACTCAAATTTAACAGTGACTTTTGTTCTAATTGTATGTAGCACTTTTGGTAATTTCTATTATGTCTTGATGGCTGCACTTCAGCTCCCAAATCAGTTTGACTTGAAGGTAGTTCGTTAGTGTGTCCAATTATAAATTAAAAAGGTCAATTGATAAAATTAACTTACCAATGCAACCTTTGAGTCAGAGAACATTTCTTTTGCTAATTCTGAGAAGTGATCACCAACAGTTGCAGGCAAATTGTGTTCGGCAACAAACTGGCAGAATGAAATCTCCGCTTTCGTCACTTTTCATTCTGCAGACTTCATCTTTATGACCAGTGTTGTTAATCTTACTTTTAAAAAGTAATTAATTGGTTACAAATTACTTCTCCCAAAAAGTAATTGAGTTAGTAACTCAGTTACCTGAAGGTAAGAATAATTAGTTACTTGGCAAAGTAACTGGTGTTACCTTTCATGTTTGTTTTTTCTTTAAAAAAACAAACAAACAAACAAACAAACAAACAAACAAACAAGGTAACCTTTGCTTTGTTTGGAAATCGTTTAATGTTGTGAATAAACTGTTAAAGTTGCTACCGTTTTTGCATTAGTTCCCTTCCGTCTACTTTTGACATGTTAGTTTTAAAACTGTTTCATCATTTAAAGATAGATTCAAGTCAAGATTTTGCCGATTTAGGAGTATTTTAGACAAAAAGTTATTTAAGTTCGCTAGGAAGGTTCACTACAACAGAGCCTTTCTGAGAAGTCTACTGCTTCAAAATGGCGGCTGTTTATTAACGCCGCCGTCTGTCATTTCGCATGTAGTTCTTTAAGCATTTGATTTGTAGGCTGTCGGCACCAGTCAGGAAATATTGGAGCAACCTAGCCTAGCATCGTGTTTGCTACAGTGTCACAACACTCTTCACTCTCGGTGTCTCTGACTTTTCTTACGTCCTTCAACCAATATAGTAACGCATCGTAACGCACATTGTCTCGTTGCCGAAACAGTGACAAAATCCGAACGGGGGAAGAAAAAAAAAGGTAATGCACGAAAAATGTACAGATTTTGAACGTACGGCGTACATATTTAAAAATCAGTGCTCACTTGTACAAATTACGCCGAAACCGTACAACTTGACAGGTATGTATAAATTTGACTTTCTTTACAAAAGTCACTTGCAGTCCGAGCGTCCACTCAGTAAATCACTGCGGTCAGGTAACTAAGGCTAGCCAGAACTCGTAAAAACGAAGTCGCGCTAGCCACCCCTAATTTGGATCATTGTTTGCATTATGTGCATTACGGTAATGCAAATGGGCGGCTCCACAGTGCGAGTCCCTTAGTTTTAAAATTTATATTGAAAATAAATGGGACCACATCAGGAGGACACTCGGGCACTCCTAGACTCAAAGTATTGTGATATAAAAATGATTTGGGATTTCACAATAAAAGTACTCTGAAATTGCTAATAAAGCCGTCATTTTGGCTGATTTCAAAATTTTAGAAGAAAAAAATCCGAGATACCAAGGACTGTTCCACTTCTGAGGTATACTAGACTACCCAAGACTCCAACGAAGGTACCCTCATTAAATTCTGATGTTATTTCAAAATAAAACTCCTTTAAAAAAAAAAATCATTATTCCTGTCATTTAGCCAGATTTAAAAAAAATAATTAAAAAGTAAATTAAAAAAAGATATCTGAGGACCGTTACACTTCTGAGTCATACCAGACTACCCCAAGACTCGAATTATAGTACCCTATATAGTATAGTGTCATTTAAAAAAGTACTTTGAAAATTGCTCATTACTCCTGTCATTTTGCCCGATTGAAAAAAAAAAAAAAGATAAATAAATAAATAATTAAAAAACATATCCAAAGACCGTTCCATTTCTGAGGCATACCAGACTACCCATACAATAGAATTAAAGTACCCTCATGAAATGCTGATGTCATCTTCAAAAAAAGTACTTGAAAATTGCTCATCATTACTGTTTAGCCAGATTTTAAAAAATAATAATAAAAAGCAAAACAAATCGGATATCAAAGGACAGTTACACTTCTGAGTCATACCAGTCTACCCTAAGACTCGAGTAAAAGCACCCTCATGAAATTCCCATGTCATTAAAAAAAATACTTTGAAAACTGCTCATTATTCCTGTAGCTTATTCTGATTTGGGGGAAAAAAAAAAAAAAAATCCAAAGACCGTTGCACTTAAGGGGCAAACCACACTACCCCAGTAATCGAATTAAGGTACCCTCATGAAATGCTGATGTCATTAAAAAAAAAATTCTCATTGCTCATTATTCCTATTATTTAAGGGGAAAGAAAAAAGAAAAAAAAACATCCAAGGGCCGTTCCACTTCTGAGGCATACTAGACTACTCAAAGACTCAAACTAAAGTACTCTCATGAAATTCTGATATCTGATTTTTAATATTTTTGAAATCGTGCTAAATGATCAGAATAATGAACATTTTTGAAAGACGTCACGTTTTATTTTGAAATGACACATTGGAATTTCATGAGAATTCCTTAGTTTGAGTCTTGGAATATTCTAGTATGCCTTAAAAGTAGAACGGTCCTGGGATATCTCAGATTTTTTTCCCCCATTCATTAAATCGGGCTCACTGACAGGAAGTAAGAGCAATTTTCAAAGTAGTTTTTTTAAAATGATATATCAGGTTTATATGAGTGTACTTTAGTTTGGGTACGCTAAATGTAGTAGATGTAGACCAGGGTACCAAATGCCATCTTTTGTGTGCTGTTGTCTTCGCTGCTACGAAAATACAAGAGCATTGCATTGTCTAGAATAATTGCTGAAGGGCTATATATAGTATACTGTTGAAACATGAACTTTATCAGGGTATCCGTGGGGCCTTAAAATGTCTAAAATTCTCCTAAAATCTCACAAAAGCTCCTAAATACGATTTTGAAAGATCTTAAAAATCTATTGACATTACTTTTACTAACCTGCATGAACTTCAGGCTTGCTTGTAAATGTTTCTATTTTTGAGGACGCCAAAACGTAACTACGAAGCAGAACTACCTGTGCTGCGGGGTGATTTTCCTTCAAGTCTTTCATAAGTTTGTTGCCGGTACCGATGTGGAAAGGGTCTTAAACTGTATTCAATGTGGTCTTTAAATAAAGTCTTAAATTTGGCTAGTTAGAACCTGCGGAGACCCTGTATATGTTGATCGGACTAGATTTTTTTTTTTTTTTTTTTTTTAAATCTTTGCCTGAGGGCCCCCTCCGTACCCTTGCCCTGTGTGAGGCATACTTTGTTTCCGATCAATGCAAAGTGCTAGGTGCACTTACAAAACAACTTGGTCAAATTACCTTTTAAATATTACACTATTGTTATTAATTCATTGGCTACCATTGACGGAGATCAATGTGTGACTGGGAGTGTTTGCTGCAATCATCTGCTGTAAATGGTCTTCTACCATGTGGAAAAGGGTATTGTGCACTTTCCTGACGCTGTGGGATTACCTTTGGCTTTTTTCCCCATTTTTTTATAAGGCAAGTGGCGAACAACCCCGTCAAAGAAAATGGGAGAGGACCGCTTCATTCCAATCCGGAATGATAAACAAATGGAAGTGGCGAGTTTCTTGCTCTCAAAGGCAAATCGGCCCAAGGAAGATGTTTCAGCAGCCACATCTGTAAGCGATTTGAAATTGTCATTAATTCTATCCCATCATAGAGTATACTGTGGCTTTAAGCGTAAGATCGATGATTTAGATTTTTTGCAGGACCAGAAGGAGCTTTCCCTATTGCTGAACGGATGCAATCTGGAAGAGGCCCGTATCCTGCAATTTAGTGGGAAGCCAACAGTTAACCCAGATGGTAATGTTGCCAATCTTCATCATACCAATAAAACCAAGGCTGTATGATTCATGTCACTCAATTATTTTCTGTGTCATAGCAGCGTGAAGACTGATCAGATTCGCCTATCTTCAGTCATTCACTGCTAGCTGTTTTTATCGCAGCTAACTCCTGACCTTATCTGAAGGGTACATCTAAAGAATTGTCGCGTTTGTTTTGCAGGCCAACACAACGCAATGAAGTCCCTCTACAGTCACACAGTAACACCCATGTCCAACAAAAAGACACGATACATCTATTCAACGGTCGACAAAATCTTAGACGCTCCCGCAGTTCAGAATGATTTTTGTACGTTTTGCCTGTCAGTAATGTTGTAAAACTACATTGTGTTGTACGATGTTAAATGTTTAAATTTTTTCAGATTTGAATCTGCTCGACTGGAACAGCCGTAATGTTGTAGCGGTCGCGCTCCAAAACAGTGTGTACTTGTGGGATGCCACTCGAGGAGATGTCGTCCATCTCATGACTATGGAAAATGATGCGGATTATGTCAGCTCCCTTTCTTGGACAAAAGATGGCAGCTACCTGGCAGTTGGCACCAGTGACTGTGCAGTCCAAGTCAGTTGTATTCATTACTTTTTTTCCTCTCTGTGATAGTTGAGTTGATACTGGGGGAAAAAATCTTACAACCTTTTAATTTTGTGTGTGTGTGTGTATATATGTATATATAATATATATATATTTGTATACAGTTCATGGCAGTTGCCATTTCATTTTTCTGTTTTGTAGAAGTGAAAGATGCAACAACCAATCAACATCGCAATGTGAAGTAGATTCATTTTTATAGTCCGTTTCATTGGGTCAAAGAAAAAAGTGTTGGCAACCACGCCAAGTTTGAATTAATAATAATAAAAAACTTCTGTCATTCGGCCAGTCAATGTGCTCTCAGATGCTATAACAGTGGGACCTGACTGTGCTCAAACCACGCCCCGCTCAAGTGTCTGCTTGTTATAATGTAGATAGTACTTTAAGATGTTTCCCATGTCTACAGAACTACACCCATGCCAGCAAGGCTTTATGAACGCGAGAAGCATCCCTCTCATTAGTGGCTCATTTATAGCGCGAAAAAGCCGGTCAGTTGTTGTTGGTAAATATGTACAGGCGGCTACAATTCGCTTGAAATTTATGGGATCCCTTGGCAGTATTGTAGCTGACTGTAAACATTCTCAGCCAGCCTAAAAGACAAAACACATACACATGTGAAAGATGATGGATTTGGTGGAACGGATGCTCTAATGAGGCAGCACAGCTTGAGGGTGACTTAAATGGAGAAGGTAGAATTGCGCCTAGCGGTATGAGTTTCATGCTGATTGAGCACTTCATTCTCAGCTTGTGCACGTTTTTAGAACTTCAAAGAAATTTCAAGTATTTAGAGAAAAATCATCAGAATGAGTGTCCCTTTAGATAACTAATATGTATTTTAGTTCTGCAATGATTAATCGATAAACTCGAGTAATCGATTAGGGAAAAAAAAGATGCTGCTACGAGTATTCGTTAAAGTGGCATTGTAATGGTTTATTTTGAAAGTGTTTGCATTTAGTTTTATTGATTTGGGTGGATACACTGCCCTCTTGTCTGCCTCATTTCACATGGGTGAATCCGGCTGCTCCCTGTTAAAACCAACATAAGCTTTTGAGTTTTTATGCATTTGTAATTGAGTTTATAGGTATATTCAGCTGTTTTTTTTAATTTATTTTTTATTTATTTATTTATTTTTTGTAAGAATATATGTCTGAACCATTTAAGAGCATTGTTTAAAAAAAAAAAAAAAAAAAAAATTGTAGCATTTAAGCTAGCAGACTTTAGCTTTGTAAGTTAGCCAATTGTTCTTTTGTCTGTACATAGATCCTCATTTATTCACTTTATACTGTTTGAGGCTGAGCTCAGGTATTTTAATTTCTCAAGTTCCTTATTCGAACTAACTAGTTTATCGATTAATCAACTGCTATAATAGATAGCTGCAGCCATAATGTATTTTGTTTGTGGGTTCCAATTCAAGCTGTGTTTTTGAGTGGCAAAAAATATTGTATTTTGTTTGTGCTTAAAACTATTCAAACTGATCCCCCCCCCCAATCTAGGTGGTTAAAAATTTTAAGGTCTTGTCACAGCTCACATTTATTTATTTTCAATCCTTTTGATTTCGTAGCTGTGGGACGTGGAGCGAGAGAAATGTCTTCGACAAGTAACCAGCCACTCTGCAAGAGTTTGCAGCCTAAGTTGGAATAGCCATATTCTTTCCAGGTATATAATTTAAGTGGTCCCCCAACATTCTTTAGTCACTAAGCACTCTTTCCCATCCAGTGGCAGCCGGTCAGGTCAGATACACCATCATGATGTGAGGGTGGCAGAGCACCACATCTTCACCCTGCGAGGCCACTCTCAGGAAGTGTGTGGACTGCAGTGGTCGCCTGATGGCCACTACCTGGCCAGTGGCGGTAATGACAACCTGGTGTGCATCTGGCCCGGCGTATCCCAGGCACCCCGGGCAGATGTTGACCAGTCGCTACGTACACTTAGTCTCCACAAGGGGGCTGTCAAGGTGGGCGGCAGAATTATTTCTTTTTTAAATGAAAGGATTGTTGAAGCGATTATTCAAACTATCAGATAGGTTTTAAAGAGAGAAAAAAAATCTCTTAATGTTGCAAGAGATATTTGCCTTTGTGCTTGTAGGCTTTGGCTTGGTGTCCATGGCAACCAGGCATTCTGGCATCAGGGGGTGGCACCACAGACTGTCATATCCGCATCTGGAACGTCAACAGCGGCTCATGCCTCAGTTCACTCGACACTCAATCCCAGGTAAATTTGCACTGTTTGTAAGGCACAATATTTACAGAATTTTAATATTCAGCCCAAATATTTTCTTGGAATTTGAATCAATTGTAGGTGTCAGCTCTTGCATTTGCACCCAACTACAAGGAGCTGCTCTCTGCACATGGTTTCTCGCACCATAATTTGGTAATCTGGAAGTACCCAACCATGACAAAAATTGCAGAGCTCAACGGTAAGCCTTTTCTGTTCTGAGTAGACTACTCACCTAATAGATTTGTTAGCTATTATAAGCTTGTTCTTTTGAGGGGCAAATTTTGGTCGCTAGTGGCACTGCAATGTGATCATTTACTGCCAGCGGTGTCTGTTGCCGCCAATGGGTTGATTTTATTTTTTTGCGTTAGGACACGAGGAGCGAGTTCTCAACATCGCTATGAGTCCGGACAACTCGACAGTGGCCAGCCTGGGAGCGGATGAAACCATCCGCATATGGAAGTGCTTTGAGGTGGACCCCAAGAAAAGACCCAAAAACAAGACACCCCGATCTGCCTTCACTCAATCCATAAGATAATTGGGATGAAAGGAATGCAGTTTTTCTTAATTTAATTCGTTGTTAGTTCAGTCAATAAAGTGCAGTTCTTTACTGAACTTTAAAAATGGACAGTATTTTGGTTTTCCTTTCCGTGAATGTTTGCATACTTTTTGCACTACAGAGCCAAATTAAGTCCTACACATGACATTGATTACCCATTGAGGCTGTTTTATACACCTGTACATGTTGTTTTGTGTATCTAATATGAAAATGTTTTTCCCCAATAAAAGTGTTCTTATCAAAACCTGGCTGATTTGGAAATCTACTGATGGAAAAATGCAATGGCGACCCACTGAGAATTCCCTGTACAGACACTACCTGCTTGATATAACAATACAGTATTGTGATATATCACGGAAAAACTCTACATATATAAAACATGAAAGTTTTTTATTTTATTTTTAATACAATAATAATTTTTAATACAAAGTACTGTATACAGGAATTCTGTCCTGCTAAATTTAAAATTTTATCAAGCTTAAGGTCATAAGCCTTTATATGTGTGTGTGTTTATGGCCGTTTTTGTTTTTAAAAGTTAAAAAAAAAATTTTTTTTTAATTATAAATACTATTTAGGTTTGTTCAAAACTCCCCTCAGCAATAACATTTTTGCAAATAACCACAAAAAATTTAATGAATTTGGCAACACAAAATATTAGGAACGTTCCAATCGCATATTTTTGCACGCGAGTGTGAGTCACCTGTTTTTGAAAATCTGCCAATACCAATTCCCGATCCGATAGTTTCAAACCGGTTACAGTACTTTACTATTTACAATACTTTCTAGTGTTGTGGAGCTTAAAATGTGGTGGAAAACACAAGACTGATAAAGCAGTTTCTGCTCTTGCACCCTTCTTTAAAATTATTTTAAGCCAAAATAACTATTGTGTTTGATAGAACAATAGGTCTATATTCTGCCATAGCAGTTTCATGGTGCATTAAGCCCAAGAACTATTTTTAATTTGTCTGTTTTACCATGGTGACCCCCGTTTCCAGACACCACGCCACCGCTTTTGTTTCAACCAAGCCATAAAAAGTAATAATATTTATTATTCGAAATGTCATTTTTAGCTTGGAATCCTTAACTGATGTCTAATATTTAGTTCTTTTTTTTTTTAACTTTATAAAATTATTTGCATATTTAAAACTTTTAAATAAATTACATCACAATGAAAAAAATAGTGTCTCTAAATAGGTCACGGCTCTATTCGTAACTATCAGTTAATTGTATTATTAGGGCCCGAGCACTAAGCGTGCGAAGGCCCTATTGTTTTGCAAAGGATTATTATTATTATTATTATTATTCTTCTTTTTTCAGGGCAAATGAAAATGGCCAATTTGGAGGCCTGAACATGCACGAAAAGTCACCAAAATTTGCACAAACGTGCGGCTTTGCGTAAATTTCGATAATCTTGTGTCGTTTTGAAAAAATGTCAAAAAATGGCTCAGTGGCGCCCCCTTGACCCTTAAAATTTTCAAAAAGGCCTCTCCTCTCAGGTTTTCAACGTAGAGCAATGAAATTTGGGGAGTAGATACCTTATGCCTAACTGTTCAAAAAAGCCTCTTGCACCCATATTCCAAATCCAACAGGAAATCGGATATTTTGGATCAAATGTGAAATTTTTATCGGTTCACAGTTTGAGTTTACATTTGGAGGCCTGAACATGCACGAAAACTCACCAAAATTTGCACATACATGCAACTTTGCGTAAATTTTGATAATCTACAAAAAAATTTAACAAAATGGCTCAGTGGCGCCCCCTTGAAATTTTCAAAAAGGCCTTTCCTATTAGGTTTTTTCAACGTAGAACGATGAAATTTGGCAAGTCGATACATTGTGCAAAACTGCTCCAAAAAGTCTCTTGCACCCATATTCCAAACCCAACAGGAAGCCGGAAATTTTGGATCAAATGTGAAATTTTATCGATTTACATTTGAGACCTTGTCGCTGAAGAAAATAGTTGGATAGTCTTCAAAATTGGTCAGACTATTCAGGAGACATATGAGATCTTAAGTTTTCAAAATGGTGAGTTTTCACTCAAGGGTCTGACCTGGGCGTGGTCCCAAAGTCGGCCATTTTTGGGCAAAATACCAAATTCAGAAAATGATTAAAAACTCCGTGATACAACGTTCAATCTTTTTCATTTCTAGCATGTATATGAGATATCCCAGCCTGAACACGACTGCATTGAAATATTACCCATTAGGCCTGGCGCCCCCTAGTGGGAACAGGAAATGGCCTTCTTTACGAGACAGGCTCCTCCTCCAAGGGAAAAAAATCTATTGACCTCAAACCTGTTTCAGGGGAGCCTCAAGACATGTGTTCAGGTCCCTGATGAAAAATATTGAGGTTTCGTTGAAGCGGAGAGGTCCAAACTGGAAGTGAAAATGACCGTCAACAATTTGTCTCGCCAAAAATTTTGAACAGTCATAACTCGGCAGATATGCAACATATCTGCGCCAAACTTTCCGTGTTTGTTGAGAGTCATACCCTGAAGGTTCTTGTAGGGGTCATTTGCATCAACTCTACAGTGCCAACTAGTGGCGACAGAAAGAAGTTTTAAAAAAGGCCTTTCCTATTGGGTTTTTTCAACATAGAGCAAGGAAATTTGGGGAGTAGATACCTTATGCAAAACTGCTCCAAAAAGTCTCTTGCACCCATATTCCAAATCCAACAGGAAATCGGGTATTTTGGATCGAATGTGAAATTTTCATGGGTTCACAGTAAGAGTTTACATTTGGAGGCTTGAATATGCATAAAAACTCACCAAAATTTGCACATACATGCGGCTTTGGATAACGTTCGATAATCTTGCAACGTTACGAAACAATTTAAGAAAATGGCTCAGTGGCGCCCCCTTGAAATTTTCAAAAAGGCCTCTCCATTTAGGTTTTTCTAACATAGAGTGATGAAATTTGGAGAGTCAAAACTTTGTGCAAAACTGCTCCAAAAAGTCTCTTGCACACACATTCCAAATCCTACAGGAAATCGGGTATTTTGGATTGAATGTGAACTTTTTATCGATTTACAGTGTGCACATTTTACACCTTGGCACCTAGGGAATTAGTTTGATCATTCTCAAAATTGGCGAGACTGTTCATGAGGCATATGAAATCTTAAGTTATAAAAATGGTGTGTTTTCATTCACGGGCCTGACCTGGGCGGGGCGCCAAATTCTTCCATTTTTTCGCCAAAACACCAAATTCGGAAAATGACTGATAACACCCTCATACAATGTTAAATCTATTTTAAATCTGGCATGTGTGTGAGGTATACCAGCCTGAGCAGGACTGGATTGAAAATTTACCATTTGTGCCTGGCGCCTCCTAGTGGAAACAGGAAATGCCCTTTTTTACGGGACACACTCCTCCTCTAAAGGGAAAAAAACAATCTACCTCAAACCTGCATAAGGGAAGCCTTAAGACCTGTCTTCAGGTGCCTGATGAAAAATATTGAAGTTTCGTTGAAGCGGAGGGGTCCAAACAGGAAAGTGAAAATGACTGTCAACAATTTTTCTCTCCAAAAACTTTGAACAATCATAACTAGGCAGATATAGAACATATCTGCGCCAAACTTCCCGTGCTTGTTGAGAGTCATACCCTGAAGGAACTTGTAGGGGTCATTTGCATCAACCCTACAGCGCCAACTAGTGGCGATAGGAAGTCACTCGTTTATCCAAAACATGTCCAGTTCTTTTCATGTTGGTCATTGTAGTTTCAAGACCTATTAAAATACTTTTTTACGGCCCATGTCCACGTGTCTCTGTCTGTTGCCGTGACGACCCTTTGTTCGCCATTTAAAGGAAATTTTTTTTTTCAGAGACTCAGGCAGCTTATAGAGCCACAATATTTGGCACACTTGGTCGAATTGGCCAAGTTAGAAGATTAATTTTGGTTTTGAATAAGGGCTTGGCTGCACAGCTCAGTAGTGGCTCCTTTTTTGTAGTACTCTCTCCAATAGGGGTTTTTATCTCTTGGGTGTGGGAATGTAATTAGGCGACTTTCGAGCATGTTAGGTTCTAATGAGATGATTAGAGAGGAGGATCTGCCACCACCCTGACCTGCACACAGTCCGAGTTGCGTGACGTCCGAGTTGCGCTAGATTGCGAGGGCCCGTTCAGTCCTGCTTGCAGGCCTAGTTTTATTTATTTTTTTGTTACTGTCGCATTTTCCCAGATATTTTAGATGATAATCGATCCAAACAGTGAAAATTGAAAAAAAACAAAACAAAAATGTTTAAAAGGGTAAATATTTGAAAAAGAAAATCTCGACCACTCCTTGATATCTGCGATTTCTGCATTGCGACCCTTGTTATATTACCATGTTTCACCCATAAAATCCCCAAAAAGTCCGGGTGTGGACATTCATAGCTGTGTCTTGACACTCGGTGAGACGTGCTACATGGAGTTTATGGATTGAAACAAGTAAATCATGGTGTCTTTAATATGCTCTCACCTCGAGTTAGGGTTTAGGGGTTAATTTAAAAAATTTTTTTATTGCCCTCCTGTTCAAAATTTTTGTTCCCCCAGAAGAAATATTTTAAGCTTTCCAATGATGTATCACATGCATATAGGAAAATTTTGATATTTGGCCAAATTGGGGGTCTTAGAGCAGAACTTCAAGTCACCTGAGTGTTTTCTGCCATAAAGTTTTGTTTCTTTTGGCAATGCCGTTGTATTTCTGAATTATTTACTTTTTAGCCCTTAAACATTTTAAAAATAAAAACAATTAAAAATCCGATCTTTTTCACCTGATTCCGTTTCTCTGAAAATTTTATGATCACGTGATCTGGCTGGGGACATCCCTAAAAAGAATATAATACAATTAGTGAAAATGGAGTACACAGAGAAGAACAAACAACAAGACAAATAATCATCATTTTGAACATGCTTTTTATTCTCACTTCAAACCTCTGGCGACAGTTCCTCGAGCAATGAGTTGAGTAGGATTTCGTATTGTCATTGTTCCGTCAGGTCATTGGTCAATGTGTTTCCCTGCATATTCTTGTTTCGCACAATACCAGTATTTGTTCCTTCTACAAATAAGACACTTTTTTTAAAGTTTGATGATAATAACGGACAAAGTGCGTCCCTTGAAAGCTCAATAAGGGACGCATATTTTTGTTTCTCAATACCGGACGATTCAGTTTTTCAAGGGACAGTAGGCAACCCTAGTGGTGGCCACCGCCAAATGGAACAATCAGGAGTTGTCGATCAGAGGCAGCATGTCCGCGTGCTCCCGTTGATGGCTGTCGGTGTAGCAGGTGGTGACAGTCTTCAGCCCGACATCTTTGTCCATGTCCACAGGCATTCGCGCTGTTATGTAGACGTTATGGTCCTCAAAGCCTTGACGTCGCACAGAATCTTTAACGCTGACTTCAGGTTGTTGAACTTGTCCTGCTCGGCCTCGTGGACGCTGAAATCCTTGAAGCCCGGCCTGAAGTTGCCATGTCCGCTGATGCACTGAACAGGATGACCTTGATGCGTAAAGGCAGGACCCGTGAACCACGTACTGTGCTGTAACCGGTCCGCCGATATAGGTCTTGCTGCATGCTCAGCTCTGTCTCCGTCTATCATAGCCTTTGCATGAATCCGATGTTTTGACTTTTCATCACTGGAGTTCAAGTTTTATGGAGCAAACAAAGATGTTTCAGGACTTGTTCTCTGTTGCGAGGGAGATGTGGTCTGGAAGAACAAAATGGTTAATAGTGCTACAATGCTTCCCAACTGTTTTATTTTGGTAGACCTCTGACGACTCCATGATGGTTAGAAAGTAGAAACGCCTTGTCATCTGTTGATAGAGCTGATTTATCGTCATTTGGAGTTCCGTCAAACACTGAACATCCAAGCGGGAACGCTAAAACGTACTCCTTCTCCTTGCTCACTGGTGGAGTTAGATCATGATGTTTTGGCATGCCTCTGTCTTCTTTGACGTTGATATCATTTGGACACTGCTGAAGCAGGGAGGTAGCTAGGACCATTAGATAGTATGCTTACCTTCTATACATTTATGTCTGAAGTCTTGTGGACTGTTCCTCAGCACACATCTCCAACGATGACCCACTCTAGGTCCAGCCGTTGCGCATAAGGAGTATTATTTGGTCCACTAATCTGTTCCCTTACTTTGTCTGATCTTAAGATGTCTCGTATAAAAGTGGAAAAATGGGAGTGTCCTGATTGACAGGATACATTTTGTAGAGTGGCAATGTGCAATATTTAGAGAATGAATTTCAGTCCTGTCGTCTGGTACCATGTCAAACTCTATTAACGTGGGCAGAGGGAGTTGTAATTTCTCATCCATAGCCTCATTATGAAACTGGGTGCTTGTAGACCTGCTTTGTCTCGTTTCCCTGAGCAGATTTTCAGTGTGGAGTCTTACCAGACACGGAAGATTTTAAAGAATTCCACTCAAAACATTCCCTTTACCATGTAAAAAATGGTCAAAAAGAGGGTGGGATGGTTTTGAAGCATACATTTCACAGTTTAATCCAACAGTAAAGACCACATGATCCGATTTAAATTATTTGCGTATTTTAAAATTGGGACTGCTAAGACGTTTGTCTTTGCTGTACAGACCAGAGAAAAATGCTGAGAAATTAAAAGCATGAGACAATTTTTTTTTTTTTTTTTTGGCTTGGTTATTTTTTTTTCAATCGTACCATTATATGATGACCCATATAATTTTTGTCCTAAAATTCAAATGCATTATTTTCACATTCATACACTTGCCACAAGTATAACTGGAAAAAGGCACACAAAAACAAAGCAAAAAAAAAAAAAAAAAAAAAGACTTCTATTCAGTTCATGTCCAGTTACTTTCATACCAAATTAATTTATTTAAAAGTTTACTTTCTGGGGTGGTTTACTTCATTGGGTTAAAAAAAAATCTTCACAGATCAGTTTGCCATAAAGGAAAAGTCAAGTATGCATGCCTCTGCTCCAATACTTTTGTAATATACCTTTTTTATGTCATAAAAATGATGTGGTTTATTTCTTACCAAGTGCAAACCACCAACTGCTTTCCAAATGACACCGACCTTGATATCTAAAACGCGTTTTATTTTCCAAAAATATAAATTAAAAAAAAAAAAAAAGAAAAAACATGTACAATGAAAACCTTGAACTATTGGCAGGGTAGCAATTTACACTCACTAGTCTTCAGTGTGTGATACGAGCTTGGAGTCATAGCCAACTGCAAAACTACAATGACGGAACACCATCCAATTTAAAACAGCACCGACCTTCATGAAGACAAAACGAGTGGGAGTCACATGAAAAAAATCATGCCCTTCATTTACCAAAGTCAATCGACACAGACGAGACAGTTGCCATTTCAACATTACTTCATATCATTGGTTCGTCCTAGTTATATACTTGTCCAATCCATTTGGACTGAGTGGGCCTGCAATGATCATTTGCTGACAACCCTCCCAGTCCAAATGGATTGGACTTCACTCGCAGTCAATCACGACTAATACATTTGTGCCTCACATGTAGTTCTAGTATCTTGCTGATGTCAACTATGCACCGTTTTCCCTCACTAGTAACCAATTTTTGTCCCCTCCTGTGAACATAAAGTGGAAAAAAACAGGACAAAGAGTGAACTAGTAAAGTGGATATGGAATAAATGTTAAAATGGCTTTCCATAGACTTTGTTATTGTGTAGTTGTACTATGTTATAGTCACTGTGACACAGTCATGGGGAAAAAAGTTATATCTCCTTGACTTTTCTCATTTGCACATTGCCATTGGTGTGGTTGTGCTCGTGGTGGTTGGTGTCGCTTTCATGTCGGTGGGTGCCATTGGGCAGTGGGGGTGCGGGCGAGGCTGGCTGGAGGTCTGTGACGGGGAGGCGCTTGCCGCGGATGTAGGCCTGCAGCCAGAAGTTGGAAAAGAGCAGGAAGAAAAGCACGCCGTACATCCAGATGAGATGGATCCATAGTGGCACCTGGTAGTCGCATTTCTCCATGAAGTAGTACTGGCTGATGTGCACTGATACAACAATGAACTGCGTCTGTGACATACAAAGCACAAATGGCCAAAATCATCTGGGAAATGTTACATTGAGACCAAACTCATAAAGTAATTCACTCTTTTAAATACATTATTTAGATACAGCTGAGCCCGTAATGTTTTTGTCATATTGTAATACACAGTATTTTTACTTTTAGTTGGTAATTTTACCCTCATATGCATTGTATTTTATTTGTTTATATATTATACGCATACAAATTGCATTTAATTCTTTATATTTGCCATTTTAAATTCAGAATTCATTCTCCATAAATGAGCATGTTTCGTTTAAAAAAAATTCATAAAAATATATATTACTGTATATTTATTCATATAATTATATTTTGACGATACTGTAATACTGTACTTATATACTGTAAATACATACTGCTACATGAAAATAAACAAGTACAACATATATAGTTAGATATTTCTACAATTGTTATTAAAAGTGACCTTGCATAACTTTTTTTTCTTTATTTGACCTTTTCCCCCCCTCAAGTTTCCAAGATAATTTGCGTTTCAAATTCCCAGAATGTGCATTTTCCACAAGATATGTTAACTGATCCTCCTCCTTTCTTACCTCTCTAAAAAAAGCCTAAATATGTGTGTGACTGAACTGTGGAAATTTAAATATAATTATTATTTTTTTACATTTAAACTCTTTCATAGACTTCATAACTATTGAGGGGACATGGGGCACAGGGGCTGATTAACGGGGGGGGGGGGGGGGGGGGGGGCATTTTTGGCGTGGCTGTCAAAGTTAACCGAGTGGAATCACAAAGTGCTTTTTCAGTTGAAAATTCTTGTGAATAAATGCTTGAATCCCCGAATTCATTATAGATTCGAACGTAAAACAGTCTCGATTCTTTGTTAAAAGAGCAAAAAAACGGGTAGTTAGCATTTATTTTACGTAAATTTGTTGAAGAATGATGCTAGTCTGTTAGTCAATGTGGCAGCCGCCATTTGTAAACAGAGCTTTTCCGGTGAAAATTCTTGTGAATAAATGCTTAAATCCCTGAATTTATATATATGTATATATATATATATGTATATATATATATGTATATATATATATATATATATATATATATATATATATATATATTAGGGCTGTCAAACGATTAAAATTTTTTAATCGAGTTAATCACAGCTTAAACAAATTAATCGTAATTAATCGCAATTAATCGCAATTCAAACCATTTATAAAATATGCCATATTTTTCTGTAAGTTATTGTTGGAATGGAAAGATAAGACACAAGATGGATATATACATTCAACATACGGTACATAAAGACTGTATTTGTTTATTATAACAATAAATCAACAAGATGGCATTAACATTATTAACATTGTGTTAAAGCGATCCACGGATAGAAAGACTTGTAGTTCTTAAAAGAAAAATGTTAGTACAAGTTATAAAAATTTTTATATTGAAACCCCTCTTAATGTTTTCGTTTTAATAAAATGTGTAAAATTTTCAATCAAAAAATAAACTAGTAGCCCGCCATTGTTGATGTCAATAATTACTTACACAATGCTCAGTGGTGCTGAAGACTATAAAATCAGTCGCACCCAAGCGCCAGCAGAGGGCGGCAAAACTCCATAAAACACAATTAACAAGTGAGCGTTTCACCGTACCGTCATTTAAATTTGTCTGAGCGGGGTTAATTGCATCAAATATTTTAACGTGGTTAATTAAAAAAAATAATTAACGCCCATTAACGCAATAATTTTGACAGCCCCAATAAATAATATATATATATATATATATATATATATATATATAAAATCGGTAGTTATGAACGTAAAACAGTCCCGTAAAACGGGCAGTTACGCATCTATTTTACGTAAATATGTTGAAAAATGACGCCAATGCAGTCCCCATTCTCCCATTGATTTTTTTCATGTTTCAAAATGCATGTATGGTACGAAAAATATAATAATCACCTTGAATCCTCAAACAAATCACTCCTAAGACAATCTTTCTTGTTTGTATGCGGTACAGCTTTCGTACTTTTTAAATCCGGCGTGTTAAAATCCTGCATGTTTTTACTAGGCGACCGACTGGGAATAACTGAAGCGGACTTCAGGGCGGCCCCCTCCTTATATTAAAGGCGTTGCGCAGTGAAGGCTGATTCTCACCCGTCAATCAATGTAGTGTATTACTCTTTGCTCTGATTGGCCATTGGCGAGTGGGTGTGTTGCTGGGCAAATGTTTATATTAGACTAGGGATGTCCCAATCTGATCACGTGATCGGAAATCGGGCCGATCGTGCCATTTTTCAGAGGATCGGAATCGGGTGAAAAGGATCGGGGTTTTAAATAAAGAATTATATTTTTCTGCTTCATGCTCGTACACTGCCACAGCCTCTCACCCTCTTTGCTGCTAAACAGTGCGACCAAACTGTCCAGTGCAGTAGAGTTCAGTACTTAAAGTTAACGATGATTGACAGGTTTGAAGCTTTGATCTTGCCAGAGAAGCTTTGGTAGCTCTACGATCAAAGGCACAAATGTCTTAATCATCGTTAAATTTGCAGCCCAATCATAAGTGGGCTGTTGCCACTCAGCACAACTCATTGTGTAAGCGAGATGCCGTTCTCGGCAGCGTGAGCGTCAAAGCATGATTGGATTTGAGTAGACTTGATAAAGAAGGGTTCTAGAGCCCTTCACAGCTAACTCCAGGCAGAAGGCGGGGTACACCCTGAACAGGTTGCCAGCCAGTCACAGGGCACAAACAAAATCTGATAAGTACAATGAATCTGAGAACACGGTAAGATAATTAACAATATGGACAGCTCTGTTATGTGACAAAAATAAGGTAAGATGTCATGAGACGCCATTAAATGTCTCAGTAGAGGCAAACTGCATCAACGTTTTCGTGTGCTGTGATACACGGGCTATCTGCAAAAATAATCAAACTGCTGTGTTTCACTGGACACTTTAATCATATGTAAAGCACATGATAGCTCTGGATGCTAACTATCTTGACAATAATATTGGAATAAGTTGGATCCCACAATAGTTTACCGCGAAGATCTGCAAACATGTTTTACATCAAACACTCTCCTGCTCAGTCACTAGAGCAGGAGAGTACTGTCACGAGCAAACTTGACACATGAACGCTACTCTTGTCTCATCCAGTCTTTCCTGTTCATTTTGCTTGTGCTGCTCGTTTTGTGAAATATCGACAGGGCTGTCCAACTCATTAATTTTCCGTTTGGGTTCAAATTGGAAGGGCAGAACCGACGACATGTTTATGTAGATAAAGATTGACACTGTGGAAGTCCGGCAGCATGGCCATGTGACAACAACAATGGCAACCTACTGGTTAATATAATTTTACAAATTTTATTAAAACCAAAACATTAAGAGAGGTTTTAATATCAAACTATAAGAACTTGTACTAACATTAATCTTTTAAGAACTACATGTCTTTCTTTCTATGGTTCCATTTCCTGTTGGCCATAAAGGTGGTACTCTGAGTGCCAAGTACTTCTTGAGGTGCTACTTGATGTAAAATGTTTCAGAACCACTGATCAACATCGTAAATCACCCCAAACTCCTGCATCCACATCCCTAAAAGGGCTGTGATACATACCAACTGGATGGCTGTCATGTATTTCTTCCACCATAAGAATTTCTGGAAGCGCGGCCCGGCAGCAGCCAGTCCGTAGTACGTGTACATGATGACGTGGACTGTGGCGTTCACCATGGCATGGAAAGAGCCCATTCCTCCGGCTGAAGCGAGAAACATGTCCAATAAACTAGGTCAATGCAATATATTGAAGGCGTAGGTTTGGTCTCAACATTGGTAGGGATAATACCGAACCTAATTAACTGATAGGTGCAATGCAAAATAAATCTGTATTGACTTATACTAACTTTCATATGTATTGTTTCAGGTGATACACCGTTAGATTCAAACCTTTTTTTTCAAAAGCTACAAAAGAAATACTTTGAAAACTTCCAGAAAAAATGTCTGGATTTTATTAGCAAATTTAAATTGCGATATTTGAACATGACTTTAGTTCTATTACCATACACATAAATACAAACTTGTTAATAATCTCTTAATTATCCAGAAGTGCAAAAAATAAGCATTCGTCTTAAGACCAGTCAAATTGACTGTCTAAATAAAGAAATTAAGTGTCCCTGAAAAAACTTGTTGGTTAGAGTATAACACAAACGAATAAAATTGGAGCCTTCCCCCAGATAAAACACTACTGCTTTTGTCCGCAAGCACAGCCAAACTTAACAAAAAAAAAAAAAAAAAGAAAGATCCTTTGGGCTGCGTTAAGACCTCATAAATAAAATAAAAATGACAACTGGGGAGGAGGGGGTAAACCTTGGTTCACTGCATTTCTCAGATTAATTAACGTTAACAGGAGAAATCACATACAGGATGACACTTCTCTCTAAGCAGCTTACTACTCGAATTCAGCAAATTCACAGTTTAATTGTACACTAACTCTGATGCAGGTTGGACTTTCAGTAGCAAAATTTTGTGGTGTGTTCCCCACCACCACAACACTGACATCTTTTTACCTTACTCATAGTGGCTGCTGCTGACTGAAAAAAAACTTCTAATATCCCTCCTCTTTGAAGGATGTGGCATGTTGTCAACATGTTGTATAAGTTATCAACCAATCAAATGTGCTTTTCAGGGAAAAAATGGACTGGCGCATTCAGCAAGTGAAAAGGGGTAAATGTAAGTCTAAACATAATGAAAATAATTCACTTAATAATGGTAGGGTCAGTTCTATCCTTACAACACATGGGAAGACAATCTAAATTACCTATATAATTGAACTCATTATATAATGCAGAGGAGGTTGCTTAAAAGTTGGTGGGGACAATTTGAGTATCCTAAAAACTTCGTAGTGTTATGTCCCTACTATCCCTATGCAAACCTATGCCCTTGCAATATACAGTGGGGCAAATAAGTATTTAGTCAACCACCAATTGTGCAAGTTCTCCTACTTGAAAATATTAGAGAGGCCTGTAATTGTCAACATGGGTAAACCTCAACCATGAGAGACAGAATGTGGAAAAAAAACCCAGAAAATCACATTGTTTGATTTTTAAAGAATTTATTTCCAAATTAGAGTGGAAAATAAGTATTTGGTCACCTACAAACAAGCAAGATTTCTGGCTGTCAAAGAGGTCAAACTTCTTCTAACAAGGTCTAATGAGGCTCCACTCGTTACCTGTGTTAATGGCACCTGTTTTAACTCATTATCGGTATAAAAGACACCTGTCGACAACTTCAGTCAGTCAGTCACACTCAAAACTCCATTATGTCCAAGACCAAAGAGCTGTTGAAGGACACCAGAGACAAAATTGTAGATCTGCACCAGGCTGGGAAGACTGAATCTGCAATAGGTAAAACGCTTGGTGTAAAGAAATCAACTGTGGGAGCAATTATTAGAAAATGGAAGACATATAAGACCACTGATAATCTCCCTCGATCTGGGGCTCCATGCAAGATCTCACCCCGTGGCGTCAAAAATGATAACAAGAACGGTGAGCAAAAATCCCAGAACCACACGGGGGGACCTAGTGAATGACCTACAGAGAGCTGGGACCACAGTAACAAAGGCTACTATCAGTAACATAATGCACCGCCAGGGACTCAAATCCTGCACTGCCAGACGTGCCCACCTGCTAAAGAAAGTACACGTCCAGGTCCATCTGCAGTTCGCTAGAGAGCATTTGGATGATCCCGAAGACGACTGAGAGAATGTGTTATGGTCAGATGAAACCAAAATAGAACTTTTTGGTAGAAACACAGGTTCTTGTGTTTGGAGGAGAAAGAATACTGAATTGCATCCGAAGAACACCATACCCACTGTGAAGCATGGGGGTGGAAACATGTTTTGGGGCTGTTTTTCAGCAAAGGGACCAGGACGATTGATCTGTGTAAAGGAAAGAATGAATGGGGCCATTTATCGAGAGATTTTGAGTGAAAATCTCCTTCCATTAGCAAGGGCATTGAAGATGAGACGTGGCTGGGTCTTTCAGCATGACAATGATCCCAAACACACAGCCAGGGCAACAAAGGAGTGGCTTCGTAAGAAGCATTTCAAGGTCCTGGAGTGGCCTAGCCAGTCTCTAGATCTCAACCCCTTAGAAAATCTGTGGAGGGAGTTGAAAGTCCGTGTTGCCCAACGACAGCCCCAAAACATCATTGCTCTAGAGGAGATCTGTATGGAGGAATGGGCCAAAATACCTGCAACAGTGTGTGAAAAGCTTGTTAAGAGTTACAGAAAACGTTTAGCCTCAGTTATTGCCAACAAAGGGTACATAAGAAAATAATGAAATGAACTTTTAGTATTGACCAAATACTTATTTTCCACCATGATTTGCAAATAAATTCTTTAAAAATCAAACAATGTAATTTTCTTTTTTTTCCTCGACATTCTGTCTCTCATGGTTGAGGTTTACCTATGTTGACACTTACAGGCCTCTCTAAAATTTTCAAGTGGGAGAACTTGCACAATTAGTGGTTGACTAAATACTTATTTGCCTCACTGTATTACCATATGAGTATTAACAGGTTCTCACCAGGAGTCAGCATGATGCCCCACCACCACGACCAGGGCATAAAAGAGTGATGGAAAACGTGGAGAAAAGTGATCTGATTTTGTTTCTTTCTCAACACGAAGAAAACCTGAAATAATGCCGAGTGTCAATCAGTTACAGGATGGAAGAGTTTACATAAAAAAAAACACAAAAAAGTGGATCTAAACCAATGCTCACCGTGTCGAGGAGTTCGATGAATTTGGAAAAGAAAAACATCCAAGCCACTCTGACCATCTGAGGCAAGGAGAGGCAAGAGATTGAGTTGACATGGACATGAACGAACCAGTTCACTGCCACTGATAGCGAGCAATAGAAATTATTCGCTGCCAGCCCTTGTAGTCAAAGTATGTGTATTGTTGGATGTAAATTTAATACACCGCAGCGCATTTACTTTGAAAAGTTGTGACACTGCATTTCAAAAATCACATGTTTGTCAATGTTAGTGTCTGGACAGAATCTGTTCTCCCTTTGTTCTTAGAAGGCTCTCACTCCAGAAATCTTTTAAAAGTTTACTTATGATCTCATGCAGAACATCAATCACACACCGAGTGCAATGATACTCTGACATGGCAGAGCTCAGATGACTCTTATCATACTGAAAGGCGTGGTTAACTGGTAAAAACAATGGTCATATGATTATAAGAAAAACACATATCAAGAAGCGTAGATGGGCGGCCAGGCAGCGCTTCACCAATTAAATGTTGTTGTATCTTTGCCCTTGAGAGTGCCTGCCTGCCTGCCTGCCTGCCTGCCCTCCCTCGCTTTAGCATAGACAGCTGTGCTTATGAATTTTAGATAAGCTTAATATTGTACAAGTGTCACAAAAGTGAGTACACTCCTCACATTTCTGCAGATATTTAAGTATATCTTTTCATGGAACAACGCTAACAAAATGAAACTTCGACACAATGAAAAGTAGTCTGTGTGCGGCTTATATAATAGAGTTAATTTATTTTCCCCTCAAAATAACTCAAAATATAGCCATTAATATCCAAATCCCTGGCAACAAAAGTGAGTCCACCCCTATGAAAAAATTCACATCCCGTCATTTTCCCTCGAAAATGTCATGTGACTCATTACAAGAGTGCTGTCAGCATTGCTGTAGAGATTGAAGAGGTGTGGGGTCAGCCTGTTAGTGGTCAGACCATACGCCTTACTCTACATTAAATTGGTGTGCATGGCTGTCACCCCGGGGGGAAGCTTCTTCTGAAGACGGTACTCAAGAAAGCCCGCCCGTCTCATCAGGCCATAGTACATGGTTCCAGTAATCCATGGACTTTGTTGATATGTCTTCGCAAACTGTTTGCGGGCTTTCTTGTGTACAGCCATGCACACCAATTTGATGTAGAGTACGGCGTATGGTCTGAGCACTAACAGGCTCAACCCCCCCCCCCCCCCCCCCCTTCAATCTCTGCAGCAATGCTGACAGCATTCCTGTAACGAGTCACATGACATTTTGGAGGGAAAATGACAAGCATTTCGAGGGGTGTACTCACTTTTGTGTTACACTGTATATCAACATCTGAGAAGCATATGTTGGGAAGCAATTCCTTGACAGACACTTGGGAGAAAGGATTTTTAAAATATTGTTTTAAAATTCACATTTTATACTCGAACCCCCCCGTAGGTGGATTTTTTTCCCCTCTTCAATTAAGGAATCGCTCTCTGCAAAAATGAAAATGATGAATTTACAAATATTGTTTTTTGACGTCTGCTCTTTTCCTGAAATAGGACAGCTATTTTTCATTTAAATTTGATTAACATTCATTTTACATTTGTTGATCTGTTCTTGTTTAATAACAAAAAACATGTCTTTCTTTCTATTAAAATAGATTATGCAAATCAAAAGAAACTTGATTTTTGTGTCGGACACCCTACATCTATTTAAAAAAAAAAAAAAAAAAAAGCATTTTAATATTGAATGACTTGAACAACAAAAGAATGTGCCTTGTTTTTCCCCAATAAGGAGAAACAAAACATTTTTTTCTACATTGTGTAAATGTTTATATTGATTCCCATAAGACATTACACATATTTTTCCAATGAAGATTTTAAATCTTAAACTTTTAAATCAAAATAAATCAACATTTTTTTAGTTTACGCAATTCAGTATTGGCAGTTACAGTGCAATTTCCCTGACAAAGCCTTCATTTTTACTTTAAAAATTGTTATAACTTTTGTTTATGTGGTGAAAATTTACAGCCTTACCCGAAGTGCTTGAGGGCTACTGGATGGATCGATAAGATCACATCTCCACGTGAAGGTGGTCCCCCATCCGGACATCATGAACTGCGACCAGAGAGACACATGCGCTCAAATCCAAAACCACCATGGTTCCCATCGTAGCCCGTAGGTCCTACCTCGTACACAATAAAAGCATTGAACGCCACCATTCCGAAATTGTAGACCACCATAGCGGCGTTGAGGTGGAAAGGCTTCCGGTTGGCCATCAGACGAGGCCCCAAGTAGACTGCAAAGATTACGTAGCCCACCAGGAGGACCGTCATCTTGAAAGGACAGTGGACCATCGGATAGTCTTTGACTCGAGCGTCTGGAAAGAATTTCACCATCAATTTGTGCGTTTTCTATGTACATATAAAGTGCCTGTGACACAAAAATAGCATGTTTATTTCATATTACATGCGGAATTTTATGCTCTGAAAGAAATGGTCTGCTTGGATGTGTGTGGAAGCGATTGATATATTTATCACATTTTTTTAATCCTGTGCCATGAAAATGAACGACTTCTGGATTGAGGAAGGAGGCGAATGTGACATCAGTGGTAGAGATAATCTTCACAATGTAGCCATCACTATAGCATGCAAAAGGACTGCAGATTCTACTACGGATTAGCTGATTTTGCTGATTAATTCGTTTATTTTTTGCGTCACGCCAGCCCAATACGCTGCAGGCTTTTGTTGCTACACCAGGGAGAGTGGTGTGAGGCTTTTTGGAGTTCCAAAAGATCCTTGTTCAGCACGATGGGCATAACAAGTCAGACAACCGAGGAACCACTGGACGGACAACGAAGTGAGTAAGCTTTGTGTTTTATATTTTGTCAAATACTGGGATCATGGCAAACATTTTGATAAAGAGGTGGTTGCATTTTGTGGGTGACAAACCCACGGCCGATGACCGGCGGCTTGTCGCACAGCACACCATGGTCGCCAGCAGATAAAGGCATGCCCGCCGAAAATGCGCTTTCCTTGGCTTGGCCCAGAGCAGCCCCACGCTCCGACGCCGGCCGGTTTGTCCACCGAAAATAGGCTATTTTTGGCATTCATTTCCGGCAACAAGCACTGCCAGCCCGCCGTGGCTGCAGCAGAACGATGAGCCGAAACTTGCTCGCCGCCTAGGTCTGGCCGATCGGTGAAGACAATCAACCCAGCCGCCGTGTGTGACAGGAGTCAGGGTAGATTTGTGTGATTTTTCGTTTTTGAAAGGCAAAAAAGATTAGAACAGCCGCTCTGTTCAGGTTAGCATGTCGGCTAGCTGTCAGGCCTTCTGTTTTGTTTACACTCTTTCCTCCGTCTCCGAAGCCGGGGCAGGGAAATGACAAAAGCCACACTAACTCTGGTGACATAAAATACCGTTCGGGAGAGGAAGAAGTCGGTAGTTTTGACCATTATGTAGTAATTTTGCCCTGTCGTACTGAATAAATATATTTTCAATATTTCATATTCCATTTAGCAAAAGACTTATTTGTCATGACCATACCATTTATTTAGCAATTGGGGAAAAATACCTACATAAAAAGAATATCATGTATAAATATTGGAGTAGAGAGATTGAAACAATGATGGCACTTTGCTCTCTGTTGCATTTTCCACGTTCTGAATCTTCCCCTCAATGGGCGAAATTCTAAATCAGCTGAAATCATTACCCTGCCGACGTCATAATCCAGATAGGGGCGCTAGGGTGGTATAATGACAGGCGTGGCTCAGGGCCGGCCCAGGCCATTTTGGGGCCTTAAGCAAAATAATGCAAAGGGGCCCATATTTTGGCCCACCATTTCGTCACAGTGTACTGTGAAACCCATACATTCAATCCAACCCATACGTCCATATTTTGTATATTAATCAGATTTTGTTGCACTGCATACTTCAAACTTCTCACCCCAAATGATTGTCAGTACTTACAGTAGATAGCGCAAAAACATTTTCTAAAAGAGGAAAGAAAGAAGTTAAAGAAGAACTTTTATTTTTTTAAGCTTGAAATCAAGTATCAAAACTCACAAAAGTCGAATAAAGCAAACTGTAGTAAACAAAATAGAATATAAATTAAACAATTGCCAGGTTGGGGGCCCCCAAGCAGCTGCATAGTCTGCGTATAGGCTGGGCCGGCCCTGGCGTGGCTAAAAGGAAGATTAAAAGACTCATTTCTCGTCATCTGCGCTTTGCCAGATTTTTGTATATAGTCGAATTGTCTCAAAATATAATTTTAATTCACATAATAATGCTTTTTTTTTTATGGTGTCACAGGCACTTTAAGGGACAGAGCCTGGACATGTGATATCAACAAGTATGTACGTAAGTGTCAATGTGTGAGCTGTAGTAGTAAGCGCCCCGTAGCACAAACTCACCGCATTTGGACAGCAGGTCGTCGTAGAATTCTAAAATACTGGATCCTGCTTCTCGCAGCATGGTGACTGCTCACCTTGTTTCCTGAAACGAGACCAGAAATGCCTTGTCACCATCAGTTTTGACAGTTTCCCATTCACCTGAACAAACAGGAGGCAGCTGCACACGCTTATTAAAGGGAAGACTGACAAATGAAAGTTATCCCATGTTTGACAACATTTCTGGGCAAAAGCACAATTCTTTTTAAAAAAAGAAAAATGGCGAAAATCTCAAAGTAAACATTTCTCATGTTTCATTGCCGCTGATGTCTAGTTCAAAATAAAATCTATATTCTGCACTCCGAATGACTTTTTGGGGTTAAATCCTTTCATTTTCAAGGATCATGTAGACCTACTAGTTAAGTATTTTTTTAGATGATACCTGTTAAGTTTGAAATCCGCTGTAGAAATGCATATTAATAGTTTAACAACAGTGCGCTTCATCATTTGTAGGGACTAAATAATTTTCAGACTAAGGGTCCGGTTGGAGACCCTTAGCAGCAGTACTTGCAAATGAGTTGTTGAAAACGTTCAGCATTCAAACTGTGCCAACCGAACTTTCCAAGTAGCATCACGTGCACGAAAGGTGCACTCATTAATTTTAATTACTTTCTTTTATTTTGCAATGATAATATACCCGTGCATCTGTGTCAATTTCTTTGTCAACTGACTGTTTTGCAAAGCAGAAGTTTGCATGCATGTAAGTTTGAATTTAAAAAACCCCAAACAAAAGAAAACATAATGTAAGCAAGTCGCCGCTCAGCCAGCGGCGGGGTCGCTCCCTCCTGACTCAATGCCGAACGAACTGGAGTATATAAAAAAATCAATTTGGGAAAACCATGAAAGGGTGGTACCCCAAGTCACACAAGCAGGCTCGCTCTCACTTTTGTGACTTTTTGGACCGTCAAATTGTCACCACTTCTAGACGAGTGAGACTCACTAAACGACCGCACCGAGAAGCTCCACCTGTCCATGGCACTGTCACTCTCACACAGTATGTTCAGCAACAGCATGCAAAACACAACCGCCACAGTAGAAACCGATTCTGTGTATCAAATGCAACTGCTTAGCGCAGCACAACAACATTTGGCCATGGCTAATTGTCTGTTATCTTCCCATTGTTGATTTTGAATAGCGTGCGCGCTGTACTCCTGCTTCCAAAGGATGCAATCCGTGTACCGCCACAGCCTGGAACATCACAGCTCCACGCTGTGATGCTGTACATAAAGTAGCAAAAGCTGCTCCTGTTGCATTCACAAGCGAAGCAGGGTGTGCTTAAAGCGGACTGAGACCAACGATTTTGGAGTTTTTTGTTTGGTCCAAACTACAGTTCAGATGAGTGTTCACATTTACAAAATGAAGTGGATCATCTGAGAAACGAACTCTGGTCTGTTTAAAACGGACCAAACAGTGCTAGTGTGAAAACGCCCTAAGTGGAATGGAATCATTAAAAAGGCCACTAATCACTTATAGCGTTTACTGAAATAATTTTATTGTTGTCTTAATTTTTTCTAGTGTGGTGTGACACTGCAAGATTCTGGTATTGTTCTATTACCTATTGTGTGCCAATACGCATCTAAAGATTCAGATAATTTTTAATAAGATTTAGTCAAGATTAAATAATAAAGTTTGACTTCGAAGTGACTACCATATTAGTCAAAAGACAAAAAGTATTAAAGCAACATTCAACTTAACATGGGTTAGGGCAGGGTTCGGAAACCTATGGATATGGATCTTTTGACGGCTGCATCAAAAAAAAAACAACAACAAAAAAAAAAAGTTTTTGTTATGTAATGGGAGGGTCACCAGGGCCTCAGCGAAAACCTGGCGGGCATAAGGGCCACAGAGGAAGTGTTAAAAAGAGCAACTAGTAAGGGGCGCTCACATTTTTTTCCTTTGGCAAGCCAGTGATTAGGCGACATTCAGGACAGGTGCAGCAATGGAGAACGCAAAAGCCTGATGATGTGTGTGGCGTTAAATTAATAGCTATGCATCTGTAGCGGGGTGTAATTTTGTTTTATTTTCATTTTTCTTGTACAGCTGAAACAAGAAAAAACAACAAGACAAATGTGAATTCTTATATAATTATATTAATTAACAAATACATTCTTTTGTGACTAAACAATTAACTTCTGCATTTTAGACCCTACTAGCGTTCACTTGTCGTTCGTTCGCCATTACGAACACATCTGCAGTCATACATAAACATACTTACCGATTAACATATTTCTGAACTATATTAACACACAGTACACATCCAAACCATCCTAAAATAAAGCAATCCGCTAATACACACAGTCAAATTATACTCTTTTTCCTCACCTGAAACAAGAAAAAAATACTTTTAACAACAACGTCCGTTTTGCATTGCTGCACAGATGGCTCATTTGTTATTCACGCTAAAATGCGAACATTTGCCCACGCACGCCAAGAAGCGAACGCTGCCCCCTGCTGGTTTAAAACCTTAAGTACAACAGTCTTTTCAGCCTGAAATTTATGTGTATATTTTCCACAAACACAACGAAATAAGATGAAACATTTTAATCATAGGGTGAATCTATCTGTGGACACAAAAAAATATTAAAATAACTATTTTAATATTATTGAATCATTATTTATTATTTAATATATTTAAATTATTATTACTTATATAACATTAAAAAGAATACAGAGACTTATTGTACTTTAAAAGTGTCGAAATTACATAAAATGCACATATTAATTGTATTTTTAGTTTTAAACATATTGTATGGCTCTCACAGGGCTGGCAGTGAATGATCAGGTTTCAATTCAATGTCTCTGATGGCGATAGACAGCCAATCCATTTGAATTGGGAGAGCTGGGAGTGATCATTCTTTCAGATGTCTATAGTTTTCAATAGGCATGTGCCGGTATGAGATTTTGATGGAATGATAACCTTAAGCAAAAATACCACTGTTTCATGTTATTGCAATTATAGCTTTAAAATGTGTTATATCGAGATGTATGGGTTAAAAAAACAAACTCCATTGAACAGGATTTTTTTTTCACAACATACAGTGGAGCAAATAAGTATTTAGTCAACCACTAATTGTTCAAGTTTTCCCGCTTGAAAATATTAGAAAGGCCTGTAATTGTTAACATGGATAAACCTCAACCATGAGAGACAGAATGTGGGAAAAAAAACTGAAAATCACATTGTTTGATTTTTAAAGAATTTATTTGCAAATCATGGTGGAAAATAAGTATTTGGTCAATACCAAAACTTCATCTCAGTACTTTGTTAAGTACCCTTTGTTGGCAATAACGGAGGCCAAACGTTTTCTGTAACTCTTCACAAGCTTTTCACACACTGTTCCTGGTATTTTGGCCCATTCCTGCATACAGATCTCCTCCACAGCAGTGATGTTTTGGGGCTGTCGTTGGGCAACACGGACTTTCAACTCCCTCCACAGATTTTCTACGAGGTTGAGATCTGGAGACTGGCTAGGTCACTCCAGGACCTTGAAATGCTTCTTACTAAGCCACTGCTTTGTTGCCCTGGCTGTGTGTTTGGGATCATTGTCATGCTAAAAGACCCAGCCACGTCTCATCTTCAATGCCCTTGCTGATGGAAGGAAATTTTCACTCAAAATCTCTCGATACATGGCCCCATTCATTCTTTCCTTCACACCAGCCCCGTGCTTCACAGTGGGTATGGTGTTCTTCGGATGCAATTCGGTATTCTTTCTCCTCCAAACACGAGAACCTGTGGTTCAACCAAAAAGTTCTATTTTTGTTCCATCTGATTATAACACATTATCCCATTCCTCGTCTGGATCATCCAAATGCTCTCTAGCGAACTGCAGACGGGCCTGGACGTGTACTTTCTTCAGCAGGGGGACACGTCTGGCAGTGCAGGATTTGAGTCCCTGGCGGTGCATTGTGTTACTGATAGTAACACAATTTGTTACTGTGGTCCCAGCTCTCTATAGGTCATTCACTAGGTCCCCCCGTGTGGTTCTGGGATTTTTGCCCACCGTTCTTGTTATCATTTTGACACCACAGGGTGAGATCTTGCATGGAGCCCCAGATCAAGGGAGATTATCAGTGGTCTTGTATGTCTTCCATTTTCTAATAATTGCTCCCACAGTTGATTTCTTTACACCAAGCGATTACTATTGCAGATTCAGTCTTCCCAGCCTGGTGCAGGTCTACAATTTTGTCTCTGGTGTCCTGCGACAGCTCTTTGGTCTTGGCCATAGTGGAGTTTGGAGTGTGACTGACTGAGTTGTGGACAGGTGTCTTTTATACCGATAATGAGTTAAAAGGTGCCATTAATACAGGTAACGAGTGGAGCCTCGTTAGACCGTTAGACCTCACTAGAAGAAGTTAGACCTCTTTGACAGCCAGAAATCTTGCCTTTTTGTAGGTGACCAAATACTTATTTTCCACTCCAATTTGGAAATAAATTCTTTAAAAATCAAACAATGTGATTTTTTCCCCCCACATTCTGTCTCTCATGGTTGAGGTTTACCCATGTTGACAATTACAGGCCTCTCTGATCTTTTATAGAAGGAGAACTTGCACAATTGGTGGTTGACTAAAAACTAATTTGCCCCACTGTATTTGCAAACTGGAACAACAACATGAATATAATGTATTAATAAATAAAACACACACAAAAGAAAATGAAATAGTTTAAATAAAATTGAAATAAATAGAACTTATAGACTAAACCCACAGCCACAGCGCAAGTTGCTAAACATGAAAAATAATTAGTTTCTATTAAAAAAAAAAAAAAAAGTAAAAACATTTGTAAATGAAATAAAACAAATATATATATTGCAGGTACTTCACTTACGATAAAGTTCCATTTCAACATTTTTCGAGACTCATTTTTTACGTATTTCACACTCAGTCCAAATTATGATGCAGGAATGTGAGTATCTTCACCTTTTGTGGGTTAGTATACCACTACTATTATTAATATTAATCAGTTGAATATTAACGGAGACTGAGAGCGTGTGTATGACTCGTATCATTATTAACACATTATACACACACACCCAGCCTCTCTTAACACAGAAAGTCACCAGAGTGAAAAAAAAAGCACCACAGGCTGTATTATGAAAATGTTATTTTAAACAGATGTTTACAATGGCAGAAGACTTTACAAAAGTACGCTAATAGTGGGGAAACAAGTTAGCCATCTTGGCATGCTAACAAGCCACGTTAATAGCCCCGTTAACAAGTTTGAATTTAATATTTGTTTTACCATTGCTAGAGACACGAACCAGGCTGGAGTGAACTCTCATAGCTGGTGGGAAACCTTAATGACAGCGTTTACTTACCTTAAATTTTGTGTAAAAGTGACGAATGAGGTCGCGTAAATGTGAAATCATGTTGGAAGTGTTGCCATTTCTCGCTGCATTTTTTTTTTGAGACATAAAAACTAACATACCGTTCTATGGTATGACGGAAAATTTTAGTGGTTTTGAAACCGTGACATATTCATACCATTGTAAACCTTGAACCCCGCAACCGGCACATGCCTAGTTGTCAATGACAGCCCATGAGTTATTAATACATGCTCAAGCATCACTGACATCGATTTAGAACAAGACCAAAAATACTGTAGATGTCAATATTATCAATAATTAGATTAATCTGCTAATAATCCACTAATCTACTGACAAAATGACACGTAGGCCTCTGAAGTTGATGATTCTGTTGATTTAAGGGCAATAGTTTACATAGGTTAATTGAAGTTGGAATTGTAGCTTCTACCATCAAGTGAATGCGCTTTTCATCGTTCTGCCTGTCACAATAAGTCACTGGTATGGATAGATTGACAAAGCAACATTATTTGGAGTGTGTTATTTTTTATTAAGTCAAACTGGGTCAGTTGGGAACGGCAACTCTTATGTGCCTATGTCATCACAAAAGTGTACAAGTCAATTTTTCCTTTTCTGTTTTTTTTGCCAAATGCTGTCAGTTCCCGTTGAAGTGCGTCGTCAGTGGAGAACAATGAAATGCTCTCTGGCTGACTAACAGATCAAGTCAAACGGGTGAGGCCAACCCCTTGGCCCACGGCGAGCCCAGTCACGGTGGTTTATCAGGCCGCGCGAGTACGAATAAACACTAGGAGCATGTTTGAAATGCTCGCATATATCTCCTTTTATACAAAATGACACAATCTCTGTTGACCATTTTTTTTAATTTCAGGAGGAACGGAATTTTACAGTATTGCAACATAATGTCATTCACCAGGGATGTACAATTCCCCCGCAGACGCACAAAGCTAAATATTTGAGGAGGACGAGGGTATCACCTGAGCAGTTCAATAAATTGAAGATTAGCATGTGCTTAGTTAGTGGTTCAATACAAGCACAGAGCATATCAGTTTGAATTCTAGATTGGTGGTACTGGTGACAAAACATCGATGTTCTTAGTATTAGTGGGATATGTGTAACATTTAAAATGCATTTACATTTGTATTTTTATATTAATAAAACAAAACTTTCTCGCATTTTTCAAAAATAGCCATGTAAATGGTAAATGGAGAGTACTTACCGTATTTTTCAGACTATAAGTCGCACCTGAGTATAAGTCGCACCAGTCCAAAAATGCGCAATGAAAAGGACTAAAAACATATTGGGCGCACCGGAGAATAAGCATTTTGGGGGGAAATTTACTTGATAACATCCAACACATAGAACAGATATGTCATCTTAAAAGGCAATTTAAAAATAAAAATACAATAGAGAACAACATGCTGAATAAGTGTACAGTATGATAATGTTACATGATGCATGATCAACAAAATGCGAACGTGGCTGGTATGTTAACGTTACGTAGCTATTATGAGTTATTCAGATAACTATAACATAAAGAACATGCTCACAAGTTTACCAAACCATCAGTGTCACTCCAAAACACCAAATAACATGTGAAATGATATCATAATGTGTTAAAATTTTCACACATAAGTCGCTCCAGAGCATAAGTCGCACCCCCAGCCAAACTATGAAAAAAAACCTGCAACTTATAGTCCAAAAAATACGTATATATAGCGCGGTTATCTACATTGTTACAATGCCCAAAGCGCTTTACAATAGCACGTATTTACCCTTTCACGCACACATTCATACACCAATGGTGCTGCTGCCATCCCATTAGAGACAAATTAGGGTTCAGTGCCTTGCCCAAGGGCACTTCGACAGTGGACAGTCAGAGCCGAGAATTGAACCACCATGTCTTGTAATATTAAACATTTTTAAAATATATATATATATGAAAAAGATTCTTTGGAGTGCTTTTCCCGCAATTTTAACTGGTGCTGCAACAATTAATCGATTAACTTGAGTATTCGATTAGAAAAAAAATATTTGAATTAAATTTTGTTGCTTCGAGTATTCATTTAATTAAAGTGGCGTTGTAATGGTTTATTTTGAAAGTGTTTGCATTTCGTTTTATTGAGTGGATACACTACCCTCTGGTCCGCCTCATTTCACATGGCTGAATCCAACTACTCCCTGTTCAGACCAACGTAAGCTAAGTTTTTGTTTGAGCTCATGTTTTTTAATGCATTTGTAATTTAGTTTATAGGTATATTTAGCCGCTTTTTGTAGGAATATGTGTCTGAACAGTTTGTTAGGAGCATTGTAAAAAAAAAAAAAAAAAACAAGTTAGCATTTTATAGCATTTAAGCTAGCGAACTTTTGCTATGTAAGTTAGCCAATTGTTCTTTTGTTGTACATACTGTAGATCCGTATTTATTTATTTCCTTATCCGATTACTCGATTATTCGAACTAGTTCATCGATTAATCGACTACTAAAATAATTGATAGCTGCAGCCCTAATTTTAACAAAAAAAGGATGAATAATTCCAACTTTTAAAAATATAATGAAAAGGTTATACAGTATAGTAATATTCCATCAAATAAAACCATGTGAACCTTTTAGAGACATTTTTTAAAATTAATTTATGAAACCAATTGTAAAATTATTTGAAGTTAAAACTGCAAATCAATTCGAATAACTATGCCCCCCCCCCAAAAAAAAAAAAAAAAAAAAAAAAAAAAAAAAAATCAGCCTCTTTAATAATGTTAAAGACAACATCATATGTTAGAAAAAAAATATTATAGAAAAAAAAAAAAAAAAAACTAAAAAAAACCAACAGCAACCAAATTTTGATATCACTTCATTCAAACTTTTTTATTTTTATAAGTGTGAACTCACCATTTCAACTTGCTCTCACTACCAGGTCATGTTTTAACGAATTTTAAAAACACATCTTTGACCACTAATTAGAAACAACAATTCAGTCAAGTTTTCATCAAACAATTTAAATTTTGAATGTGTGACTATTAATACAACAGGTAGCCCCCGAGCTGCCACTCTATTCAAAGTTGTTATGGGAGCACTGAAGTGTGTGCAAAGGTGGTGCAAGCTTTATCGCATCCAGCTGGTGACTCACCTGCTGAGTCCTCAGCTCTTTCTCCCGTAACAGCCAGGGCGGGCGCTCATACAATCAAACCCCCAGAACCGGTCAGATAAGAGCAGTGAAGGGAAGCCGGGCAAACCGCAGCACCGCTTCCCGGCTGCGGATCCGTGTCCCACTGTTTCCCGGCCACAAGTACTCCCAAAGAAAAGTCAGGGATGTCGGGATCGTGCCGGTGTGTAATTCCGGACGCGTACGAGCTGGCGTCAGGCCGGGATATACGCGGGAGCCCGATCGCTGTGCGCCATTTAAAGCCCCACTACAAGTGACAGACAAGTTTCAGAACCACACCCTGTTTCAATGGGAAGCTCCACCTTCCGGTTGTACCTCAGCCTGTTTGCAATTGGCCGGCCGCATCAGTGATGCTGTGGGAAGGGCTCTCTGGCTTTAACCTTTTCAAGGACAATGGTCACTACAGTGGATGCCACTCAAGGGCGTAGGTTTGGTCTCAATGGGTAGGGACGATATAACAGCATAACCTGCATGTACACTTTTTGCTGGGGATGGGACATTAATAAGACCAAACAGATTAGGTGAACGGGGGTCAGGACTACATTTCTCACAAATATGAATCTATTAATAGATATGGCGGAAAACACTCAGGTGCCCCCCCCCAATTTGACCAACTTTCAGAATTGTCCGATATGCATGTGTGATACATCATTGGAAAGCTTAAAATGTCAATTTTCTGGGGGAAGAAAAATTTTGAACAGGAGGGCATTTCTAAAAAAAGCAAAAAAATTTAAACAGCAAAACCTTATCTGGAGGTGAGAGCACGCGAGAGCAGAAATAAAGACGTCCTGACTTTAACGAGATATTATCGCCTACTTACCTTGTTTTGATCCAAAAACTCCATGTAGCATGTATCACTGAGTGTCAAGACACAGGTGTGAATAGCCACAGCTGGATTTTGGGGGGATTTTATGGGTGAAACATGTTAATATAACAAGGGTCAGGATGCAGAAATCGCAGATATCAAGGAGTCGTCGAGATGTTCTTTTTCATGTTTTTTAGGGCTGTCAAAATTATTGTGTCAACGGGCGGTAATTATCTTTTTTAACTAATCACGTTAAAGTATTTGACGCAATTAACGCACATGCCTCGCTCAAACAGATTAAAAGGACAGCACAGTGTCATGTGCACTTGTTACTTGTGTTTTTTTTGTAGTTTTGTCGCCCTCTGCTGGCGCTTGGGTGCGACTGATTTTATGGGTTTCAGCACCATGAGAATTGTGTAATTATTGACATCAACAATGGCGAGCTATTAGTTTATTTTTTGATTGAAATTTTTACAAATTTTATTAAAACGAAAACATTTAGAGGGGTTTTAATATAAAATTTCTACAACTTGTACAAACATTTATCTTTTAAGAACTTCAAGTCTTTTTATCCATGGATCGCTTTACCAGAATGTTAATGTTAATGCCATCTTGTTGATTTATTGTTATAATAAACAAATACAGTACTTATGTACAGTATTTTGAATGTATATATCCGTCTTGTGTCTGTCTTATCTTTCCATTCCAACAATAAGTTACAGAAAAATATGGCATACTTCATAGATGGTTTGAATTGCGATTAATTACGATTTAATTTTTAAGCTGTGATTAACTCGATTAAAAATTTTAATCGTTTGACAGTCCTAATATTTTTACCCTTTTAAATGTTGTTTTACAATGTTTCTTTGTTTGGATTGATTATTTATCATCTAACATCAGAGAAAATGCGATAGTAACAAAAAACAAAAAACAAAAAAATACAATTAAAGGGTATGACAACACCTGGGGAAATGCTAATATTCCATCATTTATCCATCAACGCATGCCTTTTGAATTCATATCATGCCACTTCGTATAATTACACACATCGCAACACCAAGAAAATGATAGAAATTAGGTCGATTGTCAAGCTAAAACGACCTGCCCCAGAGATGCCGGAAATCTAGCATCTTGTGTGCGTGACGTAACTACAAGGAAACAACCGGCTTAGTGCTTAGTACTGAATGGCGGCGATGATGGCGGACAATTTTGTTTCTAGTTGCAGCGACAAATCCGACGTAACGAACATTCTTCTAATGGTGACAAGGAGAGTTATGAACCTTTCTTTGGTGTTTTGGGTTATCAATTTGAGCCCAAACGAAAGCCAATGCAGCCTAATGAAAGGATCATTGAGGGGAGCAATCACACTGATGAAACATCGGCAGCAACAGAAACACCGAATGGTTTGTTTTGCATTTCTTTTTGTGAAGCTGATACACCGTGACCGCAAAATAAAGTAATGTATAGAATAATTATCATTTAATCTGCGATCATCGGTTTTCGCTCTGCCAACCGACACAAATATGAATGGGATTAGAGGATTTGTTCTATATATTTTACGAGCGATAATTTATACATGTGTCCAGTCCTATATCCAATGCGTGATATGTTTTTTATTATAAAAGATTACTCACCCTGGCCATTTCCCTCCTTTGCTTTGCCTGGGGTGGTGGGGTGGTCTCATCAGAGACAGTCATCGTCCTCTTTCTTGTTATCTCGGGACATTTAGGTGGCTACGCGTGTAGGTGGGCACCGGATCTGCTTTCAGCAGCAATTTCTAAGCAAAACCTGATTTCATTTGTCCATAGTTCGTATAGCTTTCAGGTGTAAAATGCGCACCACACAAAACCGTGCCGGAGGCTGTGTCCGCAAAATTAGCCCTCTTAGCACTGACGAACTTTACTCATTGTCTGCGTAGTCCAGCTCTTTTTCTCGCGTTCGGGAACTCATGGGTACTACATTGCGACAAATGCCTATTTGTAAACCACATAGCATGACAGGTTTGAACCATTTTAGCGATTTTTTGATAAAACACGAACGCAACTAAACAACGATGGCACCTGCCTCGACCTTTTGTTTTCTTGTTATGACTAGTGTTGCACCGATACCATTTTTTGGCCCCGATACCGATACCTGGCTGTGCAGTATCGGCCGATACCGATGCCATACCGATACCACCCCGTTTATATTTATATATATATATATTTTTTTTCTTAATTTTTTTTTTTTTCCAAAGAACTACATAATTGGATGTGAAATCATTGCTATCAAGGCTTTGTCAGGCTGTTGCTTACCTTTGCAAAATAGGAAAAAGTACACTAAACCCTAGTAGACAATAGTTTAATAAACCTTTGGCTCTCAAAGGCCAAAATAGTGCTAAATTTGTGAAATTAATAAAACATGTATAATACTATCCCAACAGTAAGAAAGTAAAAATAAATTCATAATAATAAACTCTGAATGAACTGAATAAACTTTTTTAAACCTCTCAAAGTCCAAACAGTGCAACTTTCATGAAATTATTGTCACATTCTGCTGCTGGTTAGATTGTGTTTTGTTGCTGGGCGTGGGGGCGTGGCACTTGAATCCAATGCAGGCTCATCAATGAAGCATTTAAGCACGGGTGATCTCAGAGAAGGCTGCCGAGATATTTGCCTTGCTGATCGCTATTTGACATCTGGCACAATAATCTCGCTACATTTGCTTTTTATGCCCCTGCATTGGGTTTTTCTGTTAGTGTGCTGCTCTCGTTTGTAACCGCTGCCTATCGTCTTATTTGTCCGTCGACCTGCTGTCACGGACTCCTTTTGTTATTTCTACTATCCCGCGATCGCGTGTTATTTTTTGTTTGCAATCATTAAACCCTTTTATGTATCCCCCGCTTGTTGTCTGCTTCGAGGTTCAACCTTGTTTCCGCATTTGCGGACGCTAACAATTATAAGTAATAATAATTGACCACAGCATCCCGTCTCTCCTTTTTTTCGGGAGGTGGGAGTCCCTTATTTCTATTTCTGAAAGGTGGCAACAATACTTTGCAAACACTTCCCAAATTACTGCGGCATTTCTTTCAGTAAAAGACAATAAAAGTAAAGTAGACGAAGTGAACTGACCAGATATTGTTGCTCCGGTCCAGCGGCCTTCTTCCTCTGGATAGCAGTCCCGCTCTTGCAGGCTCAAACTCGTTGTGTTCGTTCACGTTTCGTCTTCAATTGTTTTATCAAGTTCGAGGTATTGAAACTGGCCGATTTAACTCCACATCTCCAAACTTTCAGGCCGCAAATCTTGCATGCAGCCATTGATTTTAATCGACGGGATTTCTATTTGGAAATATTTCCCGACTGCCTCCATATTTCCTGGTTTGTTTTTCGTCCATATAAAAAAAGCCCCCTTTTGATTGGTCAGGAGTGGCTATTGGCCCGCTCTCATTGGTCTGGAGCAGGCCAATAGCGATAGCTGCTTGGTGTTCACGTGTCATCACACAACACAGAGACAGAGTGTAGTGAGCGCCAGGAGGAGAAAAAGGCTGTGGTCAAATGTTATAATAATGGACCGGTAAATAGTATCGGCGCCGTCTTTGTTGGTACTCGCCGATACCGATACCACCATTTCGGGCCGGATCGGCGCCCCCTGCTGATACTAGTATCGGTATCGGTGCATCTTTAGTTATGACGTCTCCGCCCATTCGGCTGTTTCCGGAATACTTTCGGAAATGTTCGTAATTTTCAATCTATTTTCGATAATTGCTCATGAATGCGATTTATTTTTTTGTTAACTTTATTAATATTTGTTATCTTGCCACATAACGGTTCTATCGATATCTCACAGCCCCTAAGTGTTTTCATACCCTTTAAGCAATAGTTATGAGATAAATATCCGTGACTTTTTTACAGACACAATTTTTTTCATTGTGACGTAATTTGTTTAAAAGTTTAAAATATGCAAGTGAATAATTTTTTTAAGTCTTTTTTTTTTTTTTTGAACGAAATATTAGACATCAATTAATGGTTCTAAGTTAAAAATGACATACATTTTGAATAATAAATATAATTAATTACCCACGCTTTATGGATGGGTTGAAACAAAAGTGGCTGAATGACGTCTGTAAACGGGGTTTTGAGTGTAAAACGGACAAATTAAAAATAATTCGGGGGCTTAATGTGCCATGAATCTGCTATGGCAGCATATAAACATATTGTTCTTTCAAACATAATAATTCTTTTGGCTTAAAATACAGCAGTTTATTTTGAAGAGGGCTGCAAGAGCAGAAACTGCTTTTTCAGTCTTGTCTGTGTTTTCCGCTATAGGATAAATGATCAATGCAAAATAAATCTGTATTGATTTATACTAATTTTCACATTGCAAATTTATAACGTCCTAATGCGATAATTTTTCTTAAATCTAGTCGAATAATCTTCTCCATCTTGTTTTGAGTGTTGAAGATTATTTAACAGATTAATATGTCAATTACGTTATTCCACCTAAATTAAGTAAATATTTTTAACTATTTGTTCTTATTAAGCCTATACATCTAAAATTTGGTAATTTTTCAGGTAAATCCATTAAAAATTGCTTTCAAATCATATTTGAACCATAGACTTCATAATATATTGACGGTACCCGGGGCACGGGGCCAATTAATAGGGGGCCTATCTCCGTCAAAGTTGACCGAGTGGAAAAACGGACAAAGAGCTTTTTACGACGAAAATTCTTGTAAATAAATGGTTAAATCCCTGAATTCTTTATAGATATCGACCTAAAACAGTCTTGATTCTTGGTTAAATGTAACAAAACCGGGCTGTTAGCATTTATTTTACATAAATATGTCGAATGTGCTCCTAGTCAGTAAGCCACTGTGTCGTCGCCTGATCACCACAAAGAGCTTTTTACGTTGAAAGTTCTTGTGAATAAATGCTTAAATCTCTGAATTCTTTACAGATATGGACATAAAACAGTCTCGATTCTTGGACAAAAGCACAAAAAAAAAAAAAAAAAAAAAAAAAAACCTGAGCATTTAGCATTTATTTACAAGAATATGTCAAATGTGCTGCTAGTCTTTAAGCCACTGTGGCGCCGCCTTATCACCACAAAGAGCTTTTTACGTTGAAAATTCTTATGAATAAATGCTTGAATCCCCGAATTCTTTGTAGATATGCACATAAAACAGCCTAGATTCTTGGACAAAAGCAAAAAAAAAAAAAAAAAAAAAAAAGCAGTTAGCATTTATTTTACGTAAATATGTTGAATGTGCGGCTAGTCTTTAAGCCACTGTGGCAATGCCTTATCACCAAAAAGAGCTTTTTACGTTGAAAATTCTTGTGAATAAATGCTTAAATCCCTGAATTCTTTATAGATATAGATGTAAAACAGTCTCGATTCTTGGTTAAAAGCCAGAAAAAAAATGGGCAGTTAGCATTTATTTTACGTAAATATGTTGAATGTGCTGTTAGTCTTTAAGCCACTGTGGCGCCGCCTTATCACCACAAAGAACTTTTTACGTTGAAAAATTCTTGTGAATAAATGATTAAATTCCTGAATTCTTTATAGATATAGATGTAAAACAGTCTCGATTCTTGGTTAAAAGCAAAGAAACGGGCAATTAGCATTTACTTTACGTAAATATTGTGAATTATGACACCAATGCCATAGCGGTTAATTTCTCCCACTGATTTTTTTTTTTTTATAACGTTTCAAAATGCATGCATGGTACCAAAAATATAATAATTACCTTGAATCCTCGAACAAATCACTCCTGAAACAATCCTTCCTGTTTGTAGGCAATACAGCTTTTGTACTTTTTCCACCTAAATCCGGCGTTAGATCGCTGCATGTGTTTAAGAATAACTGCGACCAACTCCGACCAACTGCAGCAGAATGTGGGACGGCCCCCTACTTAAAGACGTGGCGCAGGGTTTGCGGATTGTGTCCCGTCAATATCATTATGAAGTCTATTATTTGAACAATATCAATTATTGAAATAAGAACATTTCTGACGACAAGCTTTTTTTTTTTTTAGAATTAAATATACTAACTTTTTACTTAAAATAAGTCTGTAAAACCTATTTTCAGCTAGGTATTTTTCTTATTTCAAGGAATCTAAGTGAGTCAAATTTACTTTAAGCATTGGCAGATAATTTCACTTCCTTTTTAGTAAATTTACACACACAAAAAAAGGGAATTTAACTTGTTTTAAGTAGGTGTGTTTTTGCAGTGCATTTATATTGGTTCAGGTGACACACCGTTTGAGTGAAACCTTTGTTTTCAAAAACTACTAAAGAAACATTTTGAAAAATTCCAAAATAAATGTGTGGATTTTATTAGCAAATTTAAATTGCAATATTTGAACATAAATTACATGAACATACACAATAAAGACAAACTTATTAATAATTTCTTAAGTATCCAGGAAGCAAGAAATAAACATTTGTCTTAAGACCGCTCAACATTGTCTGTCAAAAATAAAGAAATTAAATATAACAGAAAAAAACTTCAGAAAAAAACAAAAAAATAAATGAAAATGGAGCCTTCCTTCAAGCAAAGCACTACTGCTTTTGCCCACAAGCACATCCAAACTCAAACAAAAACACAAAACCTTCTTTGGGCTGCTTTAAGAGCACAAAAAACAAACAAAAAAAACAACAACAACAAAAAAGGAAATTGGGGAGAAGGGGGTAAACATCGGTTCACTGCATTTCTCACATTATAATTAACGTTAACAGTAGGAAACACATACAGGAGGATATCTCTCCCAAAGCATCTTCCTACTTGAGTTCAGGAAATTCACACAGATTAGTGCTGTGCTACCTCTGATGCAGGGCGGTCGGACTTTTCATAGCCAAATTAGTGGTGTGTTCCCCACCTCCACAACACTGACATCTTTTTATATTACTTACAGTGGCTGCTACGGGCGGGAAAAAAACTTCTAATATTCTTTGTCTTTGAAGGGGGTGGATGATTCGGCATGCTGTATTTGTGTCGGGGCTGTGATGGCGCGCGCGTGTGTGTGGAGATGTGTGTGGAGAGGGTCAAGTCATCAGCCAATCACACGTGCGTTTAAGGGGGAAAAAATGGACTGCCACACTCAACAAGTGAAAAGAGGCCAATGTAAGTCTGAACATAATGAAATTAATTAATTTAATAATGGCAGGGTCAATTCTATCCTTATAACATACAGTATGGGAAGACAATCTAAATTACCTATATAACTGAAGTCACTATATAATGCAAATAAGGTTGCTTAAAGTTGGGGGGGACACTTTGAGCAAACTGTAAAGTTGGTAGTGGTCCCTATGGAAACCTACGCCCTTGATGTCACTTAATACCTTTAATCTTTTATAGAGAAATTAACTATTTTAGTAATTAAAAAAATCTGTTTTACACTTAAAACATTTAATTGTTATTCGTTATTGTATTTTTCATATTATTTTATATCATAATATACTGTATATCTTTATCAGGGATGTACCGAAAGCAAAATTCTTTGTTGAAACCGAAAACCAAATATTGGAAACACTTGGCCCAAAAAAACGAGAACCGAAAGGCTGAATAATACACATGTATACAATTCAGTTTTTTAAAAATTTCATTAATAAAAAAAAATTATTTCATTATTTCCCGACTAATGAATGCTCATTGCCTTGGCCATTTTTTACCCGCAGAAATAAAATATGGTCCCTTCTCACAAGTACGCAAACATCTTCCAAAATGTTCTACACCCACCGAGGCTTGAAAAATTTTGTTTGAAAGGCGCAGATTCTGAAACCCCTTCAAAGGGTGCTTTCCCGATGGAAGCGAGTATTTTGTGGCAAACTCTGAACGCATCTTATAGCAGAGGTGCCGGCATTGTCTTAGTATTCTGTTCGGTGCACGTCACTGCCGATGAAACTTTGACAAATGCGCTTTCTTGGAAGTTTGGGACTCTCAAAAAATTGGTCTCACACCTCCAGTTACGAAACTAAATGAGTAAATAAATCTTGATATTTGTGTGGAACTGTAGTTTACAACAATAACAAAAAATTCTGTTCTGGCCGAAACTAGTAAATCTCTTTACAAGGCTATTACAATCCCTCGTACTTCTTAAAATAAGATTCGCTGTTTTCTTGTGCAAGAAGTGGAACCGATTGAGAGCCAGGCAACTGGGCCGAGTCCTAGCGGCGACGAAGTCAAGCGAAGTGTCTCCTAGCCGGATTAAACGGCGACTGGCAGAGGGGGTGTGGAAGTCGGGGAAAAAATGTGACAAAAAGAGGAAGTGGTCGTGTCGTAAAATTATTGTACTATACCACAGCAAATGCACATGTATGCATTTAAATACTACTTTATATATATACTGCTCGTTTGATTAAACTTCAAACTACTCTTGCACGGGCTTAAATGCACTGAACTCGATGTGACCCGGGACATAAACGGAAAGCAAGTTCAGAAAGAGCGTGTAGCAGCGAGGCAGCAAATTTATTTTCCTTCTCCATCTAATAATTTATATACACTGCTCATAAAAAAAAAAAAAAAAAAAAAAAAAACACAAAACTGTACATAAATCTGAATAAATGAAATACTTTATTAAATACTTTATTCTTTCTATTGTTGAATGTGCGGGCGACAAAATCACAAAAATTATCTATGAAAATCAAATGTATCAACTAAAGATGTCCCGATCGATCGGCATTGATCGGGTCCGATCACGTCATTTTCAAAGTATCGGAATCGGCAAAATATATCGGACATACCTTTTTTTAATATAAATATATTTTTTAATTAAATCGTTTTCTAATTGTATTTGACGTTACAGATAAAATGTCTTACACTCATCCAGAGTCTTTAGTTTTGGCTTAAAGTATAAAATTTATCGCGTTAACGGTGGTAATTAATTTTTTAAAAATTAATCACGTTAAAATATTTAACGCAATTAAAGCATGCGCTGCACGACCTACTCACGCATTGTTGCGTTCAATCTATAATGGCGCCGTTTTACCTATGTATAGAGCTAAAAGGCAGCGTAAAATGACTAGAGTGAATCTTGGCAGTCTTTGGAGCCTTTTTATAATCGGTTAACGCTTTACAATCCTTCTCTCAACAATTAGATATATCGTGGGAAGCAAAGTGGGGAAGCAAGGTAGTAGTTGATCTTTTTCTTAACACCCTATGATATTTCCCAACTCAGAGAAGATATATCAATTGGTGCCACTACGCACAGTCCTGGTTGCACTTCCCATCATGCATTTGGGATGAACAGTTAAATGGCTACAGTATCATTTACTGAAAGCTCAACAAATACACTAGATGGCAATATTTAGTCACAATATACCAAGTCACATTTATCCTTTAAGAATTACAAGTCTTTCTATCCGTGGATCCCTCTCACAGAAAGAATGTTAACAATGTAAATGCCATCATGCGGATTTATTGTCATAATAAACAAATACAGTACTTATGTACTGTATGTTGAATGTATATATTCGTCCGAGTTTTATTCATTTTTTTCTTAATGCATTGCCAAAATGTATATGATCGGGAAAAATTATCGGGAATGATTGGAATTGAATCGGGAGCAAAAAAAAAGCTATCGGATCGGGAAATATCGGGATCGGCAGATACTCAAACTAAAACGATCGGATCGGGAGCAAAAAAACATGATCGGAACAATCGTAGTATCAACCCATTGAGGTCTGGATTTGGAGTTATACTCAAATGGAAAGTGGAAAAACATTACAAGCTGATCCAACTTTTATGTACCGTAATTTTCCCACTATAAGGCGCATCTGACGAGAAGCCGCCACCCACTAAATTCGACACAAAAACGGCATTTGTTCATAGATAAGCCGCACTGGACTATAAGCCGCAGCTGCCCTCACTGTATTATGGGATATTTACACCAAAAGAGTGGGTTACCGGTAACACTTGGTTTGACAGCGGCATCATACGACTGTCATAAGACCAAAATGAACTACCATCAAGCTTTGAACCAATTGGCTGCAAAGCTTCATTGCCTCAAGAAGCTTCATTTGGCCACCTGCTGTCAACACTGTTGTTGTCCAACATCCCTCCTAGCATGCATTGCAGCGCTACAGACGCAAATAATAATCAAAATTCATGTTCTTTGCTAATTATTTCTTCGGTTATTGTTCCAGTTGTTTTATTAATTGTAGGGCTGTCAAATTTATCGCGTTAACGGGCGGTAAATAATTTAAAAAATTAATCACGTTAAAATATTTGACGCAATTAACGCATGCACAGAATGACCCGCTCACGCATTGCCTAAAACAGATTACACTGACGACGTTTATGCACATTGAGAGTGAAGAGAATGCCACTGGCCGCTTGGGGGCAGCGCCGTTCCATACTAATGTTATTCCTGCCTATAGTGGGAGAATTAGTAGTTGTTGTGAGACGTTTATGCTGTTGCATTGTGCTATTTGTGCTCCACACATATTTTTGTAAGTTTACTTTTAGAGGCAAATATGTGTCTTTTGTTGTATTTTGGGTAAGATATGTACAGAGATATATATGTTATAAAGGCGAGTGGACACAGGCGTTCATTGGACCGCGTCGTTTATTGGCATAATCTTCGGCAACTCCTTTATAACAAACATAAGTATCATTTAGTGAAAGCACAACAAAAATAATATTACTATCTCTCGAAAAAAAATAATGTTCACAAAAAGAAAAGCTCTTCAATCTGCAGGCTTCTATTCTCACACAGTTAAACAACTATGCAAAGAGAACTGGCATTCCCAATCAAAATAGCCATGCAAAATACACATAAAACTTACTCTGACTTTGGTCACTCTATTCTTATTATTGTTATTTTGATTCTTATTCTTATTATATTAACTCTACTTTTGATTGAAAATTTTACAAACTTTATTAAAACGAAAACATTAAGAGGGGTTTTGATATAAAAATACTATAACTTGTAACTATAACATTTATGTTTTAAGAACTACATGTCTTTCTATCCATGGATCCCTTTAACAGAAAGAATGTTAATAATGTTAATGCCATCTTGTGGATTTATTGTTATAATAAACCAATACAGTACTTATGTACAGTATGTTGTATGTACATACAGTATATATCCGTCTTGTGTCTTATCTTTCCATTCCAACAATAATTTACAGAAAAATATGGCATATTTTAGAGATCATTTGAATTGCGATTAATTACGATTAATTATTTTTAGGCTGTGATTAACTGGATTAAACATTTTAATTGTTTGACAGCTCTAATTAATTGCAATTTATGGTATTTGGTAACACTTTATTTGACAGGGGCACCATAAGACCATCATTAGACGATAATAATTATGACATGACACTTTCATGAGCGTTAATGAATGCTTATATTAGTTGTCATTTAATGTTATCCGGCTAATTATCTCACGTTTGAATGGATGCAAAAGATCCGAGCTGGACATAAATGGAGTTGGTGACATAATTTGCCAGATGAAAATAAATTACAGCTGTCACAAACATTCATTAATTTTCATGACAGTGTCATGTCATAATTATGACGGTCTTATGGCAGCCTTATGACGCCTCTTTCAAACAAAGTGTTACCTATTAACCCAAGAAATCAACAAACAAGCCGCACTGGACTATAAGCCGCAGGCTTCAAAATGACGGAAAAAAGTAGGGGCTTATAATTACGGTAATGTTCTTTAAACAAGTCGGAATGAGGCTCAGTAATGTGTGTGGCCTCCGCGTGCCTGTTTGACCTTCCTACAACGCATGGGTAGGCTCCTAATGAGACGATGGATGGTGTCCAGAGGGATCTCCCAGATCTGGACCAGGGCATCACTGCTCCTGGACAGTCTGAGGAGCAACCTTGAGGCCTGTAGGAGATTCCAGGAGACAAGTAGTTATTCCAGGAGAGCTGGGCAGGGCTGTAGAAGGTCCTTAAACCTCTAGCAGGATCAGTATCCGCTCCTTTCTTCAAGGAGGAACAGGATGAGCACTGCCAGAGCCCATGCATTGAATTTCATTGATCATTTTTGTGTGACTTTGTTGTGAGCACATTCAACTAGGGAAAGAACAAAGTATCTCATCAAAATCGACCTAAAAAAAACTCAAAATACTTGGACTCCCTGGCTGTGTGCCAGTAGTGTTGCATGTCGCCATGTTTTGATTATGTCATCACAAGAGGACTACGGTTCTTCACATTATTCAGTGGTAAACTTTCAGCCTTTTAACCGAAAATGAATTTTTAGTTATTTTCGGCACCAAATTTCTATTCAAGTATTGAAGTTTATTCAAATTTATTTCATGCAGTTTTACTCATTGCATGCTGTTGGCAGTAGATGTTAAACTGAGAAGATTGGCTGTGAATGCTCATGTCTCAGAGCCATTAACGGCGCTAAACGTCCAATCCATTTTGACTGGGGGGTGGATTAGACTTCTAGCATTGTAAATGCTATGTAAATGTGAATGACTGAAATGCGTGCGCTTTAAAGGTTGTTGTTTTTTTTTTGTTCAGTTTTTTTTTTTTAATGCTAAAAGCATGGGTTAAAGATTCTACTTAGCTGTTTTGGTTTTAGTGTTAGAAATCTGTGTAAGGAGGTGGCACAGTAGATGACTGCTTAGCTTAGCACAATGTCTTACAGTTCTGTGGAGTTTACAAGTTCTCCCTCTACCTGCATGGGTGAGAAAAACTGAGAAATGGTGGCGTTTCAACAAGCAACATTTAAGACATCTTAGTGTATAATTTAATGCCAATTTCATGGCGGCTGCTTTCTGCATGTCAATATAATCATTCAAGCCCGTCGACAGGCGGGGGGACAACTGGGTATGTTGTCCCGGGCCTCAGTACAATAGGGGCCCCTGGATGGCACTTCATTTATTTTACTTTACATTCACATATTTCTTCTTATTTAAGTCATTGTCTGATTAAATATTATGTTCTACTTGATATATGCTTTAAAACTTTAACATATTAAACTTTTCAAATATATATTTTTCCTTTTTTTGCCCCCCCCCCATCCCAGTCTTATCAGAGAATGGTTTGACCCCGCTCTGGCGCACTAAAGGCTACACTATTTATGTGACCTGAAGCGGGAAATTGAAATCTGTCATTGTTATAAACTCTAAACATGGCGAGTTGTCATAAATCGGGTGAGTAGAAAAGAAAAGAAAAAAGAAAAAGAGATGAAGATCATAGAGGTAAACGATAAAAAATGATGAAGTTTTAAAAATGAGACACAAGAAGCCAGAGAATTAGAGCTAGAGTTGGCTGTGGACGGTGATGTCGGTAAGTAAACAACAGCCGCTAACACTGAACGTTTACATTAGCGATCACCGTGACCAAAGCCCGATTCGAGTTTGTTACCGGCCGCTCGTAGCCTATTGTCAATAGGTTATACTGTTTTGTTGCGTAGCAGGCAGGCATAGCACTCTCAGTTGTAGTGTATTGTAGCCTACATGGGACAATACTGTAGGTGGAAATCGTTGTCTTTATATTGTGTCACATCTCATTACGGTCTGTTAAATTTAACTGCCCATCTCAAATTAAATAAATTGAAAATTTACACTGTCATTGCTTACAAAGCATTAAAAGTACTGCGTATGTTGTCGTGACAATCCGGTGGCGGGGGTGGGGGGGGGGCCCTGCAAGTCTGTTGACAGTCCTGCATGTATTTCCTCCCCTCTAAATGGCGCCTAACATAAAATGAAATAATCTGGCTGGGATAGGTGGAGATAGGTTTTTTGTACTTGACCAGTTTTCAGACACAATTTCATGCAATTTTGCACAATTTAGAATTTAAAGGAACCTCTTTCGGTTAACTCGCACATCCAAAATAACATATCCTAGGTTGCTTGAACACTTAAAATTGTCCAAAAGTGTGATTAAGAGAGTGAAAGGTTATGTTTCTTGTCCCCCTGTGACTGGCTGGAAACTATAGTCCAGGGTTTAGCCCGCCTCCTGCCCAGGGCCCTTGGGACAGGCTCCAGCACCCTCACAACCCACATGGGGATAAGTGCTACAGAAGATAGAATGAATGAAACGCATAATTATGGTTTCAAACTTAGGTTAAGTTCATTAGTATGTATTTGTAGACAATATCATGGTCTGACATATATATATTATACTGACAGGGTCAAAAATGTTTCAGGGTTATAAAATGGCATAATGTTTTTGAAACAGTTTCAGATTAGGGTTTCTAACCAGTTTCAGATTAGGGTTTCTAGATAGGATTAGGGTTTCAAATGATAGTTTTAAATATGGTTTGGGGATTCATATTAGAGTCTAAAAACGCAGTTAGGGTTTCACAACTTGGATTAGTATTTTATAGGCTTCTAAAAAATGGTTAGGGTAGATGTCAGCAACCCACGACTTTAGAGCTGCATGCGGCTCTTTCGCACTGCACTCGTGGCTGCCTGGAGCTTTTTCAAAAATGTTTGGACATGGAAAAAGATGGTGGAGGGAAACATATTTTTTGGTTTTAATATGGCTTCTGTAGGAAAAACATGATACAAACATTCTTCTAATTCATTAATATTGTAATGAAGTTGAACTTACGGTGGCATCATACAACAGAGTAGTCATGTGGTGCATCATTCTCTATAGGATGCACATCAGGGAAAATAAACATTTAATCATGAAGGGTCATTATGTATTTGTAGCCAACTTAGTTAATTTGATAGTGGGCTAATATAGCTCATATGGATACATACAGTATGTGTTGCCTTCATTATAAGGCTTACTGTGTATAAGACTTTACATTTTTGTGGCTCCAGACATATTTGTTTTTTGGGCCAGTCTTTCAACATTTTGGGTTGCCAACCCCTGGGTTAGGATTTCAAATGAAGGTTTCAAGCCAAGTTTAGGGCTAGAAATTATGTTTACTTTTCCCGATGTTTCAAAACACTTTATTAAAAAAAAACAAAAAAAAAACACATACTGACAGAGTACAGTTTAAATCAGTGTTAAGGTTCAGGAGCATGGTTTTCATGTAGACTTTTAAAAGGTGACAATTAAAGCTCATTTGACCACATGTTTTATCTCAGGTTGGTCCATAATAGCAAAATGTAGAGCAAAGTGCTGCCTGAGTCATGCCCCGCATACACACATGCCGCAGCAGCATTACAAATGCAAAGGAGGTCGTTGTTCGTCGTCCAACCCAGTGACGAGCTCCCCCCTCCCCTCCACGCCTCTCTGGTCTAACCAGTTCTCCGAGATGAGATGCCCCCTCCACTGTCACCCGCCCTGTACGTTGCTTCCACTGGCGTCCTCCAAAAAAAGAAAAGACACCAGGCATGAATGGAATCTGAGCACGAGAGTGGGAGGCGTGCCACATAGTGTTTGCTGTTTATATTCTTTGACAGTTGAGCACATGGATCCTCGAGAGGAAGCAAAACAGATGCAAAAGGACAGAAAAGGTCAAATCATCAAAATGCAATGTTTGCAAAATGTAATAAAAATAAAAGTGGTCAGCAAAAAAAAATTGTATTTTGATCAAATAAATGATGATTGCAATAAAAAGGAATGTGTTTCAATTCAATTACAAAGATTTATTATTTCACTTTTTTATTTATTAATTTATTTTTTATTAAGAACACATTTTTGTATGGTATTTTTTTTCACCATTCAGGGAGAAACCAGAAAGGCAAAGACACTATGATGTCATTTTCCGGTAATTTTCCTCTGCGGCCACTCTGCCCGCACAGATTTGGGACGTTGTCTTGCACACACCCCAAAATTGAAACTGGGCAGAAAAGTATACAGTGATATGAAAAAGTATCTGAACATTTTGGAATTTCTCACATTTTTGCATAAAATCACCATCAAATGTGATCTGATCTTTGTCAAAATCACACAGATGAAAAAAAACTGTCTGCTTTAAATAAAACCAACCAAACATTTATAGGTTTTTATATTTCAATTAGGAAAGTATGCAAACAATGACAGAAGGAGGAAAAATAAGTATGTGGACCATCACATTTATTATTTTGTGGCCCCCCCTTTGGCAGAAATAACTTCAACCAGACGTGTCCTGCAGCTGCAGATCAGTCTGGCACATCGATCAGGACTAATCTTGGCCCATTCATCTCCTCAAAACTGCTGTAGTTCAGTCAGATTCCTAGGATGTCTGGCATGAATCGCTGTCTTTAGGTCATGCCACAGAATCTCAATGGGTTTCAAGTCTGGACTTTGACTTAGCCACTCCAGAATGTGTATTTTGTTCTTCTGAAACCATTCTGAAGTTGATTTACTTCTGTGTTTTGGATAATTGTCTTGTTGCAGCATCCATCCTCCTCTTTTTAGCTTCAACCGTCTGAGAGATGGCCTCAGGTTTTCCTGCAAAACATCCCGATAAACTTTTGAATTTATTCTTCCATTAATGATTGCAAGTTGTCCAGGCCCCGAGGCAGCAAAAAAAGCCCCAAATCATGATGCTCCCTCCACCATGCTTCACGGTGGGGCAGAAGTATTGATGTTGGTGAGCGGTTCCATTTTTCCTCCACACATGATGTTGTGTGTTACTCCCAAACGATTGGTTAAATCAGTCCACAAAATATTTTCCCCAAACTTCTGTGGAGTGTCCAAGTGCCTTTTTGCGAACATTAAACGAGCAACAATGTTTTTTTAGACAGCAGTGGCTTCCTCTGTGGACTCCTCCCATGAACACCATTCTTGGCCATAGTTTTACATATAGTTTATGTGTGCACAGAGATATTGGTCGGTGCCAGTGATTTCTGTAAGTCTTTAGTAGACACTCTAGGGTTCTTTTTTACCTCTCTGAGTATTCTGCGCTGAACTCTTGGCGTCATCTTTGGTGGACAGCCAATCCTTAGGAGAGAATCAACAGTGCCAAATTCCCTCCATTTCTCTCTCTGACTGTCGTTTGATGAACATCCAGACTTTTAGAGATGGTTTTTTATCCTTTCCCAGCCTTATACAAATCCTTGATTGCAGGTCTTCAGACAGCTCTTTTGACCGAGCCATGATGTACATCAGACAATGCTTCTCATCAAGACAATTCTTGCAAGGTGTGTGTTTTATAGTGGGCAGGGCAGCTTTAAACCAATCATCAGTGATTGGGTACACAACTGACTTAAATTGTTTGGTAAAAAAGGATTTCAATTGCTCTTTACGTTGGCAGGGGGTTCACTTACTTACCCCCCCCCCCCTTTTCCGTCATTGTTTGCATGCTATCCTCATTAAAATATGAAAACCTATAAATGTTTGGTTGGTTTTAGTTCAAGCAGACACTGTTTTTACATCTGTGTGATTTTGGAAAAAATCAGCTCACATTTGATAGTTGGGTCATTATCAATATACGGTGCCTTTGAGAACTTCCAACTTGCCCCAAAAAAAGCTGAGATTTTCCATTCAACTTCACATTTATAGTATCAATTACCTGTTGTACTGTTAGGAATGCACGTCGGTCAAGCTCCCACACTTTTTTAATAATAACTACAAGCAGACAAAGTACACGTAAACAGCAAATTATGTCAACTCTGTCATGGACAAATTCAAAGCAGAATAAATATATTCTAATTGCATAGTGATTATAAAATGTATATTTTCAGGAAGGTTTTTTGTCCTTATCTACAGCCTACGTTTTGTTTAATTGGAAAAGTATTTGGATAATAATGAAATAAGGGGAAATTATTTGATTTTCCTGAAAATCAGCAAAAATTCTACATTCTTTTCTTAATAAAATCTGTCAACAAAGATATGTGGTCAAATTTTCAGCTGATACTATAAGGCCCTTACTTGTTCATGCAGAAATCGCACAAAAAGTTTGCTAACTTGTGAAAAAAAATGCATTATTTTCCTAGAATATAAAAAATAACAGAGTGGACAGTAAACTGACAGGGTTGACCTAGCATGACAGAGTGGACAAATTGTGAAATATCTTTGAATGAATCAAATAATTTAAATGTAAATATATATACCAGAGGTCCTATCCCCTTTAGATGGAACTACCAGAACCTACCAAAACACCAAAATGAGCCATAATTGTGGCATTCTACAACTTAACTCCATGGTTGATTCTGCTGAATCAGCCAAACATTGAACTGTACAATGAGATGGTAAATTGCTGAATAATGATTGACCTGAAGAGAAACAAATGAACATAACTGAACACCAATGAGGCACATCTATAAACAAATTTTATTTCTGCAGAGGCATGGCTCAAGATGGTTCAATCTGTACAGAGCGCTTGTTCACACCCTGTGGTTCTGGTATTCGGCAAAGTACCTGCCAGTCATGGTACCAACAAATGTCATCCCAGGTACTTGGCCAATAGAACTGGTTTATGCCATGGCGGTGCATACACTGAACTTTCACACTGTGCCCTTAGACCTCTCTGATGACATCTGAATATGCTTCATTGTCATTATTAACAACACACCAGTTTCCAATGTGTTTTACCGCAATCATATTTGGTCTCCAAGTATTTTCTGATGTCTTTCCACATGATGGGGACTCGTTAGATGAATCAGCAGGAGTGACCTCTTAAATGCTTGGTGGATTCTCATGGTGTCCTTTATGGCAGCTATTGCAGGTACTTCACTTTTGGATACAATATCCTTTTCTGAGATGAAGAACAACTCGACAGATGTGTCAAGGCTTTTCAGCTTGTCATACTAGGTCTGAGCATCAGGGATATCTGTATCTGATGAGCTCTTGAGGACCCCATCCACAGCATCTGGTGCCCCTTTGCCATGACTTGCCGCAAAGTAATTCGATGTCATTTAGTTGAATCCATACTAGTAGGGCTTTGCTGAGAGGGAAGATATATGTCCTTTGTCGATACCGCATAGCAGGCCCATAACTGATAAAATTATTGTGACGTGTAGGTGTCGTTCTCTCACTACCTTCAAAACTGGATCGAGGTGGGCCCAGACTGACAAGGGATCATGTCTTTCGGAGGGTCATTTGGAAGCCCTTTCTTTTTCCAGATATTCTCTTCTTCTTTCAGTGTCAGCACAATGACTTTCCTGATTATCTCCTTACTGTCTTAGCTCCTTTTGATCTCGTACCTTGAAAATTTCAACACAAAAAGTGTAACTTAACCAATTTAATGGGGAGTAAATCTGCCTTGCCCAATCAAACTAGGCTTTCTGTAGTGCTGCTCTGATCCATTTTTACCATGTCTAGCATGGCCCATTATAAAATGTATGTAATAACTCTTATCATATTAGCACATTGACATTATCAGTATGTGGCTTAAACTTTTAAGAACCCTGTGCACCCTGTCATGGAAGCTTTGCTGACAGGGAGGACAATGACAGGGTGGAGATTTTTGTCTAATATTGGTGGTAAACATGGTGGACCTTCAGTGCGCAAAATGGTTAAATTAGCAAGCAGACTGTGGACGTATTTACATACAGCTTTCAAATATATCAAATGTTTTTATAATAATTGATATTTTATAATGACAGAGTGGACAGGTTAAGCTTGACAACATCTGACTACACACCTAATATGACAAAAATTGCGAAACATAAGTGTAAATACATACTCAGCAACTAGCCTCTGTTTTAGTCACCGATAAAGGAAGACAAAATTGGTCTTGTGACATCACTGAAAAAATCAGCAGGTTTTCTAAAGAGGCAGTTTTCCCTAAATGACAGGGAGGACAATTTTTTCAGGGACATTGTATTTTTGGGGGAAAATGTTAAATATTTTCATGAAAGTAAGGATATGCATGGTCAAAATGACCAATTCTATCAAATAACTTGCTGTGGCAATAAGTTAATATGTAAAAATGTTTCATTTTTTATCATTTAACCATTTATTACACACACTGAAGTTAGCAGTGCAGTGTGTGGGACATGCCAAAATGGAGTACATCAAATGGAAAACGTACACATAAAATAAAGGAAACAGATTTTAAGAGACATATTGTTGTCCAGATATGTGTGAAAATCTTTGTTCTCCCATAATAAGACATAAGATTTTAATTATTTGTATACATTTTCATGATAACTGGGTGTTTCTGATGAGGACACCAAAAGGCACTTTATATTGATAATGACCCAGTTATTTTATGCCGAAATGTGAGAAAATTCCAAAAGGTGCGGATACTTTTTCATACCACTGGCACAATAACAACACATGCTGCAGTTGAGACTCATTGAATGACAGCGGACCCAAAAAAAAAAACATAAACCACGGCCCTAAAAAGATATGTTGTCACTCAGCTAGAGTCAGGAAGGAAATAATTGGCAATTACTGTAAATCATTAAAGTCATAATAGATATGAGCTCTCAACAAGTCGGCAATCACTGTTTGATCCTTAGCCTACTACATTTTAATTAAGGTTGTATCCTTGGTGGACTACATCATAACCATTATGCATTTTTACTTATAATGTTATTTTCTATTCAAGTCCTGTACTAGATCTTATAGACTTTTACATGCGGCATGTTACAACAAATGCTGTTTTAAAAAAACAAACCAAAAAAACTGACATTCTGCTCACGTCTCATTATGGGTTCTTGAGACCTTTCTGTGTGTCTTATGGAAGTGTCCACCAAATTTCCAGTCCGTTGGCCTGGTTTTGCACGCTTTTTATTTCATTATAAGGGGGTTCAGGTAATTGTGAATATTTACTTAAAAAAATAGCTTTCTTTCTGTCCAATATCAGGTTTGAATCATTAAGATTTTTGGGCGATGCCCTGTTACAATACAATATTACACCCAACATCATGTCTATGTGTAAAAACAGTGCTGGCGGCTAAGTTTATTAGTTTTTGCAGTGGTCAGCTGTTTTTAGGCATCATTAGCTGAGCAAGCAATTTGTTCCTTATGGCCTTGTGACACAAACTAAGAAAGGTATACATGACATAACAAGGTCAGCCATAGTTTTCTCACTAATCGAATCAACAAAGAATTCGCATGTTCCTTAATTCTCACCATTCGTCCTCAATCAACCATTCACGACATTGTTTTTGCAGCTTGAGTTGCAAAAACTCACGAACCGATCATGTTAAAACACGCGTGAATTCACGGCCCGGTTTGTGAAAGCAGGAGCGCCTAACATGCGTCACGTTGAGTTAATAAATTCCTGTCAGTGTGACACTGACATGGTTGGAATCCTCGATTGGGTGAATTGAAAACAAAGATTTGCTGTTTGCTTTGGAGGGTTTGGAACCTGGTGTTTGGGGGAACATTGGAAGTCTGTCAGTATGTTTTATCATCTGGAACTAAATCACATTCCCTCTTAGGATATTCGGTAAAATATGTGATGATGATCGTGGTTACTATAGTGCTATCAAGTTGACAGCGTGTTGAAAAAGAAAAAATCAAGCGGGTATACACATACTGATAACTAAGAATGGGAACCTCTTGGTACCTCACGATACGATACGATTTGCGATACAAAGCATACGATAACGATGATCTGATGATATAACAATACAATGATTATTGATAGATTGGTCAGAAAATCATTCTAGGATATTCTACAAAAAACTAATAAAAAGAAAAACAAGCTTCTGCTGTGAATTGGAATGAGTTTATCACTAGTAGACGTCCAATCCATTTGAACTGGGAGGGTGGCATCGAATGAACAAATGTTCATTTGCTGCCATCCCTCCCACTTCAAACGGATTGAACGTCTATGGCGGTCAGTGGCAGCCAATGCTGGGCAATGAGGTAATTTGGGCCATTTTAGGTCATTTACCTGTTGATTTTCAGTTACTTCCTGTTGATTTTGGGGTATTTTATGGGTCACTTGCTGTTTATTTTGCGTTACAGAACAGGATGTGACCTGGGAATCACCCAAATGAATAGGCAGTGACTGAAACTCAACAGGAAATGAGCTGTAAATGCCCTAAAATGAACAGCAAGTGACCTGTAAATACCCCAAAAATTGGACCGAATGACTGTGAATGCTCTATTTTTGAATGAACGAACGTTCCCAGTCTAAATGGATTGGGCGTCGAGCACCGTCAATGGCAGCCCTTAAAAAAAAATTTTTTTTTTTAAATAAATTGACACCTTTTTAAAACGGATATCTCGATTCTTGACAGGAGCATTTCGATAACATTTTGGGATACAAAGTATCACGATATATCTTTCGATATTTCGATATTTTGTCACACCCCTCCTGATACCCCTGCCAAATTTGGGTCCTTTTGCTCCCTTTAGTTTAAAATCAGTTAAATGATGATCATCATTGATTATCCATTAGTTTAGGGTGTGTTAAGAGTGATTTTCCATCTTGATATAGTCAGAAAATTATCGTGACTGACAATTGTAACTATAAAGCAGGGTAAACACGTACCAATAATCACTCCATATTTAGGGGTACAGTGATCCCTCGCTACTTCGCGCTTCAAACATTGTGCCCTTAGTCCATGGGGTGGGCAAACTATTCCACAAAGGGCCATAGTGGGTACGTGTTTTTGTTCATACCCATCATGAGGACAGCATTTCACCAATCTGGTTTCTTACAAGTGCAATCAGTTGATTGCAGTCAGGTGCTTCTTGTTTCTGCTCAAACCTCATCGGTTAAACAGTCGGTGCTGAATCAGTTGGAACAAAGACCAGAACCCACTATGGCTCTCGAGGACCGGTTTGCCCACCCCTACTCCATCATGGATTTTTTTTTTCAATAAAAAAAAAACAAAAACAGATGAGCTGTCCCAAGCCAATTGCCTTAGGGGCCGTTTACATGGTGACTCTCCGAGAAGACGAAAAATTTCAAATGTGCATTTACATGGTTTCGTTTCCATTCGAACAATGTCGCAATTCCGCATGAAAACGATGTAGTATTCAAGCCAAGCCCTAGGGGGCAGTGCAGATTTACAAGGCGACAGCGAATGATGCACTTTGACCCCACGGGGCTCCTCAGCCCGGAAGAAAACATGCCCACCCATTCGAAGCAATGGCATTTTTCTTTTGCTCCAAAAGGCACAAAAATGGAAACATTCAACATATTTAAATTTTAAAATATTATTAAAACAGTAAATTAAAGCCGACGTTCCGCCATTTGCAATTTTTAATGTTAAATAGCACCGCTGCGCACGCCCAATGTGACGTGTACGAGTGCTGACGTTATCGGCACGGGTCCGGCGCGGCAGTAGCCTTTGATATGCATGCGAAGCAAGCCCCCCTCAATCCCCCGCAATCGAATTCTTCCACTGTCGAGGCAGGATTCAGAATTTTTCGTTTTCGCCTTCCGTCTTCGCCGACACCATATGCACGCGAGGCAATTCCGCTACTCAGTCATTGAGTCTTTGTGTTGCAGAGTCGCCATGTAAACTGCCCCTTAGTCTCTCCCTCCCTCTCCCTGCTCTTTGTTGGTCAGGCAGTGCACTGGAGTTGCTTATTGAAGTCAACGAGGATTGACAGACGTTCAATGTTTGATCTTGCTAGAGAAGCAAATTTTGAAGCGCTGCATGCGTCAATCATCGTTTAACTTGTTAAACAGTTGCTGTGGCAACTCATTGTGTGTAATTGAGAAGCCTGAGTGGATTTCAATGGACTTACTCAATGAAGCATAAAAAAAAAAAAAAAAAAAAAAAGCTGCATTTTTCTGCTTTATTCTTGTTTAAAAACAAGTGGGTGGGATACTAACATTTTTAAAGCTTATCAGAATGATTACATTTGAAGTGGTTAGAATTGATTTATATACATAAAAGTTTTTTTTTAGATTATACTTTGGGGGAAAAATGTATTCTATGTATCTCTTTCAAATGCTAAATCCGAATGAAAACATTGAACACACACACAAAAAATTGCAGGGGGTTCGCGGTTTTTCACTTATCACAGCGGGATGTGGTTCCCATTAACCTAAATAAACGAGGGATCACTGTACTCAGAAATTGATGTTGATCAGCAAATACATGTTCAACATTTAGGACAAAAAAAATATGGGTGATTTCATTGAATAAGTGATACGAAATTGAGCAGGTGAAACAGACCAAGAACCGGAAAATATTTCAGTATTTTGATTAAACGGTGGCCAGGTGTTTGATTCGTTATTCAACAAAATGATGAATGACAATTTGATCAAATGTTATGTTATTTGCTGGGGCTGGCTGGCAACCTGTACAGGTTGTACCTTATTGCCTCCTGCAACTTTTTAGCTGTAAAATGCTCCAGCACCCCTGCGACCCTCGTGAGGATAAGCGGTTCAGAAGATAAACGAATGAATGAATTAATGAATGAATGTCATTCGTTCACTCGCCTCTTCATTGTACTGATGTACTGTTGACAAAATGTAATAGGAAACAGCGACACTATGTGGACATAATTAGAATGATCTTCTTTTGACCAATGACTAATAGAACAATAGCTTAACCTTGATCAGAGCCTTCATTAATGATATAAAACTCTAACCTAGTTTTCAATATATAATTAAACTTGTGCTTAAAGCATGATTTGAGACTTAAACTAACAGAAAATATGGCTTTCATTTATTTATTTATTTATTTAATTCTTACAGGACACTCATTTAAGTTATTGGCTGCCACTGCCAGAACTAGACGTCCAATCCATTTTGCCTGGGAGTGGCAAATGAACATCATTCGCACTTCACAATCAAAATGGGCATGAGCAGCTTAAAATTTAATTAATCGTAATTAATCGCAATTCAAACCATCTTTAAAATATGCCATATTTTTTCTGTAAATTATTGTTGGAATGGAAAGATAAGACAAGACAGATGTATACATTCAACATACTGTCCATAAGTACTGTATTTGTTTATTATAACAATAAATCCACAAGATGGCATTAACGTTATAAACATTCTTTCTGTGAAAGGGATCCACGGATATAAAGACTTGTAATCCTTAAAAGATAAATGTGAGTACAAGTTGTAGTAATTCTGATAGTTTGCATATTGTGACTAAATATTGCCATCTAGTGTATTTGTTGAGCTAAACGAAATGTTTGAATAGAGTTTGACCAAACTGAGTATTATTTTGCATAGGTATTTTGATTGGGAATGCCAGTTCTCTTTGCATTGAGCACTTTTCTTTTTGTGAACATTTTTTTTTTTTTTGAGAGAGAGGAAAATTATTTTTGTTGTGCTTTCACAAAATGATACCATAGCGACTTAACTGCGCTTAACTGCCCAATTGCATGATGGGAAGGTGTGCAACCATGACTTTTAGTGGTGGCTGCAAATGGTAGGCTATATCTTCTCTGCTTTGTGTTCAATAGACAGTGTTAAGAAAATGGTCATCCCCTGCATGCTAAAGCACATTTTAACATAATTCATTGAAAAAGTTAATTACCGCCCATTAACGCGATAACTTTGGCAGCCCTCATATATACAGTATACTGTATGGTGGAAAACACAAACAAGACTGAAAAAGCTGTTTCTGCTCTTGCACTTTTTAAAAGAAACTGTTGCGTTTGATAGAACAATATGTCCTATATTTTGCCATAGCAGATTCATGGCACATTAAGCCCCTGAACTATTTTTAATTTGTCCGTTTTTCCCTGGAAACCCCCGTTTACAGATGTCGCGCAGCCGCTTTTGTTCCAACCCAGCCATAAAACGAAAGTAATTAATTATGTTTATTGTTCAAAATGTCTGTCAATTTTAACTTAAAATCATCAATTGATGTCTAATATTTTGCTTAAAAATAGAAAAACGACTTTAAAAAATTATTCACTCGCATGTTTTAAACTTTTAAACAAATTACGTCACAATGAAAAAAATGGTGTCTGTAAAAAAGTCACGGATATCTACCTCATAACTATCGCCTAATTGTATTTTTTTTTTTTTCACTGTCGCATTTTCTCCAATATGTTAGATGAAAAATAATCGATCCAAACAAAGAAAAATTGAAAAAAAAAAGTTTAAAAGGGTAAATATGTGAAAACCCCCTGTATTTTAAGCCAAAAAAAACTGTTGTGTTCGATAGAACAATATGTCTATATGCTGCCATAGCAGATTCATGGCGCATGAAGCCCCCGAACTATTTTTAATTTGTCCGTTTTACCCTGGAAACCCCCGTTTACTGTCATTTTTAGCTTATAATCATCAATTGAGATCTAATACTTTGTTTAAAAAAACTTAAAACTTAAAAAAAAACGACTTTAAAAAATTATTCACTCGCAAATTTTAAACTTTTAAACAAATTACGTCACAATGAAAAAAAAACAGCGTCTGTAAAAAAGTCATAGATATCTACTTCTTTCTACATCTTTCTAAAAGAAAATCTCGACCACTCCTTGATGCTTGTGATTTCTGCATCGCGACCCTTGTTATATTACCATGTTTCACCCATAAAATCCCCCAAAAATCTGGCTGTAGCCATTCACCTCTGTGTCTTGACACTGAGTGATACATGTTACATGGAGTTTTTGGATCGAAACAAGGTAAGTACGCGATAATTTCTTGTTAAAGTCATGACGTCTGTAATTCCGCTCTCGCGTGCTCTCCCCTCAAGATAGGGTTTTGCTGTTTGAAAAACATTTTCATTCAAAAATTTTCTTCCCCCAGAAAATTGAGAATTTAAGCTTTCCAATGATGTATCACACATGCATATTGGACAGTTTTGACAGTTGGCCAAATTGGGGGTCTCAGAGCGGGACTTCAAGTCACCTGAGTGTTTTCTGCCACACACACACATATATATATATATATATATATATATATATATATATATATATATATATATATATATATATATATATATATATATATATATATATATATATATATATATACTGTATATACACACACACACCTTGGTTGTATATACAATGGGGCAAATAAGTATTTAGTCAACCACTAATTGTGCAAGTTCTCCCACTTGAAAATATTCCAGAGGCCTGTAATCGTCAACATGGGTAAACCTCAACAATGAGAGACAGAATGTGAAAAAAAAAAAAAACAGAAAATCCCATTGTTTGATTTTTAAATAATGTATTTGCAAATCATGGTGGCAAATAAGTATTTGGTCTATACCAAAAGTTCATCTCAATACTATGTACTATGCCAATACTAATACGGTGGAAAACACTCAGGTGACTTGAAGTTCCGCTCTGAGACCCCAATTTGGCCAACTTTAAAAATTGTCTGATATGCATGTGCGATACATCATTAGAAAGCTTAAAATCTCAATTTTCTGGGGGAAAAAATTTTGAATGAAAATGTTTTTCAAACAGCAAAACCCTATCGGGAGGTGAGAGCACGCGAGAGCAGAAATAAAGACGTCCTGACTTTAACGAGATATTATCGCCTACTTACCTTGTTTCGATCCAAAAACTCCATGTAACATGTATCACTGAGTGTCAAGACACAGATGTGAATGGCCACAGCCAGATTTTTTGGGGATTTTATGGGTGAAACATGGTGATATAACAAGGGTCGCCATGCAGAAATCACAAGCATCAAGGAGTGGTCGAGATTTTCCTTTTCATATATTTACCCTTTTAAACTTTTTCCCCCCCAATTTTTCTTTGTTTGGATCGATTATTTATCATCTAACATTTCGGAGAAAATGCGACAGTACCGAAAAAAACAAAACCAAATACAATTAGGGCGATAGTTATGAGGTAGATATCCGTTACCTTTTTACAGACACCATTTCTTTCATTGTGAAGTAATTTGTTTAAAAGTTTAAAACATGCGAGTGAATAATTTTTTTAAGTCGTTATTTAAATTTTTAAACAAAATATTAGACATCAATTAATGATTCTAAGCTAAAATTGACAGACATTTTGAACAATGCACATAATTTTACATATATATATATATATATATATATATATATATTAGGGCTGTCAAAATTATCGCGTTAACGGGCGTTAATTAATGTTTTTAATTAACCACGTTAAAATATATGACGCAATTAACGCAGATGCCCCGCTCAGAGAGATTTAAATGACAGTACACAGTGAAACGCTCAATTGTTGTGTTTTATGGAGTTTTGCCGCCCTCTGCTGGCACTTGGGTGCGACTGATTTTATAGGCTTCAGCATCCATGAGCATTGTGTAAGAAATTATTGACATCAAGTTACTACTAGTTTATTTTATGATTGAAAATTTTACAAATTTTGTTAAAACAAAAACCTTAAGAGGGGTTTTAATATAAAATTTCTCTAACTTGTTCTAACATTTTTCTTTTAAGAACTACAAGTCTTTCTATCCATGGATCGCTTTAACAGAATGTTAATAATGTTAATGCTATCTTGTTGATTTATTGTTATAATAAACAAATAGTCCTTATGTACCGTATGTTGAATGTATATATCCATCTTGTGTCTTATCTTTCCATTCCAACAATAATCTACTGAAAAATATGGCATATTTTATAGATGGTTTGAATTGCGATTAATTGCGATTAATTACGATTAAGTAATTTTTAAGCTGTAATTAACTCGATTATATATATATGTATGTATATATATATATATATATATATATATATATATATAGATAGATAGATATAGAAATAGATACATACATACATACATACATACATACATACATACATACATACATACATACACATATATAAAGTTCTTTTAATGACCATAAATAGTCAATTGCCCCATATAAAGGTCAATTTATGGAGAGCTCTCCACTGCATTGGCAAATGTCCCATGGTCGGCCACCGGAGAGCTTTTCTACCACCAGGCTTTGCAAGATTTCTGGGGAAAACCCTGAATGAATTCCTCCTCTTCTGAAACATTAGCCAACTCTGTTTACGTCTCCGATTTACGAACAGGTTCATCGTCATGCTAAATTTAGCCGCTTGACGGAGGAGGATTAGTCGTCACCATATTTGGAATATCCGGTGGCAGCGAGCAGTTACATAAACCTGAAATTTAAAATAAAGCAAACATTGATTCAGGTGGGGAGGTAAGCCCGGCTGTTTTTTTTCTCTCTCAATTTTAATATATATTTTTTATTCCAGCAAAAAATGAATATAATTTAAAGCTTAGTCTTGAAAATATGATTATTCGCCGCAGGAGGGAGTGTTAAATTTGCTGTGGGATGGGCCGCCCAACCGGTCCACCCGCTCGTTTTCAGTCAGTGATTGGAGTGCAGCCACCAGGTGGAACAACAGGTGAGTAATAAACAGTGACGACGACAATCTGCCCACTTGAGGCGTCTCCTCCTTTTATGTGTTGTTGTTTAGAGGCGGAAGCTCCAGCGATGGACTTACAATGAGCAGCTCAACTGCAGCAGAGGGAGAAAGCGAGCTGGACTCGTGTGAGTGACGAGACGACGGGGGTTTCTTACCTTTGGAAGTCCAAAATCCACTCCGAGTGCCCCCCCAAGGACGACGTCTTGTCGCGGAGAAAATGAAGTTCAAGGTAAAATAAAATCAATCAGTAAAATAGTTGGGAAAGTCATTTGTGCTCACAGGCAACAAAAGCTTCTTGTACTTCCTAGTTAGTCTGCAATATCAGAATTATAGTTTGATGCGTGTGTGGACATGGAGGAATGTACTGTATGTACTGTATATGTCTTTTCATTGAAGCGTTTCCATTGTTAATATTTACTTTAGTAAGAATTATTTGGGTATTCCTACACTAGTTGTGACTTTAATTGACTTAAAACCTTTTTTGTAGGGCAAGTGATTGTTTTTGGTATTTAAAATTAAACAAAACTTAATCTCCGTAAAGGCTTGGCGATCACATAAATGGACTGTACATTTTGGGTCATGTAGGCCACATATTATCATTTGGTATACAAGTGTTGAATACGTGACGCAAAATGTAATGTCTCACCAAATTCTTAAATTATTGATTATTATTTGTATATAAATACTCTCTGGTTATGACCCCCTATAAAACTATACATATTTCCAAATTTCATAGTATTTACCTCATTGCCTGCTATTGACTACCATTGAGTTCCAGTTAATTTTAACTGGGAGGACTTGCTGTGAATGCATATGTTTAAATGCCAGTGATGTCGCTATACAGTGGTATGAAAAAGTATCTGAACCTTTTGGAATTCCTCACATTTCTGCATAAAATCACCATCGCATGTGATCTGATCTTTGTCAAAATCACACAGATAAAAAACGGTGCCTGCTTTAACTAAAGCCACCCAATCATTTATAGGTTTTCATATTTTAATGAGGATAATATGCAAACACTGACAGGAGAGGGGGAAAATAAGTAAGTGAAGCGTCACATTTAATATTTTGTGGGCCCCCATTTGGCAGCAATAACTTCAACCAGACGCTTCCTCTAGCTGCAGATCAGTCTGGCACATCGATCAGGACTAATCTTGGCCCAGTCTTCTCTACAAAACTGCTGTAGTTCAGTCAGGTTCCTGGAATGTCTGACATGAATCGCTGTCTTAAGGTTATGCCACAGCATCGCAATGGGGTTCAAGTCTGGACTTTGACTTGGCCACTCCAGAACATGTATTTTGTTCTTTTGAAACCATTCTGAAGTGGATTTACTTCTGTGTTTTGGATCATTGTCTTGTTGACACATCCATCCTCTTTTTAGCTTAAACTGTCTGACAGACAGCATCAGGTTTTCCTGCAAAACATCCAGATAAACATTTGAATTCATTCTTTCATTAATGATTGCAAGTTGTCCAGGCCCTGAGATAGCAAAACAGCCCCAAATAATGATGCCCTCTCCATCATGCTTCACGGTGTTGATGTTGGTCAGTGTTGTTAATCTTACTTTAAAAAAGTAATTAATTATAGATACAAATTACTTCTCCCAAAAAGTAATTGCGTTAGTAACTCAGTTACCTGAATGTAAGAGTAATTAGTTACTTGGGAAAGTAACTGGTGATAATTTTCATGTTTTGTTTTGTTTTTTTTCCCCTTAAAAAACAAAAACAAAAAGAAAAAAAAATAAAAACTTAGGTCACACTATGTGAAGTGTAAAAGGTTTTTGGGACAATTGGTCCCAGCCCAATTCTTTACCCTTTACCGTTAAAAGTTGTTAAAATTGCTCCCATTATTGCATTAGTTCCCTTCTGTCTACTTTTGTCGTGTGGAAGTTTTAAAACTGTTTCATCATTTAAAGATAGATAGATAGGTTTTACATATAGTTGGTGTGTGCACAGAGATATTAGACTGTACCAGTGATTTCTGTAAGCCTTTAGCAGACACTCTAGGGTTCTTTTTTTTTTTTTTTTTTTTACCTCTCTGAGTATTCTGCGCTGAACTCTTGGCATCATCCTTGGTGGACGGCCACTCCATGGGCAAGCAACAGTGCCAAACTCTCTCAATTTGTAAACAACTTCTCTGACTCTCAGATGATGAACATCCAGATTTTTGGAAATGATTTTGTATCCTTTCCCAGCTTTATACAAATCCTTGATCGCAAGTCTTCAGACAGCTCTTTTGACCGAACCATGATGCATATCAAACAATGCTTCTCATCAAGACATTTTTAACAGGTGTGTGTGTGCAGGGCAGCTTTAAGCCACTCATCAGTGATTGGGCACGCACCTGACTTAAAATGTTTGGTAAAAATTGGTTTCAATCGCTGTTTGTCTCCATAGGCAAAGGGTTCATTTATTTTCTCCCCTTCTGTCATTGTTTGCATGTTATCCTCATTAAAATATGAACACTTATAAATTATTAGGTGGTTTTAGTTCAAGCAGACACTGTATTTTCATCGGTGTGATTTTGACAAAGATCAGATCACATTTGATGGTGATTTTATGCAGAAATGTGAGAAATTCCAAAAGGTTCAGATACTTTTTCATACCACGATACGTCCAATCCCTTTTGACTGGGAGGGTGAGCAACGATCATTCAGTGGCAGCCATCCCAGTCAAAATGGATTTGACGTCTAGCTCTGTCAATGGCAGCCAATAAGTTATTTGAATGCCCTCTAAAGGCTTAAGTGTCAAAATTACTTTGGGGTAAATTATGTTTTTATTACATGTAGTCATTTATACTTTGTGTGTATTTAGGAATAGCTTAACGTTTAACGTTTAAATTCGTTCTTCTGTACCGTGTAATTTGTGCAGGTTTTTGTTTTATATTTCTTTGATATATTTATTTATTTTTTTATATACATTTTTGTATATATTATTACATTTGTTTACATTTCTATTTTTTTTTAATTTATCATTTCTTTATAATCTTTATATTTATTATTTTTTAATTGCATTTTTCATTTATTACGAGTTTTGTCTCATTGTGGCCTGCGATTAGCTGACAACCAATTCAGGGTATAGGCTACCGTATGGAACCTTAAACGGGTCAAAATTAAATAACTAAAAAGAATATTTTGAAATAAATACGTATGTAATATGGCCCTTAAATTGTAAAAGAAGGTAATATTATTATGAAAGATTTTACAAGATAAAAAGCCATCTTCAACCACTTATCTGATGTTGGGTCACGGGGTAGCAGTTCCAGCAGGGAACTCCAAACTTCCCTTTCATTAACTAGCTAGACTGAGGGATCCTGAGGCGTTCCTAAGCCAGTGTCGAGATATAATCCCTCCACCTGGTCCTGGGCCTGTTCCGAGGTCTCCTCCTAGCTGGACGTGTCAGGAACACAGTTTTTCACAAAGTATTTTTTTGTAATTTCATAATACCTTTTTCTACAATAGCGTTTTTAATTCATAACGTAGTTTTTCAGCACAATGAGAGTTTACAAGATAAAAAGCATTTTTCACAAAGTGATTTTTTTACATAATGTCTTTTTCCACAATGGCCTTTTTATTTCATAATGTCGTTTTCAGCACAATGAATTGTCTTGTCACGAGGCATGCGCCGGTATGAGATTCTGACGGTATGATAATCTTCAGCCAAAATATCATGGTATTGCAATTACATCTCTAAAATGTCTTACTTTGAGGTATCTGGGTTAAAAAAACTTTTTAATTTTCAAAACATATTAGCAAATTGGAACATTAGTATAATGTTAAGTTAAAATACATTTAAAAAATAATAATAATAAAATAAATGAAATTTTCCAAATAAAATTAAAGTAAATGCAGTCCCTCAGGTGCGCAAAACAGCTCAACATTACTACCATCAGAACAAAATAATTGAATTATTTTCCATAAAAAGCACATGTGTTTGACTCTTATCATGTTTACATTATACACACTCTTTCTCAACACAAACAGTTGCCAGAGAGGAAAAAAACCCATGTTTTACCACCGCTAGACACGGTAAACACGCTGGAGTTAACTCTTGAAGCTGGTGGGAAATGTTCATGTCAGTGTTTACTCCTCTAAACCGCGGCCCTCTAGCTTTTCTGGAGCCAAAGTATTCCCATACCAGCAATTTCGTTTTTTTCGATGGGGGAAAAAGTTAAGGAGTTTCACTTCCTCCAACCATCGTGTAGCACAGCTGAAACACTGACACTGAGCAACAACCGGTGGGAGAAGGGTAAATCTAGCATCTGCAAGCGAGGGATTTCTCCCGGCATTTTTGGGACATAAGAAATAGTTCATACTTTAGGGACTGTATGACTGAAAATTTTTGCAGTTTTGAAACCGTAATGTTTTCATAAGGGAGTGTGAGTTAATTAATTGGCTGGATCGCGGAATCTGCTTAGGTGCGTTAGCATTTGGTAGTGTCGATTAACTGTTAGGTAAACTTCCAGAGAACATCTAAACAAAAACCCACTGCTGCTGAAATCCTCGATCAGGCTAAGGTACTGGCCTTTCATTACTAAATTACACAGATTCGCAACTTCTCTGAGTAACTCTAAAAGTGATGCAAAATGTTGTTTTTATTTATTTAAGTTGGACGCTTTTGAGGTTCCATAGTTCCATTAAGCTTCTTTGTGCGGCTTGAAAAGCGCTCTTGAATTAAAATGTATTTAATATTATTATTACCCTGCGTAATAGTCAGCTGGGATAGGCTCCAGCACCCCGGCGACACTCGTGAGAATAAGTGGCACAGAAGATTAATGAAGAATGTGAATTGTGAAATAACTTGTTCATTTTCATACATGTTTTTAATTACAGGTGTTTTTTTTTTTTCCCCAAATGAATGTATTTCACTCATTTAAGATAAAATTCTAATATAAAATATATATTTCCATCAAATACTTTTTTAGTATGTTGTTTTGCGTTAACGGGCGGTAATTAATTTTTTAAAAGTAATCACGTTAAAATATTTGACGCAATTAACGCACATGCCCCGCTCAGATTAAAATGACAGCACAGTGTAACGTCAGCTTGTTACTTGTTTCTTGGTGTTTGGCGCCCTGTGGTGGCGCTTGGGTCCAACTGATTTTATGTTTTACATCATGAGTGAGCATGGTGTGTATTGACATCAACAATGGCGAGCTACTAGTTTATTTTTTGATTGAAAATTTTACAAATTTCCATTCCAACGATAATTTACAGAAAATTATGGCATATTTTATAGATGGTTTTAATTGCGATTAATTAGGATTAATTAATTTTTAAGCTGTAATTAACTCGATTAAAAATTTTAATCGTTTGACAGCCCTAGTTTTATTTTATGAAATGGGTTGATGGTGACCATTTTCCTAGCTGCATTTCATTGTCATTTCTACTAATGATTTTAATTTTCAATGTATTTGCATTTTGTGTTCATGAATTTTATCTTTTTTAATTCAAACTTTCCAGACCATTTTCTTAACGTTTTTCTTCAATTATTTTCCATTGCACTGTATATTATCAAATAAATTTTAAAATTAAATGTGATTGAAGTTTTATTGTACTGTGTGAAAGTATTTATAATTAAAACCTTTTAAAAAATATTATTAGCATTAAAAAAAAAAAATAAAAAAATAAAAAAATATATATATATATATATATATAAACGGTATTTCTTTTACATTGAGCTTGGAAAAATAGCTGCTGTATCACACTGTCTTGTGGTTGCTTACTGGAGTTGCATAATGCAATGCGTTGCGTGTTGGCAAACAATAATGCCGCCTCCAGCCTTTTATTATGTAACTTTCTGCTCATATGTTGACACTAAAATTAAAAGTTGTGATGTCACGTCACAGGAAGTTCTCTGGTGTGATCAGACGCGACAATGTGATCATTGTCCATTTTTTTCCTTCCTCCTCTTTCATTTGCTTACAGCCCATTTGAAAGCACACCTTGAGGACTTCATGGAGGTTCTGCGCAAGTCATCGGCGTTTGCCGCCGAAGTTCTGGACGTCTTCGAGAGATCCCTGAGTGACAAGGAGCTGGTAGCACAAGCCAAAGCCCTCTGCCGTGACTTCATACTGTCTAGGCTCAACCAGAATGGGCTGGCCTGGTCCAAAAGCGAACTCAATCTGACTCCTGCCAGAGCTGCCCTCGCCGATGTCTCCTTTGTGCTCCTCTGCCTCGGTGAGAATGCCCAGTCAAACTGATGTCTGGTACTTTTCGGAGCTTATCTGAAATAGAAAGATAATGACATTGATGAGTCTCCGGAAAGAACAATGGAAATGTACTGTTTCCTTGAAAATACAAATTTTTATTGTCATAGTTTATAGGTTTCTACTTGGAAATACAATATACTACATTTGATCTCATTTAGAATTTTTTCCCGGGATATATTATGACTTTAATCTTAAAGATAAACAGTACAACTTTTCCTCTCTCTATGGGGGGACAAAACATTTTTCTTCAAAATATACCTAAAAAAAAGCCTAAAATAACTTTGCATCCTCCAATAAATTAAAAGATTTTTTTTCTCTCTAGATGTTGTGACTTCCCCATTAACCTGATCGTAATCTGCCAACATTTTCGCTTGTGGATTACATTGTATCTGTGATTTAACTTGGCCAGAAAATACTACACCATTGCAGCACAGTGTATTGTTTTTGGGTCAAGACTGACCCTTTTCAGATTTGGATATGTAAAAAGTACCATTAATTTGTGCATACCCAAACTTGAAAACTGGCCAGTTTTGCCCCAAACAGAAAACAAGGGTTAACCCTTTAATGCCTGCAATATGAAGCAGTTGTCAGACAATCACAAAATTTGAAAAATAATAAAGAAAAAAAATAATAATACGTGTAATAAGCGCTCTAACATATATACGGTAACCCTTGCTAAATCCTGTTTTTTTTCTTCTTCTCATGGAACCTGAAGATGCGTGAGTTGACTTGCATCCTTTTTTTTTTTTTTTTTTTTTTTTTTTTTTTTTTTTTGAGGAAAGATATTTCAAAATTCTGAATTAGTCTCAAAATCATGAAATTGTAAGTGTATCAAATGTGATACATTTGGCAAGAAAGGCTTAAACAATATATATAAATATAAAATCCCGCGATATAGCCACTTTAATATGAAAAAGTGCAGTTTTTCATCATAAGCCAATTTTCTTCTAGACTCTAAATTTGTAACTTAAAAAAGTATATATAAATATATATACAATATAGGAGTGTTCTCCGAATGACTTCAACCCCCCAAAAAATAATTACTTACGTAAAAAAAAAAAAAAGGAAACCTTGAACCTCATAAGTTATTCCTAAAAAAAATTGTAAATATTTTCAGTATTAAAAATTGTAGAGAAAATGTCACTTTTTTTTTTCTTTCTCCCAGTGTTAGTTTTTTTCCTTTTTTTCCCCCCCAAAATTGGGGGGGGGGGTCTCTAAACATTTGTAAGGTGGTAATGATAATAAAATTGAAAAATCCGATTTTGTTGTTGTTGTAATGCTGACTTTAATGGCGATATTTATTTCATATGATATATACAACTTCACACCTATTACTGTATTGATAAAATTATATAGCTTTGCTTTTTGTAATATTGGTTTTAAACATTGAGTCAACATTTGACTTTTTTTTTCCCCAAATACTGTACATGACTTTTTTAAATGCGATTTTTGTTGTTGTAGTGGCACCATGTTATTACCATAAAACCCTGAATGTACTCCCCAAAATGCGTATTTTGTATTTTTTTTGTGATTCTAGGTTCAATTTATGTACAGTATACGGGAGCCATTTGCTTGCAGCTGGCTGATGTTTTTTGTTGTTTGTTTTTGTTTTTGCACATCTCCAAGGTGACGAGCTGGAACGCATCCTTCCCAGCTTGTACACGAATGTGGCCCGCCAGCTGAACATATCCGTGGCCATGGAGACCATGGTTTCAGACGCCTTCATTGGCGTGGCCACAGAGATCTTCTCCACAGGTATACAACGCCACAAACAAATAGTAGAAAAACATTTTTTATCACATTATTGCCAACTGTCAATCAACTACATTGCTGTGAAAAAGTATTTGCTCCCTTCTTGATTTCTGTATTTTTTGCATATTTCTCTCTCACAAAGGTTTCAGTTAATCAAATTTTAAAATCACACATAGACAACCCAAGGAATTGTGAAATGCAGTTTCTAAATGATAATTTTATTTACCAAGGGGGAAGGGATACAAACATACAGTAAGTTTGGGTGCCCCTGATTTCCTTTGATAGGATTTCCCGATTTTCCTTTGTAAATCATTGATTGTTTGGAACAAAAAAATTAAGTTGAATATATAATTGATCAGATGAACACCGTAATATTTTAGAAGAGAAATAGGTGTTTATGGGATAAACGGAAAGTGTGTGATAATTATTTAAACAAAAATAGGCCAGTGAATGAATTTGGGCACCATTGTGTTTTTATTGATTAGAAAGATCTTTAGTACTAATTTTTGAAACTCAAAATTTGTCTAATAAGCTGACTGACGTTGATCTACAAAGACAGGTCAAGCCAGTCATGAGAAAGGGTATTTAAAATGGCAAATTGTAAAGTGTTCTCCTCTTTGCATCATCTCTAAACAGTGGAAACATGGGAGCCAAAAAATAACTGTTAAATGATCTGAAAGAAAAGATTATTCAACGTTATATTTTAAGGGAAGGATACAAAAAGCTTTCCCAGAAATTTCAGCTGTCAGTTTCCACTGTTAGGAACATAGTAAGGAAATGGAAGACCACAGGCACAATTCAATTTGAGGTACAGAGTGGCAAGCAGAGGCGAACGATGGTGAGGAATGTCAAATTGAACCCACAGACCAGCTCCAAAGACCTACCTGCAGATGGTGTCACTATGGATGAGTCACTATTCAGTGTTGTTTGCACAAATAGATGTTGTATTGGAGATTAATGTGGAAGAAGTCTTTTCTGCCCACATGCCACAAACGGTCGCTTGAGGAAGTTGAGGTATGCCAAAGCACAGTTAAATAAACCAGCCTAATTTTGGAAAAAAGGTCTGTGGACTGATGAAACAAAAATAGTTATTTGGGCATAACAAGGGGCGGTATGCGTGGCATATGAAGAACACAGCATTCCAAGACAAACACTTTCTACCCACAGTAAAATTTGGTGGTGGTTCCATTATATTATAGGGCTGTGTGTCCAGTGCAGGCACCGGCAATCAAACAGCAGACAATGTTCCAGAGTCTGTGACAAAGTGTAAATTGCCCAGGGGCTGGATATTTCAACAACACAATGACCCTAAACACTGCTCCAAATCTACTGAGGCATTCATGCAAAGGAATAAGTGCAACGTTATAGAATGGCCATCTCAGTGCCGAGACTTGAATTTTATTGGAAATCTGTGGTCTGCTTTGAAGCGGGCTGTCCATACTCGACAGCCATCAAACCTGACTGAGCTGCAGATGTTTTGTAAAAAAAACGGTCAAAAATAACTTCAGCCCGAATCCAGACCCTCATTGGAAGCTATAGGAAGCGTTCTGAAGCTATTATTTCAGAAAAAGAAGGCTCTATTGAATATTGGTCATGTTTTTCTATAGTGGTACCTACATTTAGGCACCAGACTATTTTTGTTTAAATAATTACACACTTTATTTATCCAATAAACTTCATTTCTCAAATATTACTGTGTACTTCTGCTATCTGATGTATTTATTAGTTTTTTTTTTTGTTTTTGTTTGTTTGATTGTTTAAAACGGTGATTTACAAAGGAAAATCTTAAATATTATCTGGGGCACCTAAACTTTTGCATACCACTGTATCTGGGCTCAGTGAGGGTCGGTGTTCATGAGTCTACCATCAGAAAGACACATGCCAAAAATGGCATGGCATACATGGCAGGGTTTGCGGGCAGAACCACTGCTGTAAAAAAATAACATAAAGGCTCGCCTCACGTTTTCCCAAAACGTTCTGCACACTGACGAGTCAAAAAATGAACTTTTTGGAAGGTGTGCAGCCCATTACATCTGGCTGAAAATGGCACCTTATTTGATAAAAAGAACATTATGCCAAAAGTGAAGTAAGACATCAGTAGCTTGATGGATTGGGGCTGCTTTGCTAAACACACTACCAAGTCTTCATCTGAATGGCTAAAAAAAAATGAAGGTTTTGGAGTTTTACCACAGCACTGTACCTCTATGACAGTGGTTCCCAAACCGGTCCTCAAGGACTCCTGTGGGTCCTGGTTTTTGTTCCTACCGATCAAGCACATACTGTTTAACCAACGAGGTTTCCGCTAAAACAAGCAGCATCTGACTACAATCAACTGATTACACTTGTAAAACACCAGATTGGTACACATTTGCCGTCCTGTTTTGTTGGAAAGAAATCCAGCACCCACAGCGGCCTGATGTGGAATAGTTTGGGAGCCCCTGCTCTATGACCTTGAAAATGGATGCTACTTGGTCTAGCTTGATTTTTCTGTCTACACAACTCATCTACACTGTCAACTAAAGCGCGGCCACATTTTCAGCACGCCTCGCTCCTAGCTCTTTGCCAACAGCGGTTTGCTAGCACGTGCCCTGTCAGAAGCATCTCTCTTGGCCCAATTTTCGGAATGCCTTGTTCCCACATCCATGCTAGCCGGCCTTAGCAAGCGTGTATTCCAAAAGAACAACTTATTTCGACCACAATATATGCACGCCTTGCTACAACCTCTAACAACTAGGTAATGGACATTGTTTTCTTGCTAATTGTGGTTGGTAAATGTAGCTTGTAATAAAACACAGACAGGAAGAAGCTGCCTCTATTTAAATACAGCGAACCATTGGCCAAATTGTAGCTAACTGTTACACAGCTTGTGGTGGGTACTGCTGCTCTTTGCAATGCTTGTCTATTAGGCTTCCCAGCTGTGTAGAGTTGCGGTCGGCTGGCTGTTTTGGCGTGCGTTATTACCCAAAGCCCAAATAACAAACACATTAACACCAGAGTTAGGATACAATAAGTATTTCTATGGTGATGGAAACCTGTATTTTTGAAGGAGGAAGTTGCAATTGTGTCGCGTAGTAACTGACAGCCCTTAATCGTTATTATATTTCAGTTGAGGGGCAGTATTTACTGACGTTAGTAGATACTCTGTTTAGGCCCATCCCAAAAAAATCCTTCCGGCTGGGCAGATGAAAAGTTTTATTGCTATAACGCAGCAATTCAGTACTAAATTTTTGTTAGACTTTTCACATGTTTTCAGCACTTACATATATTCAAACATTTTTCAAGTATTTGGATACAAATAATGAAAATAGCTTTACAGGAAATTTCATTATTTTTATCTGAGATTAATGTCATACTTTTATGTCTAAAATATTTTAAATGATTTTGCACCTAAAGAAATGTTCTCTAACATTACAACTTTAATCTTGAAAAGGTACAACTTTTTCAGGTTTTGGTAGTACATAGACTTTAGAATATTATTATGAAGTCTATGGATAGTAATCCTTAAACAACTTTTGAGGATTTATTATTATTATTTTTTGTAAACCTACATTAATTTTACTGTCCGGAATTCATGACTTAAATCTGAAAGAAAATGAATGAAATATCAACATGTGTTTGAGCCTTTAAAAAAAAAAAAAAATGCCTTGCCTTGCCCCAACGTGTTGAGCCCAACCCATGTCTTTCTTGGAGAACGTCTTCTTGCATCGACCTCAAAAATGCATTTGAAAAGGCCACACCCATTTTAGTACTAGTCTAGGTCACCTGTGCTAATTCAGGGGGATTTTTTAAATTCATTTTGAACATTTGCATCCTGGAACACATACACATCCAATTAAATTGGGACCTTTTGTGAAACTGAATCCAATGATTTACAAATCCTTTTCATAAAAGTCGTATTACAAGTTCAGTTCCACCCTCCCCAAAAAAGGTTTTAATAAATACATGCATGTTATGTTTTGTAAATTTTAGTATTTCTAAAATAAAGCCATAATTTTCCAAGAAGTAACTTGCCTCTTTATATAAATGTAGTATATTTCAATATTATGAAGAGTATTAACACTGAGAATAATTTTCAAGAGTTTTGGCCTATTTTTTCTTAGGAAAATTTCTGTATTCAAAATAAGGTTACCGGTAGATTAAAATATCCAGAGAAATAAGTAGTTTTCTGTCTGAAAAATGAAGTATACTTGAGATTAAAACATTTTTAGTTTTAAAAGACATCTTGAGAATGAATATTTGACCCCCCCCCCCCCCCCCCCAATCTTTATTATTTCAAGAGGACTATCCTATCATGTACATGTACATAGCAACCTTCTGTTTTGTTGTTCTGAGTGATCACATCAAGTGAAAGTATTTTCTCCCGCCGTGTGTTGATCTTGGCGTTCGTTTGCCTGGAAAGTTCCAGAATATCTGCGCTGCTTTTGCCTTTTTTGGGACGCTGGTGAACGAACGTGTTTCAGGAAACCGCGTGGGATTCCTCTGACAAACCCGCTGACCTTTAAGGAGACTTTGAGATGTGCTTATAAATAGCATAAAGAAAAAAAAACTTTGTGCGCTTGATTTGCTCTAGGTTGCCTTTTGTAACATTTGGTCTCGGTCATCACGAGTTGAAGCTAGATAGAGGATAGGAGTGTTCACCAAAGTTCATGCATTAGTTTCACTGACTGCAAATGCATAAGCTGCTGGAACTATTATGACATACAGTACACTTTACGGGTCAGGTCATTTGGAGTTGGAGATGCCTTTAGTCCTCAATTTGTTACAAACTATTTTCATTCCTTTAAGTTTTACTTTAAGTATTTTTGACTCATTCGCTGTATGAATCGTCACTGCCAGCCCTCTCAGTTCAAAAAGACTGGACATTTGTTGCCATCACAGCACTGAAATATGATCATTCACTGATAATACTCTGACTTGATTATGACACAATATATATGAACACAACCTGAGCAAATGCATGTTGATACAGCCAAACATAAAGCAGCAAATATGGCAGTCTTCTCCCTAATGTGACGGGCATGCGGTTTCCTGCGCTGGCCCCTCGTGGCGACTATCTCCTCTTTTCTCCTTTCCTGACTCGCTTTATCCCTGCCGATCTTCTTCTGTATTCTCGAACGGTTTCTCTGAGCTCTGACACTTTGAGCGGACACTTATCTGGTTTAAGCTCGCCTCGACCTCGTGGCGTTTATAGATAGACGTTGTGGGTCAGCATCAGGAGATGAGAAGGATGATGATGCAAGCACACCCAGAAGGAGGTTAATGTCATTATAGTTGTACACTCGACTCTGGTGGCTAACAAACTCTTATCAATGTGTTGACACATCATTCTGTATTATTGCAAGAACCAAAGTCCAATGTGGGCCAGTGTTTGATTCAACAAGAAAGGCATGCTTTGGGTTTGACCCATTAGCCTTTGAATACTTGATTAACAAAATCTTTAAAATTATAAATATGTAAAGCTTACTAAAGCATTTTAGAGTAAATGACATTATTGCAGTTTACTGAGGGATTTACATTAATTGTAAAACTCTTGTTCAATTGTTTCCACTTGACTGTACTGTATTCCTCCGCCCTCCAGTGGCCAAGTTGCAGATGACAGGGACAACTAAGACGCAGCAATTCTTCTATGTTTGATAGGTTTTTATGAAGTAAAATATGTGACACCCCCCCCCCCCCCCCCCCCCCCGATTTTACAAAAGGGAGCTTGGATAGTCGATGAACATGGTCTTAGATCAAATTTAACTCTGAGTTTAAGGTTAGGCTGAAATCAGTGGCGGTTTAAGGGGTGGGGCCACGGGGGCACTGGCCCCACCTCCAATTTGAATAGTGCCTGAAGTGCTCCTGTTCCCATTTTAGCACGAAGCATGGCTATCAGTGAATCCTTCTTTTCTGATGTGAGAGACGGGCATGAAACCTCCGAAAAATCACAATGATAGTTTTTTTTCCAATATCGCTCAGGCCTATCCTAGAGTATGTTAAATATGAATGCTGCTTTTTGTGTTTAAAATGGATTTTCAAAAAAGTGATTAAAATTATTGTTCCATGTATTGTATCCTTACTTGCAAACATTATGATTAAATACAAATTGTTACACGCTTCATGTCTGCTTGACAGTGTCAGGCAAAGATGTTTTTACAGCCACATGCACGATAATTTGAATATTGCCGTAGTGACAAAAACACTGAACAAAGATAGCAGGGACACTTGGCCCCTGAGGGTTACATGTGGCCTCTTCTTGGCCCCCGTTTCAGAAAAATCCTAGAACTCAGAAAGATCCTAGAACAGCCACTGGCTGTAATTTATAATTCACGAGGCAATGATATTTTGAGATGGGAGCGTTTTGTGCTTTGATCATAGTGCAGGAGCATCAAAGCACTTCTGTCTTATAATTGTGTCATGGATGATTTGAGATTAAATTGTTTTGAGCGTGATGCAAAAAGTAATTGTATCTCAAGATGCCACTGGTAAAAGTGTGATGCAGTTGGGAAAGATGATTTAAGATAGTGTTCTGAACTATGAGCATAACAACAGAGCACATTAAAACCATATCTCAAAGCATTAACTGTTAGTCTTCCCTTAATGAAACAATTCTATTTGAGATGTACCGTATTTTTCGGACTATACGTCGCACTTAAGTCGCACCAGCCCAAAAAATGCGCAATGAAAAGGAAAAAAAGCATACACAAGTCGCACTGGAGTATAAGTCGCATTTTTGGGGGGAAATTTATTTGATAGAATCCAGCACCAAGAACAGACATGTCATCTTGAAAGGCAATTTAAAATACAATCGAGAACAACAGGCTGAATAGGTGTACGGTATGCTGACATTACATGACGCTAGAAGTTAGACCGGGCCTTAAAAAATCCAGCCCTACCCGACCAGCCCGCGGTTATTAAAGCCCGACGCTGCCCGAGCCTGATCAATTAACTTGATTTGCTTGCCTGAGCCCGAAAACCCCCGAAATTTAATGTTTTATTTGTAGGCATGAGCCCGAAAAAAACCCTAAAATTTTATGTTTTATTTGTGAGAAGGAGGAAATGCGAGGATGCGATGCGTGGTTGCATTTTGTGTGATCACGTTTGTGACGATGAGGTGCATATATGCATAATAACACATTAAAGCCTGTCTTTTGTAACGAATTCTCGGTTTTATCCAATTTATATATTTTATTTAACATCCATACATCGTTTTAGCATAAATATATGAATATATATTTATTTTAAAAAAGTTGGCGAGAGAGAAGTCGTCGCGACCCGACCGTAAATAATCACACATAAGTCGCTCCAGAGAATAAGATGCACCCTCTGCCAAACTATGGAGAGGAAAAAAAAAAAAAAAAAACTGCGACTCATAGTCCGAAAAATACGGTAAGTGTTTTGGGCCACAAACTTGTCAGATGGAATTCAACTTGTAAGTAGACATGTGCCAATTACCGGTTTCAAAATATACCGTGGTATGAAAACGTACGGTCAAAACCGGAAAAATTTTACGTCATACTGTCCCTAAGGTATTAGCTATTTTTTGTGTCGCAAAAATGCAGGGAGAAATCCCTCACTTAAGCTGCAAGGCTCAACCCTCCCACACTGGGTGTTGCTCAGTGTCAGTGTGTCAGCTGTGCTACACGATGGCGGGAGGAAGTGAAACTCAACTTTTTCCCCCATCGAAGAAAACTAAATCTCCGGTATGGGAATAAATTGCCAGTATGGGAATACTTCGGTAAGGTTACTGAAAAGTTAGAGGGCAGCGGACTAGAGGAGGGCCAAACAATATGTAAAACATGTTTGCAGAGGGTGGCTGCCGAGGAGGCAATGCCTCCAATTTGATTTCGCACTTATACAAAATTAAAGGTTAGTAAACACAGTCTTGAACGTTTCCCACCAGCTACGAGAGTTAACTCCAGCATGTTTAGTGTGTCTAGCGGTGGTAAAACATGTTTTTTTTTTCCTCTGGAAACTGTGTTGATAAAGACAGTGTATAATGTAAACATGATAAGAGTCATACACACGTGGTTTTTATGGAAAATAATTCAATTATTTTTGTTCTGGTGGTAATAATTTTGAGCTGTGGCCGTGGCTCCCGCTCAATAGAAAAAAATATTTGTTTTAAACCAGATTTCTCAAAGTAACACATTTAGAGCTGTAATTGCAATACTGTGAAATTTTGGCTTAAGGTCATCATACCGTCAGAATCTCACACCGGCACATGCCTACTAGTAAGTCAAAGCAGCACAAAGTTGATTGGAGCTAAAGTCCTGGTCACAGAGTAACTTCGTCTGATTTCAGAGCCCCACTGTTTAAAGTGTTTCAATGGATACAGTTGTTTTGTCTTATGAGCATAGTCTGAGGAGGTAAAGTTGAAAGTCCCGTGCTTTTTGAAAGTATCCTTACATTTGCATCAACATAGCTAAAATAATACAATACAACCCCTAAGAAAAAAGTATGGAATCACCAGTCTCGGACGAGCACTCGGACATTTTATCATGAAGAACAAACTTTGATAAAAAGCTTGAAAAAAATAATTAGTTCAAAAGTGCAACTCCTTGGCATTCAGAAAAACTAAAAGAAATGGATAAAAACATTGTGGTTGTCAGTAAATGTTATAGAGCAGGTGCAGGGAAATATAGAATAACTCAATTCTGATGAAAAAATATGAAATCACTCCATTTTGAGTAGAAAATACAGACACACACTGTCAATTTCCTTTCCTTAATTGGGCCCCTACCTCAGATTAGATCTGCTCATTAGTCAGCAGTTAAAATCAGTGTAGTTATCATACCATAGAGGGCTGCTGGACCAAGTGGATTCACAAGAATCATGGCTCCAACAAGAGAGATGTCTCTTGAGACCAAGGAGAAGATTATCAAACTTCTTGAAGAAGGTAACGCTACACATATGGTTGCCAAAAATGTGGGCTGTTCACAGTCAGCTGGACCAAGTACAAACAGCATGGCAAGGTTGTTTAAGTTAAGCATACTGGTAGACTGAGGAAGACATCCAAACGTCATGACAAACAACTAATGGCCATATGTCTTGAAAACAGAAGATGTACAACAAGACAAATGAATAGGAGGAAGCTGGAGTCAAGGTATCTGACAGAAATGTGCAAAATTGCCTAAAGGAAATGGGATTTTCATACAGGAAAGGTAAAATGAAACCCTCATTTGCCACGTTTACATGGAGCCAAATATTCCAATTACAATCGGAATATTTGTTCAAACCGAACAAATGTGTTCCATATAAACACCTCATTCGGAATGAACAGGCCCAAACCAAATGGAATTTCATTCCGATTCACAGGGGTGGAATATTCCTTTTCCCAAACCGATTAGAAGTAAAATTATATCATGTAAACAGGGAAGCGGAATGGTGTCTGGTTGCGTTCTTTCTGCACATGGTCCGTACTGACTTGGTGACGTAAGTAACGTCACTTGCAACATGGCTTCCAAGCACACGCACAGCGCACCCACACAACTTTTTAAATGAACGGCGTATCATTCTGAAGTTTTGTTTCCACTCGAAAAGTTAAAACAGCAGCTGATCTGACGATCGATCTCCATGTTTTGCAACGTGACACTTTGTTTTGATTAATCTGCGCATGTCAGACGGCAGTTGTCAAACGTCCTTTCGGAATAAAGGCAAACACATGTAAACGCTGGATCGGAATAGATGAAGTGACATGTAAACAGCTGATGTGAAATTTCCATTCGGAATGATTTGAATCGGTATGAATAAAAGTCAGCATGTAAACGTGGCTACTGACACTTAAACAGTAAATAACAAGACTGCAATGGGCTAAGGAGAGGCAATCATGGGCTGTGAATGACTGGATGAAGGTTATTTTCAGTGATGAGTCAAGAATCTGCATTGGACAAGGTGATGATGCTGGAACTTTTGTTTGGTGCTGTTCCAGTGAGATTTACAAAGATGACTGCCTGAAGAAAACATCAAAATTCTCTCAGTCCTTGATAATATCGTGCTGCAGGTCAGGCAAAGGCACTGGGGAGATGGCTGTGGTTAAATCTTCAATAAATGCACAAGTTTATATTGAAATTTTAGACAGCTCTGTTATCCCTTCAATTGAAAATATGTTTGGGGAAAATGAAATAATTTTCCAAGATGACAATACATCATGCCACAGAGTTAAAACTGTTACAGCATTCTTTGGAGAAAGACTCATCCAGTCAATGTCATGGCCTGCAAATAGCCCAGATCTCAACCCTATTGAAAACCTGTGGTGGAAATAGAAAAAAATGGTCCACAGCAAGGCTCCAACCTGCAAGAATGATCTGGCAACTGCAATCAAAGAGAGTTGGCTCCGAATTGATGAAGAATACGGTTTGTCACTCATCAAGTCTATGCCTCAGAGACTGCAAGCTGTCATTAAAGCCAGAGGTGGTGCAACTAAATACTAGAGATGTGTTTTGATTATTTCTTTCTCTCATGATTCCATGTATTTTTCCTCAGAATGGAGTGATTCTATATTTTCCTGCACTTGCTCTATAAAAGTAACATTTACTGACCACGAAAATGTTTTATTCATTTCTTTTAGTGTTTCTGAATGCTAAAGAGTTGCACTTTTGAACTAATTCATTGTTTTTTCAAGCTTTTTATCTGAGTTTGTTCTACATAATAAAATGTCTGAGTGAGTGCTCGTCAGAGACTGTTGATTCCATACTTTTTGCTAGGGGTTATACAATAGGGTAAAGTAACACAAAATTGTCATCATGGAGCTAAGCCATTGTTTGCGACGATACCATTCAGTTCTTTTTTTTTTTTTTTTTTTTGTGTGCACAGGCATAACGTGGGGTAAGGTGGTATCCATGTATGCGGTGGCCGGCGCCCTGGCAGTCGACTGTGTTAGGCAAGGACACGCCGCCACTGTTAATGTTATTGTGGACAGTCTGGGGCAGTTTGTGCGCAACTCCCTCGTCCAGTGGCTCAAGAGGCGCGGAGGATGGGTAAGGGCACACTTCTTTTTTTTATTAAACTGGCAGTTCACCATAATGGCTGGCAATAAGTTTTTAATTTTTAGAAAAGATTAGTTTTACTCAAGTTCTCTGCGGTCCTCATCCCGCAGGTGGAACTGACCAATTGTGTAGTGAAGAGAGAGATCTGCCCTGAACACTCCTGGCTGTCTTCTGCCCTGGATTCCCTGCGCTACTTCCTCATATCTATGTACGTGTACATCATGAAGGAAGGGTGAGTGGCCCAACAGACCGCCATAGGGCCCCACTCATTGCTCTGGCTCACTGGCCTGAGAACGGACTGCAACTGGGCGGCCATCGACAAATGTTTGCTCAGCGTCTTCTGTCACACGGGACCGGGCTCCATCCAGAGTCTTGTCTCAATGTAACGGAATGAGCGCGTTTTGTCGCGTGGTGCAGTTGAATCCCCCCCCCCCCCCCCCCCCCCCCCCCCCCCCAGGAAGAGAGAACTGCAAAATGAAGCCTCCCTGCTTCCGTCAAATGTAAGCTTTTTGTGTCATGTTGCAAATTCAGGGCCAAAGAGGACTTTACACATTAACATTTTCACTGTGTTTTTCTTTATTTTTTAATGTGTACATAGATTATTTATGATTTTATTTTTGGAACGATTAAAGCCATTGCAGTATAAAGGAAAACCAGGTGCAAAAGAATCACTTTAGAGTGATTGCGTGACATGCTTCGTGGGTTTTTTGCTCTTTCGAAATGTTAATATTTGTGTGAGAATGCATTTTCTTCTGCAATAAAGGACAAAATCTTGCAAATACATTGTCAAGAGGAAAAAATGTAAATGATCAAAAGAAAATGTGACTGTTTTATCAAGTTTCTCAAAATCTTGAGAGCATATGTACAAATTACTGTTTGGGCAACTTAAAATCCTGGAGTGATCTGTGAAGACACAATATATTGCATTCTGTGACGATAAATGCACGGAATGGAAGAAGAAGACCAACGAACGTTTTTTTCTTTTTTTTTTTTTCTTGGATCTTTCTGTTCTCTTCTAATCAGCAGTTTATCTCATATTGTTCTGACAAAAACTGAGAAACTTTTTGTGGAAAAGTAACATCAAGCAAAAGAGTAAATGAAGTAGTATTCATACGCAAAAGACTGTACATTCAATAGTGCAACTGAAGTTGTGTACTGCCACAAAAAACCTCTATAGACCCCAAATGATGAGATATTGCTTCAATTATGATGTAACAAACCATGTGGGCTAAAAATAAACCACTAACAGGTTTCTGGGTGAATCTTGACCTTTTTAACTTCAAGATGACCGGACGTAAACTATGCGCAAGTGCTCTGTGAGCGGCTGGCTGTCTGTTGCCATGGAAACCCTCTGCTCCAGTCTCCCGTCTGTATGGAGCTGAAACGTTCGTGAAATCTACAAGGGGAAAAAAAAAAAAATCTCGATTCTGTTGGCTGTGTCAACACCACAAATGATGAAAATGCACAGGTGCAGCACCTCCTTAACGTGAGGCTCCTTAGCAAAGGAGATTCTGGCGATGGTGTGACTACGCAGGTTAAGCTGCTGGCCACTGAGCTCACCCTCTTCGATCTCCACCAGACCTTCCCCGGATCGCAGACAAAATTGTTGCCAATCTCAGTTGAAGTTGATTGTCAAACAAAATAAAGTGGCACACCTGTATTCTGGGCCGAAATAAAAGCCACTTTGTTGGTCCCCGGCTGCATTCGCATGAAACCGCACTCTCTGTGCAGAGGCTTTTTGGAGTCCAAGTGGAAGGCGTTGAACCTAGAAACGACCAAACAGAAGAACAGGGTCACTGGCGGGCCATTCTCCTTCCTAAATCTGTAAGAGTGGGAAAACGGACGAGAAGTTGACGACAGGCTGCCCGACGTGACTGAACTGAAGTGTCTCAGAGTAGCGGAAAGGTTGGATGGTGGGAAAGCAGCCATTCCCGGGTTCTTCTGACCGCCAGGTACCCAGAAGCCACTCAAGGGGTGCAATGATGGGGTTCATCTGCACTAGTTTAAAATCAATGCAGCAAACATTTCACAACAGGTTAGACAATGGGAATGAATTATTACATGTAGATGTTATTAAATTTTCCTTATTCCTCTTTTATTAAATAAGTTGGCGCACATAATGTCAGGTAATAAGACAAATACAATAAGTAAAAAATAGAATACAAAGACATAAAACATTTAAACATTTAAGATATAGGTGCAGTATTCTATTTTTAATCAACAAAATTTCTCAATTTATGAATACGAATAAGACGAACGCTAAAGCAAACGAATGCAATGTTCCTGTTCTCCAGCAGGTGACGCCGCCAAGTCGTGTGACTACTGCTTCGGAGAAAAGAAGAAGTCATGTGACAGGCAGGTTACACTGAGCAACTGACCTCAAAGAAGAGGTGACGGCTACATTGGTGCCAATTTTAATGTCTAAAAAACAAATTTCGTCCTGAAAGACGAACCCGAATACGTTTATAATTTGCTACCGAATCACTCAAGTGGGTGAGAGTAACTTGAATTGCGTCATGAGGACCGCCGCCACTTGAAATGCTTGCTTGTATGAAATGGCGCAAACGCGGACAGAGGCCTTAACTGATAGACATTGAATTGTGTAAGACGTCCTACCTGATTCATGCACAGGACAAGCCATTTTCTGTATAAATCGGACTCAGTTTAGCGTGAAAGATTCCCAACAGCAATTTTAAGAGCGACTGAGCTCTGACGTCACACAGCTAATGTCTAATGGCATTCTGGGAAATGTAGTTCAAACGTAGTAGACTCATGTTACGATATTTTTTCAACATATTTCCAAGTATTTATGTTTTTTTGCCATACAGAACTTTTTGAAGACTTTATATTGTCATGTTCTCCTGAAATTTACTGTTGGATCTTAAAAATACCACGGCTTTGTAGCAATTATAGAACAATACAGAACTAATCATGCAACATACTGTAAGTAACTGCATAAACCAATGGCAGATGCAACATTAAAATACATAAATATATATTAAGCCTGGGTGAACAACAACAAAAATTACGTTCACAATTTGACACACAATTTCTGAAAGCATGCAGCCAGGGTTGCCAACTGTCTCTTGAAAATTGGAATTGTCCCGTATTCAGAAACAATAGTAGGCGTCCTCTATTGAGCTTTCAAGGGACACGCTGTCCCATATGATCATGAAACTCAAAAGTAGTGTCTTATTTGAAAAACGAACGAATACTGATATGGTGCTTTACAGTGGTGGATGAAGAACCCTTTTTTTTTTTTTTCCTTTTGTGTGTGTGTGTGTGTGTGTACAGATACAGGTGCAAAAAAATGCATAAGTAAAAGTACATGTATATAAGAAAAAAAAATACTAACGTAAAGGTACAAAAGTACCTGCTTTAAAATTTACAAGTAAAGAGTAAATGTATTTTCTCCCGATGCAAAAATGTACGTATGTCTATATGATAATATACACCGTATGTATCCACACACATACATATACACAGAAATTTGAGTCAATATTCAAAGAATGAACCAGAAAATTAATTAACTGCTCAGTTTTATTTGAAACTGCAGAATGGAAAAAACAAGCAATAAAATTGAGTGAACTATAAAGCGAAGTTTAACAAGCTCAAAAACTCCAAAACTTAGTTTAATGGCGGATTTCAAGCAACTATCAGGTGCTTACCGCCACCTACTGTACAAGAGTGTGGTGGTTTGTATTGGTCACTATCTTCTTCACCTGCCTAATCTTGCTTGTACTGGAATTGCTGCCTCTAGTGTTCAGTTGCGGTATAGTTGCACAGGGTTTACCAATTGCGCCGGGGGCATGAAAACGAAACAATCAATTCACCATGAGAAAAAAAGAAAACGAACAAAAGTAACATGTAATGCAGGCGACAATTTCAAAAGTAGTCGGGTAAAAAGTACAAATACCTGCTTTAAAATGTAGTGAAGTAAAAGTAAAATGTACCACTTACATATTTGTACTCAAGTACAGATACACAAAAATGTACTTAAGTACAATAACAAAGTACTTTTATTTTGTTACATTCCACCACTGGTGCTTTACAAGAAAATGCAGGGAAAGTCATTCGCCTGCCTCTCCTGCTTTTTGACCAATAAGCTGACGCAACAATGAGAATACGAAATCCCACTCATCTCATTGGTTGAGGTACTGTCGCTTGCCATTATGATAACGGAAGACAACGTAAGAGTGCAGGAGATAAGAGGTTTAAGGGAAGCTTGAGTAAAAAGTATGATGAAACTGATGACCATTTGTTTGAGTTAAGTACACAGTCAGACCGTGAATTCATAAAACAATCCACATTTATTGACAGCTACCAGTGCATTTCACATAGACCATGTGGTGTCTATTCCGCTTTCATTTCAAAATGTCTTCTCAACACAAAAAGTCAATGTTTTTGCGAGCCCTTTGCAATCAAATGAACAGATTACACATTATCGATCCATGTTTTTCCTTTCGTCCGTGGTCATCGTGCTCCTTTTTAAGCCTTGCTCTTTTTACAGTTTTTCAGCGCGTCTGCCAAAGCACTCAGTGCCATGTCGGCATTAGTCGTCTCACAGTTGTAGCCCATGAGGCCGATTCGCATCACCTGACGGAAACAAACAAGATCAGTACTATTAATGATGTTGGAACATTAAAGTGTTTCTTATATACAAAAGTTCCATGAGTGATTACTCACTGCTTGTTAGTAAAGTTTGTAATAATTCGTATATAATCATACTGTGTGCAAATAAGGATATAATACATGGAGCAATAATTTTAATTACTTTTTTGAGAAGCCAATGTAAACACGAAAAGCAGCATTAATATTTAACTACTCTAGAAACAACATTTTATTTAGAAAAGAAGGATTCGCCGATTGCCATGCTTCTTGCTAAAATGGGAACGGGGGCACTTCAGGGGCCATTGACATTAGAGGTGGGGCCAGTGCTCCTGTGTCCCCAACCCTAAAACTTCCACTGTCTGCTGGTTTTGTTCAGGTACCAAATTCACAACATGCCATCAGGAGTTACTCACCATGCCTATGGATGGGCCCAGGCCCCCGGTCATCTCCATCTGGTGATTCTTCATGATATACACCAGTAACTCCCTCCAGTCGTAGCCCTCAGGGATGGCGATGGTGGTAACGGACGGAAGCCGCAAATCCTGCATGGCATTTCATAAAATCCACATTAAGTGTAAAACTCTACTACTTTGTCATCTCAATAACTCGTTTTCTCTGACTCCCCTTGTCTGAAATGAAGAGTTTGAGACCTAAGTCTTCAAGTCCTTTATATAGGTAGGCTGCAACCTCTTTGTGTTTCCTCCAGGACTCCTCCAGACCCTAGAGTGCGAGAAAGAACAATCAATATATTTATTCATTTTAGCATTTTACAAAATGTTGATACCCATATAACTGGAAGGTCAACAAAATTCATGACAGGATGCCAGTCAACCTTAATTTAGTTACTATTTCAAATGAATTTCCATTTCTTGTGGTCAAAATTTATCCGCCTGGTTTAAAGAAACACTTGGTAATTTTTCAGTTTTGGCCGATTTTAGCGACGCCGGTGGACAAAAGCGGTAGTGTTTTGCCTTAAGGAAGACTGCGTTTCCCATGAGGACCAGCGCACACCCACAAATTGTCGTAAAATAATCAATCAATAAAAATAAGTATTTGGTCAATACCAAAAGTTCATCTCAATACTTTGTTATGTACCCTTTGTTAGCAAAAACGGAGGCCAAACGTTTTCTGTAACTCTTCACAAGCTTTTCACACATTGTTGCTAGTATTTTGGCCCATTCGTCCATGCAGATCTCCTCTAGAGCAGTGATGTTTTGGGGCTGTCGTTGGGCAACACGGGCTTTCAACTCCCTCTACAGATTTTCTATGGGGTTGAGATCTGGAGACTGGCTAGGCCACTCCAGGACCTTGAAATGCTTCTTACGAAGCCAATCCTTCGTTGCCCTGGCTGTGTGTTTGGGATCATTGTCATGCTGAAAGACCCAGCCTCGTCTCATCTTCAATGCCCTTGCTGATGGAAGAAGATTTTCACTTAAAATCTCTCGATACATGGCCCCATTCATTCTTTCGTTTACACAGACCAGTCGTCCTGGTCCCTTTGCAGAAAAACAGCCCCAAAGCATGATGTTTCCACCCCCATGCTTCACAGTGGGTATGGTGTTCTTCGGATGCAATTTGGTATTCTTTCTCCTCCAAACACGAGAACCTGTGTTTCTACCAAAAAGTTCTATTTTGGTTTCATCTGACCATAACACATTCTCCCAGTCCTCTTCTGGATCATCCAAATGCTCTCTAGCAAACCGCAGACGGGCCTGGACGTGTACTTTCTTCAGCAGGGGGACACGTCTGGCAGTGCAGGATTTGAGTCCCTGGCGGCGCATTGTGTTACTGATAGTAACCTTTGTTACTGTGGTCCCAGCTCTCTGTAGGTCATTCACTAGGTCCCCCCGTGTGGTTGTGGGATTTTTGCTCACCGTTCTTGTTATGATTTTGACACCACTGGGTGAGATCTTGCATGGAGCCCCAGATCGAGGGATATTATCAGTGGTCTTGTATGTCTTCCATTTTCTAATAATTGCTCCAACAGTTAATTTCTTTACACCAAGCGTTTTACCTATTGCAGATTCAGTCTTCCCAGCCTGGTGCGGGTCTACAATTTTGTCTCTGGTGTCCTTCGACAGCTCTGTGGTCTTGGCCATAGTGGAGTTTGGAGTGTGACTGACTGAGGGTGTGGATGGTGTCTTTTATACCGATAATGAGTTAAAACAGGTGCCATTAATACAGGTAACAAGTGGAGCCTCATTAGACCTCATTAGAAGAAGTTAGACCTCTTTGACAGCCAGAAATCTTGCTTGCTTGTAGGTGGCCAAATACTTATTTTCCACTCTAATTTGGAAATAAATTCTTTAAAAATCAAGCAATGTGATTTTCTGTTTTTTTATTCCCACGTTCTGTCTCTCATGGTTGAGGTTTACCCATGTTGACAATTACAGGCCTCTATAATCTTTTCAAGTAGGAGAACATGCACAATTGGTGGTTGACTAAATACTTATTTGCCCCACTGTATATGGACTATTGTTACAGTTATACTATACAATAACCCATTACATAACCACAATAAGTCAAAGAAATACAATAAATAAATGAAGCATTATTGGTCCAAAGAGCATAACTGCCCTCTGGTGGAGCGATAGTTCCTGGTTTGAATAGTGAAGCGTTCCTTCATAATTACTATTTTGAAATTAAAAGGTGGTCAGTCGGTGCCAAATAAAAACTGGGAGAGAGGTTAAAATCTGCACTTTCGAGTCATAATGAGGGCAGCGCTCTATATCAAATACTTCATTTTTTACGGTGCTTTAAAGACACCACATTATTGAACAGGCTGCCGTGAAGATAGAATGACAAGCATGTGTCTGATTGTTATAATGGAGTCATGTGAATTTTGTTGCGACGTTTCATTGGTGAAATCGGTAGAGCTACCCCGGTAATACATCAGGCATGTCTCTACTATTAGCATCGCTAGCAAAAAAAACAAACAAACAAACAAAAAAAAACAATCTAATAATAAAAAAAAAATAGGAAAAATATAACAACTCTTTTGTAGCCCAAACTAGGGGAGTAAGAGTAGCGTTTTTCTTCACAAATCTACTCAAGTAAAAGTAAAAAGTATAGCTTAGTAAAACTAATCTTAGAACTACTTTTTTCTCAAATAGTTACTCAACTAAATATAACGGAGTTCATGTAACGCGTTACTACACACCTCTGGTGAAGGATGAATAGTAAGTGAGTGCCAGCGAGTGACAGAAGCACTTTTTTACCCTCCTCAGACAAAAGGTTTTCTCTCTTTTGTTGCTCTGCCACCTTTGCAGAATTCGCGCGAAAGTGAGGTTTCATTACACTAATTGTCAGTCGACAGATTATCACAGATGTTATGAAAATATTTAATAAAGGTTGAAAGGGGGACGGGTATCGATAAGCATTTGCTTTTTCCCGTTTTCCTTTGTCTGCCATCGTGATGATGACAATGACAATAAATTCATTCATTCATTCAAAAGCTACCTAGTGTTGCTTTAATTGGGTATCTAATTAGAGATTAAAACTAGGGTTGTTCCGATCATGTTTTTTTGCTCCCGATCCGATCCCGATCGTTTTAGTTTGCGTATCTGCCGATCCTGATATTGCCCGATCCGATTGCTTTTTTTTTGCTCCCGATTTAATTCCAATCATTCCCGATAATTTTTCCCGATCACATACATTTTGGCAATGCATTAAGAAAAAAATGAATAAAACTCGGACGAATATATACATTCAACATACAGTACATAAGTACTGTATTTGTTTGTTATGACAATAAATCCTCAAGATGGCATTTACATTATTAACATTCTTTAATCCGTGGAGAGGGATCCACGGATAGAAAGACTTGTAATTCTTAAAGGATGAATGTGACTTTGTTTATTGTGACTAAATATTGCCATCTAGTGTATTTGTTGAGCTTTCAGTAAATGATACCGTAGCCATTTAACTGTTCTGCCCAAATGCATGATGGGAAGTGCAATGGCACCAATTGATACATCTTCTCTGCGTTGGGAAATAACATAGGGTGTTAAGAAAAAGATCAACTACTACCGTTCTTCCCCACATTGCTTCCCACGATATTTCTAATTGTTGAGAGAGGGATTGTAAGGCTTTAGCCATTTAAAAATTGGCTCCAAAGACTGCCAAAATTCACTCTACTCATTTAACACTGCCTTTTAGCTCTATCTAGAGGTAAAACAACGCCATTATAGATTTAACGCGACAATGCGTGAATGGGTCGTGCAGCGCATGCGTTAATTGCGTTAAATATTTTAACGTGATTAATTTTAAAAAATTAATTAACGCCTTTAACGCGATAAATTTGATAGCCCTACTTTAAGCCAAAACTAAAGACTCTGGATTAGTGTACGACATTTTGTCTGTAACGTTAAATGTAATTAGAAAACGATTTAATTAGAAAATATATATATTTATATATATATATATATATATTAAAAAAAGGCATGTCCGATATTTTTTTGCTGATTCCTATACTTTGAAAATGACGTGATCGGACCCGATCGATCGGCATCTTTAATTAAAGCTCAATTTAAAATTCAATATTGATACAGTCATGATTTCAAATCTATAGTTCGTAGTCAGGTTTAGTTTTTAATACTGGTGATCACTTTTAAAATTTGAATTATAAGACTGGCTTGGTGTTTGTGGGATAGAGTTGGGTTTCTCATTTGTGTTAATGTCAAGTTTTGTGTTAAAACAAAGATTTAGGAATCCATTTAGTATTTAAAAAGAAGTTATAGGCTAAAAAAAACATATTTCGAGCCAGATTTGGGGGTTGCAATGATTTTCATCTATAATTACAATGATGGTTTATGACTTTGTACTGTTCTTTTGACATAACCCAAATTTGCCAGGTTTAGGGTTTCAAACTGAGTTTGGGTTTCAAGACAATCAATGTATCATTACCAAATACTTCAATATTTGGGCATGAAACAATTTTGGGTTATGTGTTATACGAGGAAATTTGGCTGCAAAACTGCGATTTTGGGGGTACGTATTATACATGAGCGTACTGTATATCACACGTCAATTACAAAAATATTTTACCCTTTCAGCCAGAATGGCCAAACTCTCTCTCAAGGCGAAGAAACCCGATACTGGTCCAGTATGGTGGTACCTTTAAAAAAAACATAGTAATGCCTTTATGTTTCATTTGAAAATGTATTTCAGTTCAGCTAGTGGATCTGCATTTGCCTGTTAAATCAATGAATAGACTGGTATGACTCTGTGGTGGTCTTACATTCTGGCTGGTTTGCCGTCACAGCCCCAGTAGTTGGACAAGTGTGTCATGTCGAAGAGGTACGAGACTGGTTTCGTTTTCCTGTTAAACATCTTGTGGCTGTGCAGCATTGAAAACAGACAAAAATTTATTCATATAATAAATAATGTACAGTATATTTGGCATATGTTTTTTTTTTTTACCATGCTCTGTCATTAAAAGAGATGGGAGCCGTGCCAGGTGGTGCGTTCAACGCCTTCTGAGAACCCGTGTACAGGATGTCAATGTCTGCCAACATAACAAGGAGAGAGATTTTTATGAAAAACAAGAACGCATTTTGGCACTGTTTCTCTTCTTTTGTTAATATTTATCTTACTTTGCTGATCCATAAAAATGGGTGCAGCCCCCAGTGATGCAACAGTATCCACCAGGAAGAGACAGCCATGTCTAAAACGATAACACGGATAAAGTAAGAAGCAGAGTTGCTGAATGTACAGCTGCACTTGTAGGCGCACTTTCTGCAGATGTCTCCGATGCCGTCGATTGGGTGACACAGCCCGGCAGATGACTCTCCATGTGTGAGAAAGAACAGAACCGGCTTGTGTTTCTCCACCGCCTGCAAACATGCGTTGCATCTCGTTCAATAATTTTATTTATTTATTTTTTTGTACAATATAGTGGTTGAGATATGAGCGACTCCACTTTCAATTTTTTTCTCTCAGGTCATTTTTTGTGAGCAAAAATTAAAGATAAGAGCTCTATTTAAGCTTGAAATATTGAGCATTTTTTTCCCAAAAAAGGGATTTAAGATGTTTATTTCTTAAGGTTACTGTCACACTTAAAGAGAAGTATATGGTAATACAACGACTTAAAATGTGTTTAGTCGATCCATACACTGGAAGGAGCAGCACAATGTGCATTGAATTAAAGACTATAATGTGGCAAAAGCTGTTTATCTTTTGTTTTTTTTTGTTTTTATTTCCTGCTTAACAGATTCTGTGGCAGAGATCGATTTATGTCTTTTAGAATCTGAAAGTTCACGTCCAAAAATATTTTTTTCTGTCTTGAATGCTGTTTTAAGGTGAGGGGTGCGGTAATGTCTGATGCTGCCGTACTGCGAGTTTCACATTTGAAGCCAAGTTAGTGGGACAAAGTCACCAGTAAATGGCAGCAATGCACTATTTCTGTAATTCACATTTTTTTATATTTGCTCAGGCTCGCTGTTGGGTAAATTTAGGCCTTTTATGTAAAACCAGGCAATGGTTCCGTTTAGTATTCTAGTATTCGTGGAGTATGTGTTGTAGTCGTTAGCAGCCACCTCCTAGTGTGTGCTCTTTTCTCTGCTTTTTTTCATAACATCTATCTACTGCATACGCAGAGATTAAAGGGGGCCCGGGGGGGGGCATACTCCCCAGTGGCCAAAAAGTGTAATTGCACTTATTTGACTTTCCTACGTCTCAGTTTAAAATTAAGACTCTGCCGGTAAAATGTTGTCTATAAAATTTGTAAAGCAATAAAACAAACAACAAAAATTTGTGAAATCAACAAAAAACATTTATAATGGGTCAAAATTATTTTTCGAACAGATCATGTGACTAGCACCTTAGACGGTCATTTGCTTTGCTGAGCCAAAACCACCTGAGAACAGAAGACGCAAGATGGATATACATAATTTTTTCAAACCTAAGCTTTCAAAAGTGACAATAACTACTGAGCAAGAACCAAGGATTGAAGATGTGGACCATGAAACGCTGGAGAGCACCGCGAAAATGGTGAGGAGAGTTTTCAATTTGCCCCACTAAAGACGTTAATTGTACAACAAAGCCACTACCGGGCCGTACCACATTCTTCTCCACTAGGTACTAGGTAAGATAACAACGCACGCGCTCAAACCCCCCCCCCACACACAGTTTTGATGCTGTGAGCATTTATCGTGTAAGTTAATATTATTGCTGACACTGCCTTTTGGGGTCATCAACATGTTTTGCTCCCCCTGCCACATAAGTTAAACCTATGATCTACTGTATGTGAATTTTCCCCCATCGCATGGATTTTTCATACCTTTTCAATCTCTTGATTGCTGAAGTAATTCCCAGGTGTTTTCACAAGTTTATGTACATTAGCACCTATGAAGTAAAAACGCAAATGAGTGCGTAAGCCAAACACTGAGCATCACATCCATATTTGTCTGCATCAAAACACGTACCCATTCTCTCTGCAATTTCAGCAACACGTTCCCCCCAGATTCCATTGATGGCTACCAGGACACTCTCCCCAGGCTCCACCGTGTTGAAGACCGCGCACTCCATCGCAGCGTGGCCCGAGCCACTCATGGATATTGTCATGTTGTTCTCTGTCTGAAAGGCGTACTGGATCCCCTTCTTGATATCGTTCATAATCTAAGACAAAAACATAAACATGTGAAATGAACACATGCACACTCGAACATTAATGCAAAACATTGAACATTTTCTTTGATTTTAAACAAATTTTCATTTCATTTCAGTTTTTACTGTTTTTTTTCTTATCTTTTTTTTTTTTTTTTTGTTTTTTTACTCACAATTACATTAAGTAGTTCAGTAGTCATTGAGCATGCTTACCAAGGCAGTAAGCCACTATTGTTTTTATTTTTTGCTTTTTTTTTGGTAAAGTGTCAATTTCACCAGCAACAACAGAGGGGAAAAACATATTTAAGACTTTCTCAGAAATTTTGATTAAATACGATAATTTAATTTCACAAAATATTATTAATCTCAAATGTTTTATTTATTTATTTATTTATTTATTTATTTATTTATTTATTTATTTTTACAATTTTAAACTGCAAGTCTAAATTAGAAACAGTATAATGACATGAAAAAGTTCTTTGATATTCAGCAATCATTTTCCTGGGCCAATTAGACATTGGGCACTTTTTCATGCAAAAATAGAACACCCACACAAAATCAATAGACAACGTATTCTAACTACTTGCCTATATTTATTTTTATTAGTCAAGTCACATTTTTGTTGTTGTTGTCCTATTGACTTTCATTTAACAATTTATAATTAAATATCCTAGAATCAAGCCATAGTCCAACATTGTTAAACTAAAAAAAAAAACAGAACAATATATATACATTTATTTTTTTGCACCCTATTAAAACTAATGTTCCTTTGTATTTTATTTTTAAGTACAGAACAATGCATTTTCATTGCATGTTTAAGTAATGTTTCTTTAAAATTTATAACACAACATTTAATGGTTCATTGCAATGCATTGTAATTGAATTATTCGATCCAATACAGTACTTTTTTGCTCTTTAATGCACTATACAATTTGCAATTATGTGAACGTTTTCAAATTACACAATGTTAAAGTTGTACATTTTTAAAGTAGGGAAAGTTTGTTCGACACAGTTCTGTTGCATTCAGCATTTAGGTCAGCATTTTTGTGCTTTAATGTAGTAGAATTCAATTTAATTTAATTTTCTTCACAATTTTCCTCCAATATATAAGCAAAGTTAATGTTCAAAATGTGCATAATATTGAAGTGGCTTAAAATTAATTCTGGGAATGAAACATATTACAGGTTTTTGATGAAAACTTGCCTCTTGTACTGTTGTTTACTGTACTGTTAGAGCATGAGAGTTTAGTATATATAGGCAAATTTAAATGCAAAAAGAACCTGCTCTTTCTAAACTAAAAAAGTACCAAACAACAAGTGACTTACCTCATACATTTCTGGGTGCAGGTGACCAATTATTGGCTTGGCCCCGACAGCGAGCACGCGCGGGGGGACGTTGGAGGGTCCGGGTCCGAACAGGTAGCGCAGAGGCGCCTCCAGGGGCCGCAGCATGCATGCTGGTGGGGGGATGGTGACGGACGACGCGGCGCGGCGGTCCAGACACTGCGCGGGGGGGCCTTCGAGGGCCACGGCGGCCGCCTGCCGGGCCAGGAGCCCACTCCTCCGGCTGAACAAAGTCCGCTGCATCATGACTAGCTGTCTTGTGCGCCGCCTTCGAACACCAGGCTGAGACTGAAGCTGAGCACTGACAACCGTGTGCGTTTTGACCGAAGGTATGAAAGAAAACAGGTCTTTGACCTATTGGGCACGGGGCAGTGTGCGTCATTGGATCTAAGACCGGTATTACATCGGTATTTATTGCACCTCAGAGTGTAAACATATTAAATCACCATTAGTTAACCTTATTTTGTGAAAAAAATCACTTGTATTTTCTTACAAACATACAAAACATGACAAAAACCAACATCTTATACTCTAATTTATGTGAAATTATGTATAGGCCTACTGTAAAATTCATTTTTACTAGAGCAAAAAAAAAAAAAAAAAAAAAATATCGGCAAAAAAATATCGACATGCCTTTTTATAATATATATATGTATATAATATATTTAAGTAAATCGTTTTCTAATTGTATTTAACGTTATAGACATAATATGTTTCACTCTTCCAGAGTCTTTAGTTTAGGCTTAAGGTAGGGTTATCAAATTTATCCTAATAACGGAGGTAAGTAATTTAAAAAACAAAAAAAAGTATCATGTTAAAATATTTAACGCAATTAATGCATGCGCTGCATGACCCACTCACGCATTGTCGTGCTCAATCTGTAATGGCGCCGTTTTCCCTATATAGAGAGATAAAAGGCAGCGTAAAATGAGTAGAGTCAATTTTGGCAGCCTTTGGAGCCTTTTTTTAATTGGCTAAAACCTTACAATCCCTCTCCTTACGATTAGAAATATCATGGGAAGCAATGTGGGGAAGCAAGGTAGCAATTGATCTTTTTATTAACACCCTATGTTATTTCCCAACGCAGAGAAGATATATCAATTGGTAGCAATACACACAGTCATGGTTCCACTTCCCATCATGCATTTGTGCATGACTACAGTATCATTTACTGAAAGCTCAACAAATACACTAGATGGCAATATTTAGTCACAATATACAAAGTCACAAGTCTTTCTATCCGTGGATCCCTCTCACAGAAAGAATGTTAATAATGTAAATGCCATCTTGAGGATTTATTGTCATAATAAACAAATACAGTACTTATGTACTGTATGTTGAATGTATATATTCGTCCGAGTTTTATTCATTTTTTTCTTAATGCATTGCCAAAATGTATATGATTGGGAAAAATTATCGGGAATGATTGGAATTGAATCGGGAGCAAAAAAAAGCAATCGGATCGGGAAATATCGGGATCGGCAGATATTCAAACAAAAACGATCGGGATCGGATCGTGAGCAAAAAAACATGATCGGAACAACCCTAATTTTTACGCTTGATGTGTATACAGCATATACTGTACATAAAGTATGTGTGCGTGTGTTATGTTAGTTTAAAAGCTCTGCTGCTAAAATATAATCAAAACAACAATATTGTTGCGATATATGCAACCTCGGTTCATGTCAATGATTGAAATGTACAAGAGTACAAGTGTTTCAATAAATTAGAATATGTTGGTATGGTTTATTTTGGTTAATTAATTTAATTTGAAAAGTATTATTCATGTTAATTATATTCATAAAGAATGAATTATCCACCATCTTTGAAATCTCTTGTCAATTTTTCTTTTTTGTCAACATCTAGGGAGTTTAGCCACAGTGCCATTGGCTTTACACTTATGGATGACACTGCGCACGGTAGACACAGGAACATTCAGGTCTTTGGGGATGGACTTGTAGCCTTGAGATTGCCCATGCTTCCTCACAATTTTGCTTCTCAAGTCTTCAGACAGTTCTTTGGTCTTCTTTCTTTTCCCCATGCTCAATGTGATACACACAAGGACACAGGGCAGAGGTTGACTCAACTTTAATCCATTTTAACTGGCTGCAAGTGTGATTTAGTTATTGTCACCACCTGTTATGTGTGCCACAGGTAAGTAACAGGTCATGTTAATTACACAAATTAGAGAAGCATCACATGATTTTTCAAAGCGTGCCAATACTTTTGTCCGGCACATTTTTGGAGTTTTGTGTATAATGATCATGATTTTTTTTTCATTCTCTTTTGTGTTTTTTCATTGCAATAAAAATAAATGTAGATATTACTACCAAAGCATTTGTAATTGCAATCATTTTCTGGGCGAAATTGAGCATTATCTGACAGAATTGCAGGGGTGCCAATACTTTTGGCCAGCAGTGTAAAACATTACAGTTAGTGGTATCCAAAGACCTTTGTAGCCCAAAGTATGTGTAAACCATCACAACAATGGTTAAGTATTATAAACAGAGTCAATAAGTTCTACGTAGAATGGGTTTTCTCATTTAACGGTGATACTCATTAACACACACAGGCCAGTTTTTGTTCAAATTAGGTCTTTAATATTCTTTAATGTAGCCAGGCCGGTTTTAGATTTTGAGCCACTCGGAAATGTAAAGCACGGCTTTTCACAAACAGCTTGGAACTGGTTCAGATTAGCCATGTGTTGACTTTTTTTTCTATCTGATCTGGTCCATCGCTTACTTGAGTGACATTGGCTTTGGTGAAGAGGAGGCTCCTCTCTGCTCAGCCAATCAGCAGATGTAAAGCCCACAAACACACGCACACCCACATTTCTACATGCGTGCACACTGATTATCAGCGCTTTCAAAACAACTCTTCAGTTATACGTCCACGTCCGCCTTAAAACACAAACAATAAAAACTTTTTATAAATATTATCCAGATTCAAACCTGTTAGTTAGGTTTAAATTCACTTCTCTTTTCATGTCAGGCAAAGAAAACTCACTGAGCAAAGGCAAGTTGAAAATCATTGCTGTATTTTGAATCAACTAATTGCGAAAAGTAAGATTTTATTGGTGCAATTTAACACACTCTTGATATGTTTTCTTCCAGCTGTTATGTCATGTGTTGCAAGCAGAGGTGTCCTTATCTGCGTCTGGCTGGGTAAATAATTAGACCTTTGGTAAATAAGTGGGACTCACAGTTACCCTAGAGCATTTTGGCCTTTGCTCTGGACACAACACTTGAAATGTGGCCCAACAGAGCAGTAAGGACGAGTTCGGTACATGTAAATAACAGCCTGCCAGCTATCGAATGCTTTCTGCCTGGAAAGGGCGCATGAATGCGTTGGTCTCGTTATTTTGATAAAGAAGTGATCATGCTGATAGCAGCTGATAGCAAAGAAGACAACGACTTTCTAAGCTTTTTGAGACCATTTTATTCCAATTTATGAACCCAAAATAAAAAATGTGACCAGATTAAATTTATTTTCTATTGAAATCAAAAGTGCAGAAAAATAGGGATGTTGTCCACTCCTGCATTGGCTGCCACTGACGTCAATTTTGTCCGCCCCACTTCAAACTAAGCTATTTTGAGGCGAGACTATTGCGCATTTGCATTTGCGTATTTTTTGGCACGCATCATATGATGAGAAGGATCACAGTAACCATTGCTCATGAAAATGGAAATGGCATTGAATGGAAAGAGGTCAAGTTGCTCAGTATTGGTGATTTTAAGCCGAAATGTCATCTCAAGGCCAGGTCTTCCTGGTTGAAAATGATTGGACGTCTATCGCCGTTAATAGAACTGAAACATGATCATTTCTGTCTGTCGTGGTCATTGGCAGCCAATGAGTTAATAGGAATAGGATGACATAGAGCAGGGGTCCCCAAACGTTTTCCTGTGAGGGTCACATAACTTTTCCCTTCTCTGATGAGGGGCCGGGCTCAGTTTGTAACAGAAAAAGTGTGATGATTGCAGGAGTGCCTAAATGTAAACATTTATTGTTCTTCAGAAAGCCACAATCAAATAATCCTTTCTGGATTCTTCACGGAACAAAAGTAAATTAAAGAAAAATAATAATATAATATAATAATAATAATAATAAATAATAATAACACTATTAATTAAATAGATAATAACCAAATAACTTTCTCTGAGTTCTTCACAGAAAAAGGCCAGGAAATAAATACACTATTGAGGGAAAAAAAAAAAAAAGCTCTCTGGTATTGTTCAGGGGGCCGGACCAAATGTGGAGGCGGGCCCTAGTTTGGGGACCCCTGACATAGAGGATTCGGTTGAAAGTTGTGTAGTGAAATCTTTGTTTATCCGAATGGAAGCGGACAACACAGCAAAGGCATCCGAGTAGATTACCTACGAACTTTGACTCTTCACTTGGTAAACAGGGCCAAGGCAAACAGGGCAAACTTTAACATCTTCTACCTGCTCTGAGACCCCCCCAAATCCATAATTATTGTTGTGTACAAATATACTCAGTAATATAGGAGTACACTTAAAGTGCGTATGACACAAAAAATCCTGTTTATTTCATATTTCACTCGGTATTTTATGCTCCTGAATGAAATGGGCCGCTTGGATGTATGTGGAAGTGATCGTTTTATTTGATAAATTTTTGAATTCCACGCCATGAAAATGAGTGACTTCCAGCTCCAGTCTTGGGTTTAAGACGAATGCGAATGTGACGTCACCCGGGTCAGCATCTCAAAATACAGCATTGCTTTATACCATGCAGATGGACTGCGGATTCAGCTGATTTTGTGGATTAATTTGTTTATTTTTCACATCACGCCAGCCAAACAGCTGCAGGGTTTTGTAGCTGCACTAGCGAGAGGCGTGTGAGCCTTTTTTGGTTTAAAAAAAGTTCCCGTTCACCCTAAGATCAGCCAAAACAAGTGTGCGACAACTGTGGGACCATTGGACTTACGAGGAAGTGAGTAAACATCATTGTTTTGTATTATGTCAAATACCGGGATCATGGCACACGTTTTAATGCTCCTTGTCCACAGAGAATGCCACTCGGCCGACGACCGGTGGCTTGTCGCACGCCCCCCCCTCCCCCCCGCCGGGCTGTTCAATCAAATTTTCCACCCCATCAGAAATTGCAACTTTGTGTTAAAAATGGCCGCGAATACAACGATTACAAAGTAAACACTACAAACTGTCTTTGAATAAAGGAATATTTACTTATGTTTGATCATGGACAGACGTAGAAAAGTTCTCCTCAGACACATCCTGCCTTGGTAGCTACACACAACAACTGCTCTCTCACTGTTTACATCTTCGCCGTGTTTTTAAGCATTTATTTACACTGTATTCGTGTTGACCATGTGGCAGCTACGTGCTCCTCGGACGTCGGCCTGTTTGTCCGGCGGTCATTCTCCAGCTGCTTCCCCGGCAAACGAGCTCTACTGGCCGCAGCAGGGGAACGACGAGCTGTAACTTTCTCGCCGGGTGGGTTGCCAATCGGCAAAGACAATTGACAACCCCACCGCCGTGTGACATGATCCGGGGTAGTTTTGTGTGATTTTTAACTTCGAAAAGCGGAAATAAAACTTTGAGACGTCACTCGGTTCGGGTTGGCATGTCGGCTTGCTGTCACGCCTCCTGGTTTGTTCATGCTCTCCGAAGCCAGGGCAGGGAAATGACAAAAGCCGACTAACTCTGGTGGCATAAAATATCGTTCAGGAGGTACTAAGAATTCGACAGTTTTGACCATTATGGAGTAATTTTGCCATGTCCTACTGAATAAATGCATTTTTAATATTTCATATTCCATTTAGCACAAGACTGTTATTTGTCATAACCATACCATTTGTTTAGCAATTGGGGGAAAATACTTGGATAAAAAGAATATCCTGTAAAAATATTGTAGTAGATAGATTGAAACAAAGACATTTTGCTGCTCTGTTCGTCGCATTTTCCTCGTTCTGAATAATTCCCCCTCAATTGGCCGAATTCTCAATCAGATGAACTCATGACACTGCCGACGTCATCCCCCATTTGGGGATGCTGTAGCGCTATAAAGACAGGTGGGGCTAAACAGCAGATTAAAAGACTAATTTCTCGTCGTTCGCGCTTTGCCAAATCATTGTATATAGTCTAATCGTCTCAAAATATGATTCTAATTCACATAATATTGCTATTTAAGACTTTTTCTATCTTGCCATGTGCACTTTAAGCAAAATAACTTCTAAACTGTGTAGCTTCAACACTAGGTGGTGCTCATTTAAAGAGGATGACAGGTGACACCTTATGAATGGCATTACATGGCTTGAGGAGGTGTTCTATGCTGTAGATACAGTAAAGTAACATTTGAAATGAGCAATAAGTTTGCCCTTTAAAATTTCCAGAAAAGATGACTATGTATCATCGGTTTTGAAAAATTTCAGTTATTGTTTAGACCAGGATGGCCCTTCACCCATTACATTAACGTGATAACTCCAAAGTCTAGCTTGAATAAAGCACAGCAGAGACAAGGTCCTCAGGATTCTCAGGAGGAATAATAAAACAATAATAATAATAAATAAATAAAATTATATTATTGATTAATAATAACAAATAACTAAACTGCTTCTGCTGTTCTTCTACCACCGTTCGATGGAGTGGTGCTGAGCCACACCCTCTTGCTGTTGTAGATGAACTCTGACTAAAAGAAAGAAGCTATAGAGGGTCATGAACAGCACCCAGAGGCAAACTGCATGCCCCCTTCCATCTTTGGAGAACATCCTCATCCCCTGCTGCCCTAGGAGAGCACACAGCATCATCAACGATTCCTCACACCCCAAACAAAAACGCTTCTTGGTACTCAGGCAGACCTTTCTATGCGCCTAATCCTTTCATTCACAAATTGTGACCATATGAGCCGTAAACAGCATATCGAGGTTCGGGAGTAGCATAGCAAGTCTCTAGACCTCAACTCAATCGAAAGCATGTGGAGGGAACGCTAAAAAAAATGCACATGCACAATTTTAACTTTTTAAATAGGTGTTTTCCGTTGTATATACAGATTAGCATTGTGTTTTTAAACATTTTGGAATCCATTGTTGTATTAATTATGTAAGAGAGTCAATTAAAACTCTTATGAAAAAGCATTGCTTAAGATATATGCAAGTGGTTAAATAAAATAAAATTAAAACATATGTCTCATGAAGAGTCTCACCAATTTTGAGGAGGATCCAACTAACTGCTTCGGCGCAATGGTCTCAAACGTGCATGCTGGTTTTCGACAAAAATGGCATTTTTTTCAACATTTAATTCAAAATACCCGATTTCCTGTTGGGTTTGGAATTAGGGTGCAAGAGACTTTTTGAAGCAGTTTTGCACAACGTATTGACTCCTCAAATTTCATCGCTCTACGTTGAAAAAACCTAAATGGAGAGGAATTAAAAAAAAAAAAATTCTAGGGGGAGCCACTGAGCCATTTTGTGACATTTTTTTTGCAAAGTTGCAAAATTATCAAAATTTTTCGCGACGCCGCATGTATGTGCAAATTTGGGTGAGTTTTTGAGCATGTTAAGACCTCCAAATGGGCCATTTTCATTTGCCATGAAAAAGGAATAATAGTAATGATATAATTATAATAATAATAATAATCCTTTGCATTACAATAGGGCCTTTGCACCTGTTGGTGCTCGGGCCCTAATAAATTGCTGCAGGTTTAGAAACTCTCCCTTTAAAGAAGTCCTCTCAAACAATGGTTTGAGGCTTCGGGGCCTAATAATGCACATTTATAAACAATGAACAGATACTTTGGATCAAAGATTGGAATGTTACAATTTCTACCTTTAGGAGTATTTTGTAATAGTCTTCGAGAGCCCTCTGGTATTGCATCAAGCACAATAGAATATTCACGAGGTGTAACAACAGTACTATAAGCTCAACAAATTTCTTTATATGTGAAAAGTTGGCCATCATCGTTCAATAATTGACCAACTAAGAAAATGTTCTTTTTGACCCATCTTTCATAGCTGCTGTATCATGGCTGGTGCTGATGCTGTGATGCTGACGTCATCAGCACGCAGCCTCTGCTAGTCTCTATTCTTTACCCTGCCTTTAGTCTGACAGGCGAGTCGATGGCTACATCCTCTTTATCGGCTCCCCACCACCCGCTTCTTCTCCCAACCCACCCATCCTTTATCCATCTTCGTCTAAATTGACACTCGAGCCAGGCAGGCTCGCATCCTCCCGCGTTCCAGCTATCCTTCCGCCCGACACCACGCCTTACATAGCGGACGCCGAGTGCAAACTGTATAGGGAGGTTGCGCGAACCGAGAGAAAACGGGAGACGGCGGATCCTGCTAAATATTCTCGTGCGACGAAATCCAGGTAAGAGCTCGTTTGTGGTGTTTTCACGACACGACACCGGCGTATATTTAATAACGCGTGTCACTTTGGTGATGGAATGGCGACGGGGTTGTTCACGGAGGCCTGGCGTGGATGAGAAGACGTCAATGTTTTGCTGCGTCAGAGCATAAAAAGGGCACAAAATGAGCCCTCTGTCGTTTTTTCCAAATATGTGTCGCCTACCCATCATCTGTTGATGTAACATTTGAATCCTAAACGTCAGCCAAATGTTGTCATGCTTGCTTACGCATTATGCATAGTGGATGATTCGGCTTCTGTTTACCCGGCCTGTTTTTGAGGTGCGGCAGGCAAGATGGAGGAGGCAGAGCATCCATCCAGTCTATTGCACAAGCTCAAAAAGAGAGTGCAAATGCCAACGCTCAACAAAAATGTTGATTCTAGTCTTTTATATGCATGTGCAAACCTAGGATTTACCAGTAATAGCTTACAATAGCATTGCGGGTCCTAATTTGAGATCTCAGACGCTATGTCGTGGTTTGGTCTCAAAATAACAGCATAACCTGCATGTACACTTTTTGCTGTGGACGAGACATTAATAAGACCAAACAAATTGGATGAATGGGGGTCAGGGCTACATTTCTCATGAATAAGAGCCTAGTTTATTGATAGGCTAAATGATCAAAGTAGAATACTTCTGTACTGACATATGTTATACTAACTTTCATATGTATTGGTTCAGATTATACGCTATTCGATTCAAACCTTTGTTTTCAAAAAGTACTAAAGAAACAGTTGGAAAACCCGAATAAATATCTGGATTTAAATAGCAAATTTATATTTCAATATTTGAACATAACTCAAATTATATTAAAATACACAATAAAACAAACTTGTTAATAATCGCTTAACTATCCAGGAATGGAAAAAAAATAAACATTTGTCCTAAGACCACTCAACATTGTTGAGAAATTATTGTAACATACTGTATACTATAGTATATGGCGGAAAACACAGACAAGTCTGAAAAAGCAGTATCTGCTCTTGCACACTTCTTTAAAATAATCTGCTGTATTTTAAGCCAAAATAACTGTTGTGTTTGATAGAACAATAGCTCTATATTCTGCCATAGCAGATTCATGGCGCATTAAGCCCCCAAACTATTTTTAATTTGTCCGTTTTACCCTGGAAACCCCCGTTTATAGATGTCGTACAACTGCTTTTGTTTTAACCTAGCCATAAAAAGAGGGTAAGTAATTATATTTATTATTGGAAATATCTGTAAAATGTCTGTAAAAGTACGTCACAATGAAAAAAAAAACCCCTCACAACTATCGCTTAATTGGAATTTTTCTTTTTGTTACCGTTGCATTTTCTGCAGTATTTCAGATGATAAATAATCAATCCAAACCACAAAAAAAAAAATTGAAAAAAAAACTTTTAAAAGGGTAAATACATGAAAAAGAAAATCTCGACCACTCCTCAATGTCTGCGATTTCTGCATCGCGACCCTTGTTATATGACCATGTTTCACCCATAAAACCCCCCAAAAATCCGGCTGTGGCCATTCACAGCTCTGTCTTCACACTCAGTGATACATGCTACCTGGAGTTTTTGGATCGAAAAGAGGTAAGTATGTGATAATATCTCATTAAAATTGGGGCGTCTTTAATTTTGCTCGCTCATGCTCTCACCTCGAGTTAGGGTTTTGCTGTTTAAATTATTATTTTTTTAATTTTAATTTTTATTTTTTAGAAAAATGCCATCCAATTCAAATATTTTCTTCCCCCAGAAAATTGAGATTTTAAGCTTTTCAATAAAGTATCACACATGCATATAAGACAATTTTGAGTTTGGCCAAATTGGGGATCTCAAAGTGGAACGTCAAGTCACCTGAGTGTTTTCCGCCATATATATATGATATATAAATTAAATACAACTGAAAAAAACTCTAAGTCAGGGAATAACAAAGATAGATAAAAAATCAGCCTTCCACCAGGTAAAACACTACTTCTTTTGTCCACAAGCACAGTCAAACTCAACAAAAAATGAAAGCTCTTATGGGCTGCTTTAAAACCACATAAATAAAATAAAAATGAAAATTGGGGCGAAAGGGATAAACCTCCATTCACTATATTTCTCACAGTTTAATTAATTTGGACTGGGAGGGGCGAATGACAATCAATGGCAGCTAATGAGTTAAATGAATGCCCTGTAAGAGTAAAAAAGAAAACAAAAACATAATTTGTGCATGACGGTTAATGTTACCATTGACTAAAATATAGTGAATTTTAAAAAATCTGTCATTCCTCTCAAATCTTAAGTGGAAACTGAAGTATTATGGTAAAGTTCTTCTAGAACATTAACCTCTTACTGACTGGCGTCCTTGAATCTGCGGATGTGCTTTCTTATAACGCAAAATGAGAAAGTTCCTGGTAAATTGACATTCCTGCTAAAAACCTGATGAAATAGAATAAACCTTTCCGACACTACTTTAAGGTACATTTTAGTCATCTTAATTCAAATAGATGAACTTTGCAAAATAACTCATGATAAAAATTCTTCAAAATAAAATTGCCAACGTGTGGATTCTCACCAAACAACAATGGAAAGAAACAATATTCAAAGAAAACTTTAAAAGAAATATGATGTTCCAAATATTTCCAGATCACCATAAAACGGGAGTATAGCATTTGCGTTTCTTTGAAAATATTCTACCGCTGCAATTGATAGCAGTAGGTGTCCAGTCCTTTTTAAGTTGGAGGGGCTGAAAGTGACCACTCCTATTTCGAGGGACTTGGACATCTATCACCATCAATGGCAGCTAATCAGTTAAGCGTATGTAAAATAATTTTAACTGTAAATGAAGTCATTGTCATAGGTATTTGCCTCTGTTTAGTCACACAGATTTTCAGCGCTACCGACCGCTCCATCAGCCAGCAGTAAGATGGCTGGGGCGTCGGTGAAAGTGGCGGTGAGGGTCCGCCCCTTCAACTCTAGAGAGATGGCCAAGGACAGCAAATGTATCATCCAGATGACAGGAAACACCACAAGTGAGTATAAGAGTCATCATGATTGATTGTTAACAGCCCGACATGACAGTATGTACAGTAAAAAACAGTTCTACCTATAAAACTGAAATTTTGCAGACATTTCTTTTATATTAAGACACATGAAAAAATCTGAAAGACCCTCGTCTGAAGTTAAACAAGTTTTCTATTTTGCATTTGAAGTAGACATTTCAAACACAGTTACATCCCCTAGAAATCAGACAAAAGCACAAGTCAGGCTCGCCTGGCTGAGAGTGGAAGCTCTTTTCTCTCATCAGTCGAGAGTCAGGGACCCACAAGGCCGCCTTGTTCTAGTTTGGGACCATGGTTGGCTGATACTGGAGGGGCCGGGGGTGGGAGGCGTTTCTGTTCTGTTGTGCCTGCTGCTATCGAATGACCTCGTTTCAGTTAGAGATGCACACATTCATCACTGTGGCTTACTACCCTCTTCTCTAATATCCAACACAATTGATTAAAAAACAAAATTTTTGGCTGTAGCTTTTAGGAAAATGTTATTTTTGATTAATGAAAATTGAACAACAGTGAATTTGTGCTTAGCAGTTCATATGGCGAAGAACTGTATTATAAAGAAACCTTATTAAAAAAAAATCTAATTTACCAGCCAGACAACAGTGTATTATGTAAAAGCAATATGCAATAGAAAATAGAAGCACAATATATTGGTTCAATTTTAGAAAGAGGCTCCAGTAACAATGTATAGATTTAAAGAGTATTACAACACCCGGGGAAATGCTGATATTCCATCATTTATCCATAAACACATGCCTTTTGGATTCCTATAGTGCCACTTCGTGTCATTACACACATCGCAACACCAAGAAAATGATAGAAATTTGGATCGATTGTCAAGCTAAAACGACCGGCGCCCGAGATCCCGGAAATCTAGCATATTGTGTGCTTGACGTCACAACGAGGAAACACCCGGCTCAGTGCTTGGTCCTTACAAAGTACTGAATGGCGGCGATGATGGCGGACAATTTTGTTTCTAGTTGCGACGTAACGAACGTTCTTCTAATGGTGACGAGGAGAGTTATGAACCTTTCTTTGGTGTTTTGGGTTATCAATTTGAGCCCAAACGAAAGCCAATGCAGCCTAATGAAACGATGATTGAGGGGAGCAATCACACTGATGAAACATCGTGTGGGAAATTGTTTGTTTTGCATTTCTTTTTGTGAAGCGGATACACCGTGACCGCAAAATAAAGTAATGTATAGAATAATTATCATTTACCGTAATTTCCTGAATATTAGGCGCACCCTTGTATAATGCGCACCCCAAATTTACTTGTAAAATCTAGGGAAAATTATTGTACCCATAACGCGCACCCGAATATTAGCACCAATAAATAGAAGAATACAAGAAAACAGAGCTCGTGTACAGATACAGGAATGTCATTTTACTGACTGGTGAAACACAGCATACATTGCACATTAGTAGTTCAAAACATTACCATAAACTGACAATATTTACGGTAATAATATGATTTTACAACTTCTCCAACTTACCAGAATCCAGGAGAAAACAAAACAGATGTGACTTTTCTTTTAAAGGCTGCTGTATAACTTGCTCGTTTCATCATGATGAATAAATGTTTCTTCCATGGATTGATACAGTAAAATGAAAGTGAGAACGTAAGTCGGAAATCCGTGAGAGCTCAACGCTGTCAACACGACAGTAACAATAGGAACTATTGTTATTTGGGTTTGAGTTTCCCGAGGGACAGATATAGTTGACGGACACAGGGAGTCTGTGTGCTTACGTTTGTTATGGTCCGAGTTGCGGAGCTGCTATAAACGTTGACGCAAATGAGTTCAAGAAACTAAATTCTGTGCTTTATGAAGAGTGAAAAAAGCAGAATTTAACACAGACAAAATCATTCGGCTGATTAGAGTGAAGTATTACCGGAACAAAAAGGTGACGTCACCTACCGTAATGGTCGGCAACGGGTCGCCGCAATCGTTTCTTCAACACAACGTGGCCGTGTCAATAAAAAAAAAAAAAAAATCGGTTCATATATATATATATATATATATATATATATATATATATATATATATATATATATATATATATATATATATATATATATATATATATATATATATATATATATATATCTGTCTCCATCCATGTACCCGTTTATAATGCACATCATGATTTTACAAGTAGATTTTGGGGGGGGAAAAGTGCGCGTTATATTCGGGAAATTACGGTATTGTGCTATCATAGGTTTTCGCTCTGCCAACAGACACAAATATGAATGGGATTAGAGGATTTGTTGTATATATTTAACGAGCGATAATTTATACATATGTCCAGTCCTACATCCAATGCGTGATATGTTTTTTATTATAAAAGAGTACTCACTCTGGCCATTTCGAGCTTGGCTGCTCCCCTGCTTTTCTTAGCCTGGGGTGGTCTCATCAGTGCCAGTCATCGTCCCCTTTCTTGATATCTCGGGACATTTAGGTGGCTGTGCATGTATGGTGTGCACCGCATCTGCTTTCAGCAACAGTTTCTTAGCAAAACCTGATTTCATTTGTCCATAGTTCGAATAGCTTTCAGGTGTAAAATGTACACCAAACAAAACCGTGCCGGAGGCTGGGTCTGCAAAATTAGCCCTCGTTGCATGGACGAACTTTACTCATTGTCTGCGTAGTCCAGCTCTTTTTCTCGCGTTCGGGAACTCATGGGTACTACATTGCGACAAATGGCTATTTGTACACTACATAGCATGACAGGTTTGAACCATTTTAGCGATTTTTTGATAAAACACGAACCCAACTCTCCCGTCAATAAACAACGATGGCACCTGCCTCGACCTTTTGTTTCCTGGCTGTGACGTCAAAGCCCCATTCGGCTGTTTCTGGAATACTTTCGGAAATGTTCGTAATTTTCGATCTATTTTCGATATTTGCTCATGAATGTGATTTTTTTTTTTTTTTGTTAACTTTTTTAATATTTGTTACATAACGGTTCTGTTGATGTCTCACAGCCCCTTAGTATTATAATTCCCTTTAAAGTAATGATAGTGTCAAAGAATAATGTCAAAGAAAAAGTTGATTATTACATTTTAAAAGCTTTTTTTTTTAACCCTTTTTATACTCATTATATTAAACAATACCATCATGTTTTGCTTGATTGCAGCAATCCTGAACCCCAAACAGCCAAAAGAAAACAAGAGTTTCAACTTTGATTATTCCTACTGGTCTCACACCACGGTCAGTGTCTAATAAATGCCAGAACTGCCCAGTTAGTCAACATACAGTATTTGCAATTTGATACACATTCCTTTGTTTTTGTGTGTGCGTGTGCAGCCCGAGGACATCAACTATGCATCCCAGATGCAAGTGTACAAGGACATTGGCGAAGAGATGCTGCTCCATGCTTTCGAAGGCTACAATGTGTGTATATTTGCATACGGACAGACAGGAGCGGGCAAAAGCTACACCATGATGGGACGGCAGGAAACCGACCAACAGGGCATCATCCCTCTGGTATAAATGATATTGTATGAATATTAAGTGTGGAAGCATGACTTAAGTTATTCAAATGATTTTTTCCCCCCTTTTGCCTAGCTCTGTGAGGACCTTTTTACCAAGATCAGTGACAGCAATAATGACAACAGCATGTCTTACTCTGTGGAGGTAAGAAATATTTGAATTTTTGCTTGTGATTTATCTGAACATGCTTCAATAAAACGTTAAAATTATGTATTTATCTCTTTACTTTACCCAGGTGAGTTACATGGAAATCTACTGCGAGCGTGTCAGGGACTTGCTGAACCCCAAAAACAAAGGGAACCTACGGGTTAGAGAGCACCCGCTGATGGGACCCTACGTGGAAGACTTGTCCAAACTGGCTGTCACCTCTTACAACGATATACAGGACCTGATGGACTCTGGGAACAAGGCCAGGTAACTTCAACATGACAGTACGAGAAAGCAGGATTTGTTTTCTCCGATAGATTCATACATCGGTCCTAGTTGAATATCATTATGGAGATTTGTTTGGTGGTTGTAATTCAATGTGAATGGGAGTCAATGGGGAATTTTTGTGTGTCCAAGAACGTTGATCATGGAGTCAAACAACTCCAAAGGGTTAAATGTCTGATTTGTTTGGTGGAATTTTCCAAAAATGCAATTTACAGAGGAGTGAGCACAAGTTTCAAGTTTGAAACATTGTTTTTTGGGTCTTAATTGAATGTGAATGGGAGCCAAGGAGGATGTTTTTGTTGGTCTGAGTTCAAAGTTAGTAGGGGTTATTGGGGTAATTTTTTGCTAGTGTTATTCAGTGACAATATAAATTGAATGAGCTGCAGTGGTCCCTTGTTTTTTGCATTAATGGGGACCAGAACCCGCTGCGATAAATGAAAACCCGCGAAGTAGCGCCCCCCTCCCCATTCAGATTTAGCACTGGAAAGAGATACATGGCAGACATGACACGAAGAATACACATAAGACATGACAAAAAAAGCCATAACATATGTGAGATGCTTTGAATTTGTCAAAGCATTCCCACAATAATCTCCATCCCCAAACACTAAACAACATCTCAAAATATTCTAAATCCATTTTTGTTTCCAGAACGGTGGCTGCAACAAACATGAACGAGACCAGCAGCCGTTCCCACGCCGTTTTTAACATCATCTTCACTCAGA